>NC_054744.1:33205288-33805288 GCF_018143015.1 Lytechinus variegatus | reverse complement strand
TGTTAAGGACTGCTTGCACTAAGCCATGAAAACGATACAAATTTCAACAATCAAATAATGCGAGTGCGAAGCGCGAGCTGAAATTTTTTGACATTTCTACAGAAAGAATGGAAAATTTTAATCAATTTGTGTAATCGAGAACAGGATAGCTATATATAACTAAACAATTGATGCGAGCGCGAAGCGCGGGCTGAAAAATTCTAGATTTAGACCTAGAACGGGACACCCTATTCATGTTTTGTAAATCATGAAAAGGATGAGTAAGAGAGGAATCTTTCTACATTAATAATGCGAGCGCAAAGCGCGAGCAGAAAATGTTTATATACGTTGTGAACTGATCGAAAAGGTGACTGTTAAGGACTGCTTGCACTAAGCCATGAAAGCGATACAAATTTCAACAATCAAATAATGCGAGTGCAAAGCGCGAGCTGAAATTTTTTGACATTTCTACAGAAAGAATGGAAAATTTTAATCAATTTGTGTAATCGAGAACAGGATAGCTATATATAACTAAGCAATTGATGCGAGCGCGAAGCGCGAGAGAAAAAAATCGAGATTTAGATCTAGAACGGGACACTCTATTCATTTTTTGTAAATCATGAAAAGGTTGAGTAAGAGGGGATCTTCCTACATTAATAATTCGAGCACAAAGGGCGAGCAGAAAATTTTTGATATTGCGATCTGAAACTGGACTCTTAATAAACATGCGCGCGCGTATTTCAGAGTTAGACCTAGAATCTAGGCATTCTGAATACATCTTTTATCATTAAAATATTTGATATTCCGATAAATTTTATCTTTATATTTCAAGCACTTTGTAGGAAAATTATGTGGTGGATATAAATCGTACTTAATAAAGAGCTGATGTTTTTCGTTATTATAATGTTGAGACATAGGACCGGGACATCCTTAGGACATGTCATCATAATTTCTGAAAAAAGATGACTATCTTCCTATTCCTCTTGCTAAGCTCGAGTTTTAACAAAAGGGACAATTTGATTATTAAATTGATATCTTATTTATCAATTCATAATGAGTGCATGGAGTCTGATGATATCATCGCCTGAGCACTGTGTGTGTGTGTGTGTATTTGAGTTTTGTCAGACGTGTATCAATCAGATATGATTATTTACGTCTGGGACCGACCTTTAACGTCACCATCCGAAAGACGTGACCAGGGCTCGAACCTCGAACCTCTGCATCAATTTGTAACTTCCCCACAGCTTGGATTACAGGCGCACGCCACAACGCCCAGTTGTACTGTACATTTCAAAAGCTTTTATAATTATGAATAGGATGTATCAGTTAACAGTTAATATATTTGTAACCATTAATGCGAGCGCAAATCGCGAGCCGAATTCTTTTTTATAAATTCTCATGAAAAGGGAATTTTAAGTAGTTTGTTACATAATAAATATTGAGACATATACTCGCCAATCAAAATGCAAGCATTGCAGCGCTAGCTAATACGTTTTGACAATCAGACCTAAAAAGGGATATTTTGAAAACTCTATGGAATGCACGAAAATGATAGGTACCTGATAAATCAAAATTCACGAGCACGCAGTGCGAGCATAAACTGTTAATACTCAGACCATAAAACTGACATTTTTACAGAGCACTTTTTAAAAATCAATGTGTCTATGTCAAACAAAATAATGAAAGTTCGATTTCCGAGGAAAAAAATATTGTGTATATTGACTTCCAAACTTGATATTTAAGCTCCATATTGAACAATGCGAGCGCGAAGCGCAAGCGAAAGTTTATATAGTGACATGAAAGATCTTTTTTATAACCAAGTCTTCCTTTCATCTTTTTTTTTATTTTGTCGTCTTCTTCCTCCTCTTCTTTTTTCTCTTCTCTTTTCCCTCTTTTTTCTCTTCTCTTTTCCCTCTTTTTTCTCTTCTCTTTTTTTTCTTTTTTTGCTCCGCCAATAGGGGGGGGGCAGGCCCCTCGCCCTCCCCCTGGATCCGCCTATGTGAGCGTAAATTGTTTTTATTTCATTCAACATAATTTATTACACAGGAGACCGTCGCAATTCGATTGTTAAATATCAACGACGATCGTGTAGTTCGTGGCACCCTCGAAATTTTCAATGAAACCTACACTGGAAGAGGAAGGTGTTATCTTTAACACCAAACCAGCAGTTGTTGAAAAGTAATCACACACGTATTGCCAGGGGGTGGCATCAGGATATTTTGATTTGAGGGGCGCGGCAAGACAACCTATGTGACGTCATTTGATCTTTAATGAACAAATTACTTTTTTATATAATATATCTAATCTTTGTAATTTTTCCTCCACTTTTGTTTTCAAAATCACTTTGTGACATCCCTTTGGTGCTGCCCCAAATCCATAAATCAATAAATCAAATCAAATCATCTCTTCCCTACTGTAACCATGGTAACTGGTTATGTTAATGACAATGCGTTGTTGCCGCATGGATTTTGTTTGACACCGACTGTACTCTCATAGATATAACAACGACTAAGCCGAAACCTAACACCCTGTGTTGTTACAAAGGCGTATTTTTTTCAACTTGTGGTACATAGATGTGTTAATAAGTGAACATCGGATGTTTAATTCGAGAGTAGAATGTCGCATAGTTAAGACAAATCTATTTCGAAATTGTATAGCCGGGGAGGGGGGCTGTTTTGCCCCCCCCCCCCTATAGATTTTTTTCAAACAAGTGCACACCTAGTTACCATTAATGCATATAGCATTTCCATTTATTTTCAAGCAGGATAAAAGAGCATTGTAGATTAAATGCCTTGCTCACAGGCATATCTGCCGCGGCCGGGAATCGAACCCCGGACTTTTTCATGTATAGCCAGGCGCCTTAGACCACTCGGCCACGGCACCTCCCCTAAGATCTCGATCATTGATCACGCGATCGCGCCGAAAAGGGTCGAGCATGCACGTCTCTCATGATGTAATGTCGGACAGTTAATTAATTATATCAAAATTATTCAAATTTATTGTAGACTAATTATGCCAATTAGTCCATAAAAAATGACTTAACTGCTTAACTTTGTTCTCCAAACTCTTTTAGGATTCTTATCAAATGAGTATTGAAAAAAATGGTGATATAAAATTTTCCTATATATTTTCCTTGTTTGTAAATTTCTTTGTTTTTCGATTTTTTTTAAATTGTTTATTTTTTTCTGTGGAAATCATCGGCGACATTGTTTCAGTCATAAACAACATGAAATAATTTGGTTTTTATCATTAAATGTAAAGATAAATTTATGAATTTTTGCTAAATGCAGAATGTGCATTGGATTTGTACATAAATTACGTATTTTGAGTGTTTGACATGCACTTACAAATTCGCGAATACGGTTGTGAAAAAAATCACAGATCTTTGCGGTGCAATCTATTTTGCATTACAAATTTATAGTAGAAACTGTCGGCGGGGGGGGGGGGCAAAACAGCCCCGAGTAAGGGTTAAGCAGTTGTTATACGAACCTACCAATAATAACAACAACCATTCCCAATTCCCTTTATAGTATAGCTTCAAAACGTCACCAATTATTATATTTTTGAAAAGGCATATATGCATGCTCGTCAGGATGCTCGTTCATATTGGTTGCTTGAACACTTAAAGGGATCCTCCGGGCTGAAAATATATATATCTAAATGAATAGAGTGATAATCACAGAGCGAAATGCTGAAAATTTCATCAAAATCTGAAAACAAGTAGCCAAGTTATTGAATTTAAAGTTTAGCAATTTATCGTGAAAAACAGTTATATACACGTCGTCATGAATATTCATTAGGTGGGCTGATAATGTCACATCCCGTCTCACCCCCCCCCCTTTTTTTATTTCATTACATAAAATTATAATTGTTTCATTATTTCATTCATGTGTAAATGATGTGTCTCCATTATGATGAAATAAGTTGCGGCAATAAATAACTAATGCACTTAATCAGTTGTCAATCCAATTATTTTAGTTCTTGGTAGACAATTTTTGAATAAACCTAATTTCATAAAAAAAAGTATAAAAGAACTAGTGGGGATATGACATCATCAGTATGCTTATTGAATACTCGTGAAGGCATTCCTAGAACTGTTTCACCGGAATAATGCAAGTCTTCAAAATGCCATAACTTTGTTATTCCTTGTCCGATTTTGATCAAATTTTAATTTTTTTGTTTGTCTGATTTTTATTAGTCTGTTCAAATCATATTATTTTCAGCCTGGAGTACCCCTTTAATGAACATAATTAACGTGACATCATTTTCTCTCATTGCCTATAGTCAAGCTGGGTAAACTGTTCAGTGAAACTATTTTGCGCAACAGTTATAAATTATCTAAATTTCTGATGTCAAGTTCGTTGTTTTATTTAATAGGGCCTAAAAATATACATACATTAAATTCAAATCAGTGTGCTGTCTGGGTTGACTTTTTCTTTAGATATCTCAGGACTTTAGTGTAACTTTAATCGATGCAAGTTAATGGGAAACTCGGATAGCGTACTAAAAATCGGGCGGACATTTTAATTGCATGCAGGCCTAAATATCTAGAGGCAATGCTTTGTCAAGATAATACTTTTAAACATAATACTGTAATTATCGTTATCATCAAATCTATAATTGCTCCCACTGAGAAAAACAGATGTGGCCCACACCTACAGCATTTTCTATACAGTGCGTATTAAAAAAAAAGTTTACACTTTGAAAACGCTCTGGTAATTAAAAAATATACAACACATGGGTAAATTTTTCACATATAATCTTGGGTTTGGCTCTCATCTATCCAATGAAAGTAAAAGTTTTGACAGAATTTTACACTTGACTGAGCACTGTCCATTTTTGTAAAGCTCGCAGAAATCTGTTTGCGCAGAAATGCTTGTTTTCACACAGAGTCAAGGGAAAGGGCGAAATCAAACTTACCCTGCGTCCTACATTTCCCTTGCACTTGTAGTCAATTAAGATAAAACAGATACATTCAAGCATTTTTAAACAAATTCGCCACCCAAATTGAAATTTCAAGCACAACTTTTACCCTTTTTGTGCCAGCTGGATCTGATGACATAACTGAATCGGAACAAAAGTTTACATCAGACATCTCCAGAACTTTTTCACTAAGTTTTGATTATTTAAAGTGGATTGACATTTAATTTTTCATTTAATACTTGTTTCTCCACACTTTTCCCAAGCTTGACAATGATTAACAAAATGAAAATCAAGCCTAATTCATTTTATGTAAATAACAGCTCAGTGTAAATCAAATATCGTCTTGATGGCCTTGGTGTGTGGGGGAGTGGGGCGGGGCGCAATGCACTCTTCGGAGTGTATTGGGCAAGGAAACAAGTTAAAGGAGGTCAAAGATATCTTCATATCAACTTTACTTGCTAAATTCTACGTGTTCTTCATGATAAAGGTTTACTTTTATTCGCATAGCTAATTCAAAGTTCTGCGCAAATCATTTTTCACTAACTTTTCAAAAGTAAGTGGTGCTCACTCAAGCGGAAATATTTTTCGATAGTTATATCGTCATTTGCTTAAATGGATCTGTACCAATGTTAAAATGTGGAAAAATCTTCAGGATATTACAAATGTATAATTTTACAGGATTTTTTCAAAGTGTAAACTTTTTTTTGATACGCACTGTATAGGCATGTTTTGATTGTGCTGGATTGTCTTAGAAGAGGAGTGTTCATTATGGTATGATTTGAACCAATGAGCCTAAAAATGCTAGGAGGACAATCTCGATCTCCAATTTCATGAAATAAGTGGTAAACAGATAAATTATAGACCTTTTAAATCAGTCTTTATTTGTTTTTTTTCTCAAGAAAACAAGTGCGTTCATGGGATAAATCAAATTACGATAATTTCAATCTCAAAGAAAAACATATCAAAGTACAAAGTAAAATTCAAAGTAAAAAACAAAATCGAGTTCACGATCAATTTAGGATGAACTGCCAGAGATGAATGATTGAATAGACTAATCATTGAGGCTTGACTAGAATAAATGATATCTAAAAAAATAAAAAGCATTATATAAATAATTGATGAAAGCAAAAAAAAGAAAGCAAAAGATTAAGTGAAAATAAATGACTTAATGAAATAATACATGGAATATGTTAATGAATAGTTGCTTGAAGGAAAGATAAATGAATGGACAGGTGAAGTGAATAAACGATTAAGACATACACTAAATGAGCCTAAACAATTAAACTAACAATAAATAGAAAATGATGATATTGAGGATTCATTACATCTTGTGAACACAACAAATAGTCTAAGTTTTTTCTTTAATTTGTAATTCGTCATTGTTCTAATTTCCTTAATTAACAAGTCGCCTAAGAGTGTCAACTCAACAAGGAACACCAACCGGAAGGAATTGTCTGTACCAACCTTTTCCCACAGGTCAAGTTCGCTTCGGGCTATAAATGACGTCAGCAGTATGATTAATGAAAATATAAAAACAAAAATATTGTATGAGAAATGGGGGGAAACCGATATCACTCGCCGCACGGTGAGGCATGGCCATGAATCCAAACGAAGATTGAGAGCAATATCAAATCATCCTGTCTATATATAATTATTAATAAGAATGAAATAAGATGACCACGTATTCGGTAACAAAAATTAAAAGACGATAAAATTTGTGAAAGGGGAGAGTTAGGATAGCGAGAGGTGATACTAATTTTGTGTTCCGTCTTTTTTGACAGTTGAAGGAGGGCCTTGAATTTGTGTGACAGATTGTGTGGAAAATTAAATTGGACGATGCCGCTTACCAAAAAAAAACTAACAGAAAATATTTTCCTATCATCAGTGGATATACATTTACGCGCTATATACCTAGACGAAGTTGGCGAGCCTGGTCTCAAGGTATGTATGGGATAAATCAGATTAACTACTACTACTACTACTACTACTACTACTACTACTACTGCTGCTGCTGCTGCTGCCGCTACTACTACTACTACTGTACTACTACTACTATACTGCTGCTACTACTACTACTACTACTGCTACTGCTGCTGCTGCTGCAACTACTGCTACTACTACTAATACTACTACTACTACTACTACTACTACTACTACTACTACTACTACTACTACTACTACTACTACTATACTACTGCTATTAATAATGATAAGAATTATATTATTAATTATAATAAAAAACAGAGAATGATATATTTCCAAGGGCCTATTTAGATCAGCAGGTCTTGTAAATTACCGTCTTGAGCTTCGGAGCAAAATGAATTTCTTTTTGTATGATAGTAAAGATTCTAAAAATCTGGGAAGGAAAATATATACACATAAATATTTAGATCGAAATTCTATTTGTCTGTAAATAAGCCTTAAGTTTTTGTTTAGTTCTGTGTAATGACCAAACTGAGTTTAATCCCATAAGAGCCATAACGCCGATTGCATGATTTTCACAACGTAGCTCGGAAGAGCATGATCGAAGTTTATCATTTCTTTACAACTTGATAAAGACTTTGGACTGTATGGGTGGATGATGTATTAAATACATATCGCAGTTGTCAAATTTCTATTATGCTCTATTTCATAATGTGTTTTTTTCTATATTTAGATTACAGTCTTAACTTAAGTCCTTCTTGCAATCACCGATTCTGTTAAATATCAGTTAATTTGTATTTTAGTATCAATTTGTATAAAATAGAATTAAAAATGGAACTAGTATTGAATCTGTTGAATCACGGTCATTTCGCCTCTTTGTAAAAAGAGGGGAAAAGATATGACGTCATACTTAGTTGCTCTTTCAAATACCTTGGCTCCACCCTGGGGCATTAGATATCTTTCATCTCATGATATTGTGGCTGTCGGCCGCACACTTCAAAAGTAGGGCAGGGTCACTGGCTTACCCGATAAAGATGGTATTTTTTACATTTTGATGAAATACATTAAGTTGTTTTCCATAAATAGATTTAACAAAGAACTTGGCCTAAAGTTCGGATATAGGATAAAGGGGGTTTAAAGTCGCTCTTAACTTACAAATGGCTTCAGGAAATTCTCACCTGGTGAATTCACAAACAAAATGAGAAAGCAAATGAAGTGGAAGAGATAGAGTGAGGGACGGAAAAGAAGAAGAGGTTAGTGAAGAGGGAGAGAGAGAGAGAGCGAGCATTAGAGGGGGTGGGGTGCACTGTAAAAACTGTGGTGTTAAAACTGACACCAATTGGTGTTAATAGAGGACCACACCCTGAGGTGTTAAAATTACACCCTAAAGATTGAACATAACACCAAAGAGTGTAAAAGTAACAACCAAAGGTGTTGTAATAACACCTATAGGTGTAAAACTAACACCACCAATTTAACACCGGTCTAAAATAACTGGTGTGGTCCTCTATTGTACACCGGTTAACACCACAGTTTTTGCTGTGTGGCAACAGAGTGAGGGATGAAGAGACGGAGAGAAGCGGAAGAGGAAAGAGGAGGGAGATGAATGGAAGAGAAGAAAGGGACTCGGGATGCCGAACGAATAAACTGTCTTATATTTTCAGGCGTAGGAATGGACAAAGAAACAATCTGTTCTGTCCTTTAACTTGACTCGAGTTGAACGTTATATAAGAGGATTTACTCTATAATCAGATAATGAAGAACAACTACTACAGTGCGTATCAAAAAAAAGTTTACACTTTGTCCAGTATAAGATATATTAAGTACGATAATAATTCTCAGGGGCAGATCCAGGATTTGCTAAACGAGGGGGGGGGGGGTTTGGAGGACAATTTTGACGAGCCAACAACAAAAAAAAAGGTTTTCAACCGCAAATTAAGGATATTTCGTACCCGAAAAAATTGACAAGCGAAAGGGGGGGGGTGATACATGGCCCTTGTGCCCCCCTCTGGATCCGCGCCTGATCATTCTTTTGGAAAGACAGGACCAACCACACACACTCTTTCCTTCTCTCGATACGGTATCCTTGCTGGTCAAGAAAAGTTAGAAGGGGGCACCCGGATTTGAACCGGGGACCTCTCGATCTGCAGTCGAATGCTCTACCACTGAGCTATACCCCCTGTCTTGGAATTTAGTTGCTAACTAAGTCATTTATCTATATTTTATGTCAGGCGTGTAAATATTGATCAAGTATTACAAACCCTCCACTGTTTGAGCAAAAGAGCAAATTGGTGCATGTTGTATGGTGGAATTGAAGTTATGTTTTCGTTGATGTTAATTGTCATTCATAAACTGATTAATCGAAAACAGAATTTCGATCTCGTGATAATGGTTCTGTGTGAATAAAAACATCAACAATTTTATTTCAAATAACATGTAAATATAACTTTCTTTGAGAAAAGACTTGGAACAAAATGGGTAGGGACCCCATGATCTGCGATGGAATGATCTACCACTGAGTATGTATACCTGACTAACGAACTTTATGTCACTCGGTACATGAAAAATATATTGATTAAGTGAACTATTTATGTCAGATGGGTAAATATTGATTCAATGAAATATTCTACTTGGAAAAGAAAAAGAATGGAAAATGTCGGAGGGGGCATCCAATTTGCACTCGAATGCTCTACCACTGAGCTAATTTCACTCAAGACATGTTCGGGGAATGATCTCGCTAACTTAATCAATATTGCATATTGAATGTAAGGTGTGTAATAATCATCGAATGAAAATTTTCCACCGTTGGCACATAAAAAGAAATTGACGCATATGATACGATGGGATATATGAAGTTTATCATTGATGATTATTATACGAATAATATTTTCGTTCATTAATCGAAACGAAAGACATGAATATTTTGTAATATTGATTATGAGTGAATGAAGACCATAAATTTATCTTAATAGTCAGGAATCGGTGGTCAAAACTCCGATTTCTTCGAGAAGTATTTAAGATTTGACATCCCTGCTTTAATTGGGCAGAGCCGACGAAAAAGAAAACAAAAACCATCCGAGGGGGCACCCGGGTTTGAACCGGGGACCTCTCGATCTGCAGTCGAATGCTCTACCACTGAGCTATACCCCCTCTTATTAAGTTCAGAGACACGTTAATCCATTATTGTACTGTTTATTTTCATGACATTTTGTGTCAATATTGATCAAAGGAGATTTTCCACTATTTATTTTGGTACATTTTGTACATGCAGTACGATATTCTCTTTCTTATACGAATGATTAATATACATAAGAACTACACAAATTTTACAAAATTCAAATCTGCTCTTTTGTGACATCAAAATATACTGAATTCATTTTAACATAATGTATTGTACTCACTCTCTTGAAATAAATGGATTATCTCCAGGCCCAAGATGGGTGATATTATAATTTGCCATATACCCTTCATGAGAAGTGGCCAATGTTGAACCCGTGGTTTTTAAAAATCCATTGATTTTTTTTTGTAAGTAAAGACTATTAACACTTTTTTATTCATTCAGGAAAAGGAGGTCTTTAATCCGATGTCTTCGAGAAGTATATTAAATGTTTTTCATTTTCTGCACACACTGTATTATTTTTAATGTAAATTTCATTGAACAAAAAGAATTGAAAAGTTAATTTTAAAATGGTTAATCTCCGAGGGGGCACCCGGGTTTGAACCGGGGACCTCTCGATCTGCAGTCGAATGCTCTACCACTGAGCTATACCCCCTCTCATGGAAAATTGCAGCAAACTTAATCAATTATTTTCCTGTCTGTCTTTGTGTCAGGTGTGTAAATATTGATCAAATGAAATATTCCACTGTTTGAACAAAAACAAGCAAATTGATTCATGCAGTATGCAGGGATCTTTGTTCATTGCTGTTTTATACGAATATTTCTCATTCAGTAATCATGGTAATATATATTTTTGTATTAAATTCAAACAAATAATTAGTTTTTTTTCCATTTTCACAAAATATCATTTTTTTTCAAATATAATCCATACAAAATTATTTGTCATTAAAAAGTGTAAATATGTACAAGATTTGTTAACAAAAGAAGGTGTAATTTCCTCAGGGGCGGCGATCTTGGGGGGGGGGGCAAAGGCACAATACCCCCCCCCCCCCCATTTTTGAAGCACTGAACTGAGGTGCCTTTTTACGCAAGAAAATTATATACATGTACCCCTTACGAACGTGCACAGTGCCCCTTTCACCGGAAGAGGACCCGTTTTAAATATTTCCAAGTGCCCTTTTTTGTATAAGCGCCACCCCCCAAAAAACCCTCATGAACGTATTCTGTGCCATTTTCACCTGAGAAGGACCCGTTGTATGTGTTAGCATATGCCATATCTCGTATCAGTGTCAATAAAATCCCCCCCCCCCCCCTCACGATCGTGTTCTGTGCCCCTTTCACCTGAGACGGACCCGTTTTATGTCTGAGCAAGTGCCCTTTCGCCATCTTATAGGTGCCTTTTCTCGTATCAGTAACCCTTTTTACCTCAAAAAGTGCCCCACGAATTTGTTCTGTGCCCCGTTCACCTGAGAAGGATGTTTTTATGTGTTAACGAGTGCCCCTTTGCCTTCTCATATATGGGCATGTTCTTAATATCAGTTAAGTTGTCCTTTAAATCACTTTTTCGTGCCCGGTGAGCGCCCGGTTTCTTTATCTAGCGCCGTTCTGCCTCGTAAGTGCATAATGAATGAAAAAACTTGACGTATTAAAAAAATAATCCTACGTGCCTTAAAGGTCAAGTCCACCCCAGAAAAATGTTGATTTGAATAAATAGAGAAAAATCAAACTAGCATAATGCTGATTTCATCAAAATCGGATGTAAAATAAGAAATTTATGGAATTTTAAATTTTCACTTATTTTTCAGTATAATGATTTCTGAGCTTCATTATACATCATGTATTAACTATGATTATGAATGCATTTTCTTTTTTTATGTATATAAATGCATTCTCTTCATTAGTGTTGTTCGAAAGTAGTATTGAAAAAAAAAGGAAGCACATGATGGCGCTATTGAATGTGGTGTTTGTGTATGATATAGTGCGGAGTGGGAGAACGAGCCAGCAAGAAAAATACATCATTTTCATAACATAAAGTGAGGAGGCATGCGATCTTTTTAACCCTCCCCCTCCTCCCACACACATCAACATGCAACCAGGTATACAGCATTTCATTTTCTCTCAGAAAAAAGGTAATTTATTGATGAAAAAAAAATATTCGTATTTAAACTGATAAAGTTGTCGACCAGTAAGTAATAGACTATTTCGAATTATGTTCCACCTTCACAGCCAGATAGAGAGAGAGAGAGAGAGAGAGGGGGGGGGGGGGGGGGGGGGGGGGGGGGTGGGGGAAGGGAGGGGGTGGGCAATGCGTTACTGCATTAAAGTAATATTTATAATTGAAAAAAAAAAACAACTGGTATGTGGAAAGGACTTTGGCGCAACTATTCGGGAGGGAGATTATGGGGGGGGGGGGGGGGGTGGCGTGAGGTCTACTAATAAGGTTATATACTTATATAGGCCTACAGGTTTCTTAAGTCCCTTTGCAGGTATTTACCAGAATTTCAGCATGCTTCTTCATGAAATATTCCGATATAATCTTTAAGGGCATATCCATTTTAGCCCCGGATGTTTTGGGATTTGACAGTCTTAGCAGTTCATCCCATCAAAAAAAGATAATAACCACTTTGATTTTTTTTATAAGTATGGCCTATTTGATTTCATATATTATTAGGCCTATTTACTCGCATGGTGATTTCAAATTTACTGGAATATAACACAACGACCATGATCAAGAAATGACAACAGTCAGTCAACGACTCAACTACAGTCTAAAGTGAAGCTAGTAATCTTTCCTGGGTATTTATCAATGTTGAAAGAAATAAATGATTTAGGGGGGGGGGGGGGTGGGTACCTGTCATTTATGGTTTCTTATGCACGCCCCTCTCCCTTA
The DNA here is from genome assembly GCF_018143015.1 of Lytechinus variegatus. Lineage (NCBI taxonomy): Eukaryota > Metazoa > Echinodermata > Echinoidea > Temnopleuroida > Toxopneustidae > Lytechinus > Lytechinus variegatus. The sequence goes on along the minus strand of NC_054744.1, from coordinate 33,792,455 downwards.
CACCCCTCCTCCCTCTCTCTATTCCTAACTATACGCCATGATGGTGAAGGGCTTTATCAGAATGATGTTTCTGCATTTGCCCTTTAGTTTGAACAGCTCAGTGACCAGTAGGCCCATTGTTTGGGAGTCAATGATATTTGGTTGTGATAGTTATTATTATTGTTAGATATCATTATCATTTAAAATTAAAAATTATCATTTTTTGAAGAACTAGCAGCAGTATTTGTGGTGGTGTTTACTACTACTACTACTACTACAGAAGATAAACATGATTTCATGAATTTGGATATAGAAGACCAGGGAAAGCATAAATAGAGAAATAATCTTACTGTTTTATTTCCCTTCTCAAAATCTGTATAGTCTGCATATTGGTCGGGGGGTGGGGGGGGGGGTGTACAGCCACCCGAAAGGATCTGTTTATCTGTAAGCGGCACTGATCAAGCTTACTCGACGAGATTAAAGAATGTCCCAATGTTGTCTTGAATAAATTTTATTGATATAATAAACCTCGGAATACGATTGCACAATAATCGCCAAGGTCCAAAGAGCAGCATTGTATTGTTTAAATGGCTAAAAATGAGTCATGTTTTGCCGGCGAGGCAGTGTGGATACATCGCTCTTTACTCGAGACTTGGTCTCTCGTCGGTTCTTGGATTGGCGGGTTGTGGGTTCGAATCCCACCATATGATCCTCACGCGCTATCCGGCATTTTTTTTCAGTTAGTGTCAACACGGATTTGAATGCTAATCTCGCTGAAGCTTGACCTGCCCCATCCCAGTGCCCTTTTTGTTTGCTATATAATAGGCCTACACGTTTAAAAAAAAGATAACTAAGAAAATTACATTACGGGGCCAGTTGTGCTATTTCTACGCGGAAACGACTGCGGATAACGAAGCACAGCTATTCTTACTATTTACTGTAACCCCAACAAACCAGTGGCGTATGCAGCCGGCGGGAGTTACAGGTGTTCAAACCCTCTTCAATTTTTCTTGATACCCCCCTAAAAAGGTGAAGACCTTTTTTGTTTTGCTTGTCGATTTTTTTTTTTTTGCTTTGAAATGGCTGATTTTGTGGACAACTCTCCATTTGTTTGTACACAATTTTTTCAGATTTTCCCTATTATCTCTAAAATTGCATATTGCCTCATTCTGAGCATAGCATATGTCATGGGAAAAAATAATTCACACCACATATGTCAGGCCAGGAGGAAATGAAACGAAATATGTAAAATAAAGGGGGAAATGTGGAAATATGTGTACAAAACAAAATGTTGTCCACAAAATCAGAAATTTTGAAGCATGTTTGGCAATTTGAGGATCCACATAGAAAGTACAAGACTTTTCAAACTTCCATAACTCGCTTATTCTTTAACCAATTTTGATGAAACTTGTTTTAAATTGTTCCTCTCATTTAACTCTTTCCAAACAGATTGCTTCTCTTCTTGGGTTTTGGTTTCTTTTAAGTCAAGCGATTAAATGATTGAGCAGAAAGCCCCCCCCAAAAAAAAATATATATACCCACCATTCGTTATGTTCATGATATTAAAAAGGTTTTTAAACTGTCTCGTTTCCAGGTCTTAATGTAATTTATTTTAGCTCGCGCTTCAGTCACTTTAACATTATTCAATTACTGAGTATACGTCTATCATTTTCATCAAATCCTTCAAAAAAGTTGTTGAAATGTCCCTTTCAGTTCAGTATAATAAAATTTACACTTATACTTCAGTTCCTGATTTACAAAACGTTGTAAGTAAAAAAAAATCGTGGTTTAAATCTTAATCTGCCAAAATTTCGGAACGGCCTTCGAGCATAATTAATGAAGGAAGATTTTCAATTACTCATCCTTTTCATTATTTACAAACATGAATAGAGCGTTCCATTTTTAGGTGTAAGTTTTGAATTAATGTGCAAATTTAGGTGTAAATCTCGAATTTGTCCTCGCGCTTCGCGCTCGCAGTAATTATTTATTGGATACACATCACGTTTAGGATCACAAACATTGCCCAGATTTTTTTAGGGCAAAATACATGAATAATAAAAAAACTCGCGCTTCGCGCTTGCACTATTTAAATAAGGCTTAGGAGATTATCAATTATATATTTATTCGAGCGGCCAATCGGGGAAAATGTGGCTGAAATGTTTTTTTTTGCCCCCCCCCCATTGACGAAGGCTGGATCCTTCCCTGATATTGGTAGGCCTATAAGCCTATTACTGGTCAATTGATAATTTATAGACCAAATGGTTTGTAGACGAATGGTACTGGGATGAGATGAGCAAAACGTAAAGTAGAGAAAAGCGATTTCTGTGGAACCGATTCTGATGACGCACGAGATGTGCATGGATCGCATCATTGGCAGGTAGTCCTACGTCATAATTATAGTAAACAAGTTTTCAGTGAGATTCCCACCTACTGGGCCTACTTACTGGAAGTGAAGCAACTTGTCGATCGTTCGCCAGCTAGTTGTCAACTTTTAAAAGTCATGACTCATGGCCTGAAACAGCACATTTTTTGTACCTAATGACCAGGGATGGTTTGACGTTATAAAGTAGCATAAATATCTAATCACAGCAACGTTCTCAACATAATTTGAATCATCATGATTTGAATTGAAAACAAGTTTTCAGCGAACTGGATTGATACTCCGAATGTACATACACGCCCCCCTGACCCCTTGACTTTCGGGGAAGAGCGAGCTCGGTCACCGACCAACGCGGAGAGCGCGGGTTTCCTCGCATATTGCACTGGAGTGCGTTCATATTTATTTTGTTGGTGATGGGATACGCAAGTGGTAGTTTTGCTGCTGGCTTTCCAACTGAATTTATGGAATCTATATCTTCCCGCGTTTTGATTTCCGCATGAAGGACTAACAATGGAATCTCGTGTAGGGATTTGTTTATTTTGTCTGACTTTGGTTGCGACGGTACCAAGTAAGTTTTTACAGTTATTAAAAAAACCCAACTTGTTCTCATATTTTTGTATGATGTTGGGACAAGGGGTTGTATGGTTTGTTATGTTTTACTTTTTGAAAATACAGTAATAGATGAAGAGGTGTTGTAACTTTGGGATCATGAATGTAAATAAAGGTTTAAAAACTATTATTGCAGGATAAGAAAGCTTTTATTTTTTTCTAATGCTGTTATGATACTTGTAAACAGTTTAATTGTGTTTGATTGTTATTTACTGGTCTGTGTTGACCCAAATAAAACAGTACATACAAAAAAGAGCTTGTTTTTAAAAGCACCCCTTGACTAGTTTTAGTTTGAATGTGACTGTTTTCTTTGCTTTGCAATTTAAAGATCTATATGCCTATTTAGGCCTGTATATAATATTACCAGGGAGTAGGTATGTACTATGTCGAAATTTGTCTGATTGATGATTCTGGCTTAGTATATACTCTGCAAGCACAAACTCATATTTGACACTTCAACCGATAACAGGTCTATACTAGAGACTAGTGAAGACTAGACACCAGAGCAGAGACAGTATGCACCTTGTTAGAACCAGCCACAGTACAAAGTGAATCTAGTCTCACTACATCAGACTCTGCATTATGAACTATGCAATTGTGAAATGTTGAAAACCATGGGTCTGTGCCTGCAGACTAGTTAGTATTTTGGAATTTTTATTGTGAATTGCAGAATTATCCATATAAACAAAACTATCTGAATTTATCTGGAAATTAAAAAAAACGAAGGGACAAGAACTTTTTGAAAGAATGATACAAAGATGGAGAAGAATGGGGAAAAAGTGACAAAGAGAGGGGGAAATGGAAAATAAGATAGGGAGAGCTGGGAGAGAGAGCTAGAAGGAGAGGGGTGGGGGTAAAGACACTTGTTCATGAAGCTTAGAAAATGTTTTTATTTGCACGGGTATCTTGTGATTTATGATTTAATTGCCTATTTATCTTTTTTTATAACTCAATGTGTTCAGCAGAAAAGATACATGTACAACCACACTCATCAATTTCAATGAAAATAGGAGCCATTCTTCGCAGAAGAAAGTGGCATTATTAAAGGGATAGTCCAGGCTGGATATATTTAAATTTCAATTAATACAGTAAAATTCACAGAGCAAAGTGCTGAAAATTTGGTCAAAATCGGATAACAAATAACATAGTTATTGAATTTTGAAGATTTGCATTTTTCCGGTGAAACAGTTCTAGGCATGCCTTCATGAATATTCATTAGGTAGGCTGATGATGTCATATCCCCACTTGTTCTTTTGTATTTTATTATATGAAATTAGGTTATTCACAGTTTTTCTACCAAGAACTAAAACAATTGGATTGACAACTGATTTAATGCTTCAAATATTAATTGCTGCAACTTATTTCATCATATGGTGACAAATCATCTACAAATGTGTGAAAAAATGAAACAATTACGATTTCTTGTAATGACATAAGAAAAGGGAAAGTGGGGATATGACATCATCAGTTCACCTAATGAATATTCACAATGATGTGTATATAACTGTTTTCACAAAATATTGATAAACTTTAAAATTTAATAACTTCATTATTTGTTATCCGTTTTTGATGAAAATGTCAGCATTTTGCTTTGTGAATTTTACTCTATATTTATGTAGATTTTTCAGCCCAGATCATCCCTTTAAGCCAAGGCCTTCAATGTGGGAAAAGGAAAAAATGAAACAGAAATTGTTAGTTTCACTGTTACATTCTTTCCTACATTCCCATCATTCTATTTTTACTTCTCTCTTCCCCACCTTTTTTCCCCTCTCCCATTTCTCCCCTCTTTCCTCCCATAATTACCTCCCCCATCATTTTCCTTCCTTCCCACTCTCCCCTTTCCTTTCTAATCTCATCCCTTCTTGTCTCCCACTTTCCTTTCATTCCTTGCCATCTGCCCCTCTCTCACTCTTTCTCATTTCTGATTTATTTCCCCTCTCTTTACTCCCTTGTCCCCTTTCATCTCTTTGTATTTTCCCTTTCTGTTTTTTTCCCTGCTAATGTTATCTAAGTATTTTTTTTATACCAGAACACACATTTTTTGCATTTTTAAAGAATTTGTTTACATTATGATGATGGTGATGATTAATATTGTATTTATTATTATTTTTAATATTATTATTTCCCTTGTCCATATAACTTGATGTTATGTTGGTATATTACAAACAGCAACCAGACTTCCTCCAGAAATAGGCCTATAGGGTTATTGTTCTATATTCTACCAAATGGGTCCTCTTCTCATTGTTCACTTAACTTTTTAATTCAAGACCTTCCGTAGGATATGAGCTGTTCCAAGTAAGCTTGCCTTCTGTATCGTTTCAGAGGACACCTTGACTCCTAGAACCATCAGAAAGCTTCTGTGTCTTGTTATCACAGTTCCTAAGGCTCCGATGAATATTGGTACCACCTTCGTCTTCACCTACCATATCCTTCTCAGCTCCCATGCCAGGTCGTTATATACTTCTGTATATTTTCCTCCTCTTAACGCCAAGCTCTGCAGTCTCCTGGAATCGCAATATCTACGATGAGACATTCCTTCTCCTTCTTCTTTAAGAGAATGATTATTATAATTATTTTGATAAAATTTTATTATTATTACTCTTATCAAATTCATTATTAATGTTATTGTTATATTTGTATCATGTTAAACAATATCAGGGGGGGATGAGGATATAATTACGAGGTCATGAAAAAGAACTTTATTATGAGTAATTGGGGAAATGCCAAGTTAGAGGAAGTTAAGTGGTCTAATCCTTTTTTACAAACCTAACCACCTTATCATAGAAGTCTGGTTTTGTAGGTATCCTTGACCAAACTGAAAAACACCAATACCTAATTGTCAAAACAAATGATATTGATATCAGGACATTATGCATGGGCATGACCACCCCTGAATGTCGAAACAACTTTCAAGAATGATTGTAAATTATCATATATTTAAAACATGATAATGTTTATCATTCAACTAACAACTTCCAAAACAGGGAGTGGTCACTTGGTAATGATTACCCTTTCTTTAGCCCTGCAAGGATTTTACAGTGCGAAAGGCCTGATCTAAAGAATGTCATATTTTTATGAATATAAATTGTTGATCATTTTCCTTGAGTGTGTGGAAATGCGAATTGGATAATGGTACAGTACTTTTCAAGCAGGCCTGTATTGATTAATATATTCATCCTCGAGTATCCCTTTAACCAGAAGTAACGTTTTTTATCCCAGTATCCACTCTGGGCAACTAAAATTCTCATAAAGGTGTAACTCAATCATGGCTAAGTCTAGACTCACTTGGTCTAATTAGAATAAATTTGGTCAAACTATTACTTTGTCTATTGAATACTAACTTGGACTAGATGTCATAACTCATTTCTGCCCAGTTGGTCTTATTTCCACTTTGTGTACTGAATCTGAGTCTAATGAATTATACTTTTACGACGTTGAATGAAAATATGGTGCATAAACACATCATCTTTATAGATTAAGTGGTGTTAGAAGAATTGGATATTAGATAAAATGGGAAAGTATTTTTTGAGACAAAGTGCTAAATGGGCTAATTGGCAATTAGACAGTGTTGGTTTTAAAGAGATGAACTAGGATTAGAGGGACAATGTGGCAGGCACTCTACCACTGAGCTAACATGCCCCAAACAGATAGACAAAGTGGTTGTAGACCAACTGGTTATGTACAGTTTCTTATAAACATAAAAAAACAGTAAAATATTTTATCAGATATCAATGTGTTTTGCTTGTTTGACTCACCAACCAAGCAAAGACGAATCAGTTGTCTCCATTGATATCTTGGAAGTGGGAGTGATGTTGTAACTGTGTTGATGATTCACAGTATACTCTAATCCAATACACTTTGAGCAGATAGTCTTCATCACAAACCTACTAAAGTCAAGCAGACAAGGACTGTTGAAAGTCTTAGTTGAAACATAATAGTTTCTTGGCATCTATGTTCTAAACGAAATCACTACAGAACCCCTGTCTTAAACTATAAAAGTGTGTGGACGGTGGACTGCCAGATCAATTATCCTTCAGGTGGACATGGACTTGTTATGTCAAGTGTTTACAAGCGATAATGACAAATCTGTTCATGAATTTCCACATCATTACAAACATGTTCTGGTTGAATATATATAGGCCTATATGCTATTTAAATTATCATTATCAAGTGATTGAAATTGAAAAAGCTTTCTTTCCACCCCCCCAGGAAAGACCGCCCCTTTTCCCCTGCTGATTGGAAAGATACAATATTGAATGAGGAGTCTCTTGTAGTTGTACATTAAAATTTACATCCAATTATGAACCTATACCTGAATTATAGTTTTGATATCAAGATATTGAAATGTTTTTATCAGGAATAAAATGTGTTTTCCCACAATGTTGCATGAGGTTGAAGGGGTATCCCCTGCTAAAATTTTTAGTTTCTCATAAAAAGATGTAAAAAATCTAATAAGCAAAACACTACAATTGCTGTCAGATAAAAAATACCAAAGGTATTGCATTTCAATGTATTCCAGTTTTTTGGTGAAACAGTGCATGTTGTCAAAAGAGAGTCACACTGCGCATTTTTTTACACCAGTGTTAATTTCATGGATTTTAGTTCTGTAGGCCTACCTATTGGTGTTCTCCCGTTTGAACCAAATTATCATTGTTTTACTTGTTCATTACTCAGGTCAGTCATGATTCAATTTAAGACCTGAGTAGCCTATTCTCCTACCACTTTGTACCTTTCCTGATTCATTGTAATTTTTAGCTTGGATTCTTCAAAACTGCAAAGCCTTGATGTGAGTTCCATTATTTGTTTGACATTGAATTCTTCCTCTAAGAGAGGAGACTGACTCTGAGGATCTGAAAACAACAAATCGGAATAGAGGTCAGACCCATGCAGATATGTCAGACTCAAACATGAGGCAAAATCGTATTCTGACAACTAAATTTTGTCTTAAACCATGAGGGTGTTTCACAAAAAAGTTAAGTGTGACAAAGATCATGCTTAAGTGGCAACGTGGACATATCACTAACATGGATATCTCATTGATTAATGTGTGGAAGAGTACACATAGATCCCATGAGCACAATAATGCTGTGATTTGTTATGCACCAGACGTAGCTGGGAATTTAAAAGTGATTTGAGTCAAGATTGATGTTTGTGAAAATTCCCCCTCCCCCCAAAAAAAAAAAAAAAATGAAATATACAGAAAAGTATATAATCTTGATAATTATCAACATATTTTGACCATTTATTCTGTTCTGTTCAGAGCATGTCCTTGGGACTTTCTATGTCCTGTGTTCTGAAGTTCAGTTTGAATAGGCAATGGTCTACTTGCAGTTAAAATTATGGGAAGCCAACAATTCCAAAAAGTCCTCTGCATTTATATATTTGATTTGGCTCTTTCCTCATGTTTTAATGATGAAGAGAACTATATCAGTAATTATTCTTCATCAGATACATGTATGACGGACTTGATTGCCAAGTAGCTGACAAATTGAATCTTGTAAATTTTTTTTTTGAATTTTTGGTCACAGTGGGCTATCCATAGTTAGCCTGAAACTTTAAACCAGAGTTTAAATCAAACCTGAGTTCAGAATATGGACTTATATGGCCTTGGTACGTCCAGGCCTTTGATATTATAAAACAGGAAGTCTTTCTGTCTGGTTCCCAGTTGATGAGCTCTGCATGACCAGGCAAAATTATGTATCGCATCTGTGAAGTAACCAGGTTCTTTGTTTTGTTCTTATTAGGACTGGTTGAAACAGTAGACCCTAATCATGTAGATCATGGCCATGACCAAATGGACAGCCAGGGCCACATGATGGAACCTGGACAGCCATTGGTGACCCCTCCCCCTAGAGTTGCTACTACTGGCAGAGCTGCAACAGTCAAGACTTCAAGTCCAACTCTGTCATCCTCCAACTCCACCATTGAAGCCAATACAACGGTTGGCAATTCTACATTAGCCACAACAACATCCAACTCTACGACCGCAGTGACTTCCGTGACCAGGAGGTTGACCCGCTCATCAACAGTATCTAACTCGACAGGGACAGTGTCTTCAACCATAAGGATGTCGTCGGCAAGAGCACTCCCGTCCGCAGAAACTCCTACATCTCCAGACAAGAGTACAGTGACAGTTCCAGAGCACCAGGAAACAACAGATGAAAACAGTACCACACCTGTTGAGCTACATTCCACACATCCACAGTGGACATGGTGGGACTATACAACAGAAGCAGTCACTGGTACAAAGACACCCACAACAAGAGCAGCAACCCTTACAACAAAACAACAGACAGCTCAAATGCTGACAACTCCCTATCCCCAAAGTACCACAAATACCCCACAGACAAGTCAGGTCCCTGTTCAAACCACTCGGCCTACTCCAGTCCAAACTCAGCCAAGGTCTACCACCACTTATGCTTTACCTATAACATCTGAAACTGTTTCAACAACAATGCCTACAACAGTAAAGTCAACTATTGCATCAACAATTCCATGGCACTGGCCCTTTCCAGCTACCACAAAAGAAACAACCTTGATGTCCTCCACAAGTCAGGTCTCTAGACTCTCCACACTACCAGGAAACACTCCATCTGAAGAACATCCCGTCAAGACTCCTACTCTGTATCCAATCACCACCCTGGCTCCTCCTGTTGCCAATGCATCCTACAAACTTCCCACCTACCTTCAGCTTCGCCTCAGCACCACCTGGCAGAGGTTCTGTCCAGGCAGTGATGATGTCCAGCTATCCCTTTCTAACTTTGCCCGTCAGGTCCTGGGCCAGTCTCCCTATGACAAGGTGGAAGTACCGTACCTGAACGTCAGGGACCACTGCCGGGAAGCCAGAGTGAACAGGTTGAAAAGGACCCTGTTGTTGGTTGTGATACCCGTTGATTTCTTTGTCACCGTAAATAGCTCCTATTATGAGAATGCCACCCGAAAGGTTGGAGCTGAACTGATTTATGATCATTCCATGCTCCAAGATGACATCCCTTATCAAGTAAGTAAGCCATTATTCTCCTTTAAAATGCAGTATTCCTGTTTTGCCTTTGTTATATTTGATATTCTTGGCATATCACATTTTTTTCTAGTTTGATATTCCATGTTACCTTCAATGGAAGAAGATGTAGTTTCAGGGGAATGACTTATCTTAAAGAACAGCAAATATACCCCTTGAAGATTTGTGGGTGCAATGTTATTCTAATCATGAGAGGTCGAGAAGCAGAATAGTGTAGACTTACGAAGTACTGCTATTAGAAGGACTCACTCTGGACTATAGATGTATTTGAACTCCTGATGAATTCATGTACAGGTTTCCCAAATAATACAAACTCTGCAGTCAATTTCCTGCACTGGTTACTAATGATTTAATCAAACATCAACATTTGCTCTTAGATAATTCACTGAACATTATGTTTTATATTCATCCATGGTTTAATTCAAATTCTAAGCCAGTGGCTGAATTTTACACAATTTACATTTTAGAAATGATACAAACATGATCATGATGAAAGGCATAATATTAAAATCCACAGTAAAATTTCATATGAATAATCAGAGATAAAAAGTAGTCAGAAATAAAAAAAAAATAATCAGGAAAATTCAGACTATATTTTTCTTACTGTGCCCATTAATTTCAGACTTATTGAACAATTTTAGGCCTATAGGTCCTTACTACTCTGATCTGCACTATTTGAGGGTAAATTCATGAAAGGGAGCTTTAAATTCATTAAGAAACATGGATAACTGTGATTAGTTTTTTGGAAGCAGCAGACAGGAGTAATAGAATCTCTCCTTATCTTTTTTGGATTAGCTAATCCAATGCCATATGGTTGCATATTCCTGATCATCTGATTTGACTACTTCTAGTCATGGATGATGATAAATTAACAGGAAGAAAGATATAAGAAACAAACTGAGTTGATGCTGTACATGTAGGAGATTTAAAATTCATCCTGTTTTTAATCTGAACATCTTTAATTATCTTGAAGGCTTCCTTATTGATTATGGTTTCCTTGGCAACAGAAGGATTTGCTTTATCTGCTTTTTCCAATGAACAGAGAGAAGTTGATTCATTTGAATTACTGTTAGCTATAGTACTTAATTAGCTTAATTGTAAAAGCCATGAAATTAAGTTGCTGTTACATTCATTAGCATATCTGCCATCTTGGTTTTTCCAGTAGTGACACTGATAGACTCCAGAGAAATTTAGGAATTCAGGGAATTTCTCAAGGAAATGAAGTGAATCTTTTATGATCTTATTAATTTCTTTGATAGATCTATAGTACATTTTCCTTTTCACTACATCAAAGTCATGAATTACATTGTTTTTACAAGGAAGCAGGACATCCTTTTGTCTGTCGCTTGTTTGAGTATCAAGCAATTTCCTTTTAAGTTTGGATTTCAATTTCCTTTCATTTATCAAGTTCCCCATCTGTACTGTAATATATCACAAAAATTTTACAAGGTTATTACTCTTATGGTAAATGATCTCTCTATACACTAGAAAAATACATATAAAGTAGCATGTGTGAGACATAAAAAATGAAGAAAATTTTATAGGAAATCCATTATTTTTTTTATAAATGTGTGCGGTAGGCTGAAATGCTGATATCTCAATCAGGCACGAAAAAAAGGTTTATTGATAAATAAAGTAAACTAACAATGGGGATGGTTAATGAAAATGGTCACCATGACAATGGAATAATAATTCATGATGATGACGATAATGATTAAATATAATAGAATGTAGTCCATGAAATTGAAGCAGTGATAATGATGGTTCTCGATAATTCCACATCAGCGTGTCATATACAATTTTATTCTAAAAATAGTACAACTATGTGCTTGATACAAAGCATGTGCCATTGTTGTTTTCTGTACAAAATAACAATCAATCCGTTTTACTTATGCTGAAAAAATATCAATGTTTGAAAGGGAAAACAAGTAATGCAGTATAGCAAAGGAAATTTGATTAAATTTTATCATTTTCCAATGATTATTTTATACCCTTTTCTCTGTATTAGATTATCTCGGCTCATATGCTTGTTATCAACAAGCCAGTCACCCCAGCCCCTCCAAATGACGGGAGTAGCCAAGGAGCTGTTATTGGTGCAACTCTGACAGTGTGTGCTCTGGTGTTTGGCGTCATTCTGTCGCTTGTGGGAATGAAGGTAAAAATGGAAATAATGGATGAAATAGAAAAAGAAAATGGCTAGAAAATTAAGGAATATGGAGATAGTTATTTGAAGGTGGACATTATGCTCGTCCATGGATTTTTTTAAAAAAGGGCCCTAATAAGTAATCTTGCTTTGATTTCAGAGTACCCTGAACAATTATTTTTTCCATTTTTCCCCATCATAATAAATTAATGTCTCAAATGTTCTAAATATTTTCATGATAGTTTGACATACCCTTCCCTTCACCATACAAATTAGGCTGTTGATAGTGTATCATTAATGAGGCAATTCTGATACCCATTTCACTGTATTGCCTAATAAACAGCCCTATTTATGTCTTTTTTCGGACCAGCATAGTACCCCCGGGCTTTCTGCAGAAAACCATGTCATTGTTATTGATCATTTTAAACTCAGAGCTAGACAAAATTCTAGAGTTAAAATATATACAGTATTGTAAATCAAGAATTGATAGTACAGCCTACCACTGTCTGTTTTTATTGGGAAAAAGGGTGCAGTATTATAGGCCTGGCACCGAAACCCAGCCCTTCAAGGGCAAAAAGCGCAGGCTAAAGACATCGGCACTGGAAAATCAAGATATTTTACACTGTTCAGACAGTTTCACACATTATTGCTTTCATAGTACTCTTACAATAAAACAAATATATAAGACATTATTGATACACTTTTTTCATGCTGTTCATACTATGTTTTCTCACTCTTCTGATAGCCCCCATTCTTTTGTAATTGATATGGGTAACTGCAATTTACTTTTACCTTGTATGTTTCCTTTTAATTTAATGTTGGTATCTTAGTTTGCCTTTCGTTAACATGAATTTTGTATTTTTGTCTGAACTGGAAGTGTAAACATCAAAGCTAGATGTTGTTTTCAAGGCCACTGGTATGGTTGCCAAGAAAAATAATCTCAATTTTTTCAGGATAATGTTATTTTTTGGCCCGGTATCTTAACTTAATTTGCTGTTTCATGCTTGACTCTACCTATTTGCAAGCAGCACTTCTTTTTGTAATTTTCTAGGTTGTAGGGGGTTATTTTTCAATTTGCAATAAACAAATGATAAATGTATACAATATTGAAATTACTTCTAAACATGTATATTTTCTTTTGGTTTGTGCACTTCAATAAAATGCAAATACATTATTGCAATCATGAATATTTATCATCATCATCCTAATCCTCACCATCATTACCATTTTCTTCTCTTAATTGTTAATTTTTATTACCCTTTGTTGTTAATTTTACAGGCCCATATTCACAACATTTGGCTATGATATGAACATTTTTTTTGCTGATACATATAATATCAATCGTTTAAAATAATCTTATTCTTTTATGACAGAAAAAGTGAAATTTAGTTACATGTATTACACAATTCATTTCCAATGGAATATTCTTTGGAATCCCCAGGTCTATCGAGTGCGCAAGTCCCATGCCAGCATCTCGGACCGCTATTACTTTGACGGCAAGCAGCTCCAAGATGCCCTGAGTGAGTCCCACCAGATGGCGGGGGTCTCGCCCCATGGAAGGGCTACCGGAGGGGTTGCCCACCCTACCCCAAGCTACAGGGAGTATATCCTAGCGTCAATCAACAAGGGACTGGTCATGGATGACGAGGACTCGGCAGTAGAGCTGGATGCGGTAGAGGTTAGTCTTTTTTTAACAAAAATTATGCATCAACCTCTGTTGGTGAAAATAGAACACAATTATCAATGATGGTTACTTTTGATTTAAGATTTTGTGTTCCTTCTTGTTTGCTTTAATATGTGTAGATTTGTTTTTCTTTTCTTCTTTTCTTATTATTAGCATTAGTATTGTTAGAATTTTGAAATATTTTGTTTATTCGTTATGATTTCTTTTACAATTATTATTCTTTTATGTTATGTCTTTACAATGACTAACTACAAAATGTATGAAAAGAGGCTTCTAGATTACACTAATAAAATAATTACTAATTTGTTCTTTATGAGAAATAAAAAGTTTGATTTAGGTTTGCCTAAATATATTTTTCTCATTATTTGATGTGCCAACATTGGGCTCAATGTCCGTCTAACCTTAAAGATCAAAGCGACAGGCAAATGTTGAATGGACACAGCATAGCACAGCAGTACAGAGAACACTTTTGAATAGATGGAGAAAGTTCAAATAACTAGTTTTGTCAAGACAATCAAAAGAGAACAACATTTTTAGAGCAAATCTTATATCAAATTTACAGTGTAAGAAATGAAGAACTCTCACCAGACCTGTGCTTTTACACCACTTACATCACAAAAATACCCAATAGTATGCTAAAGTGAAGACAAATTACTCCTGATAAAGCGCTCTTGTTGCTATGGAAACGCTCTCAGTGGGGTGACACGTTTCGCGCGAAATTCGAAACCGCAGAATAGGCATTCTACACCTGTCGTGTGGAGTAGCCCGCTCAAAATGTGCGAAGATCGCTTCCCGAAGAACGGTTGTGTCCTCACCTACGCTAAAACCAGTTTAACAAGGCAAAGCGATCTTGAAAACTACATCGCGAGGTGGTTTTCCAAACTGGTTTGGAAGATCGCTTCCAAGACCGCTTTGACCGTTCTCACTACGCGTTAAACTAGTTTCCACTAAACTAGTTTCCAGTAAACTGGTTTTAGGAACGTAGTGAGAACAGCCTCTAAGAAAACTTTGTAGGGTTCAGGTAGGTTTGAATTATGGAGGGGGGGGGGGCTATAAAAAATGAAAAGGCTTGAAGACTTTATTTACAGGTATTTTTCTGATCATTCTGATATGAATAACCTAGCCATGATGGATGATTAGGATGCCAACTTGACATAGAGCTAAACTGTTTCTTATGTATTAGAGTTTGAATTAGGGCTAAGCCAAATATTGATCCATCAAGTCTCTGCTCTTTGATGGGCATTGACTTTTTATTGATGCCAGGAATGCAAGCCACAATGTGAATCTGATACTCTACATGTAGTATCAATGAAGAATGAACAAGCTTTGGAACCGTACCAAGAAATTAATCAGTGCAGAGTGAAACACTAGAATATAATATTATTCATCAACTTCATCTACTCTGAATTTATGTTGTACTATTATCATTTAGATACATTTTTATAACAGTTTATTTTCTCTTTTATTTTGGTTAAGGTTAATTGTCTAACATTGATATAATGTACGTGTTAGATTTGCAACAAATCTTATGTGATAGATGTAGTCATTGTGCAGAATATATCTACTACTCCTTATCATGCGTATTATGAGTAACAGTATTTTTTGGCCATCATACAAAGTAAGTCAACTCAGACATTTATTTGACAGTTTATCTGTACAATACCTGTTTTGAATCAAGGTAGAAGTAAAGGTACAAAGTTCCCTTGGATGATTAAATTAAGCCATGCACAGTAGTATGATGTAACTAGTGGCATCAAACTTTTCCATGGCTAATAGATCGGTGAATACCTTGTATCTAATAGGGCTCGAGCAACAGCCAAATATTGATATATCAATTCAGGAAACAAAAACAGGATAGATCTCAGTTTTCATTAATTGATGAGAGGGGGGGGGGGGGGGGGGCTTATACAGGAAGTTTAATGGGTTTTTTTTTTGGGGGGGAGGGGGTTGGGTCAGAATTTTATGTCAAAAACTAAAAAAAGAGCAAGATTGGTCTACCATAGGATGATATAATGGAGATCTAGGATTTGATGGTGGGGGTGGTGTAAATAAATAAAGTTGATTGTTTTATTTTATGTCGCAGAATGTTGTGTTAAAAAAGGAGATTGAAAAAAGGGAGAGGGAGGGTCTGTTCCTCTGAAGACTTAATTGTTTCCAAAGAAAGGGGTGCATACTCCCTGTGCCCCCCGCACATAGTATGCACCCATATGCATGAAAGGGAAGCTAGGAATCATTAAATAATCAAAATTGGTGTCTATGTAGGAATTGGAATTAACCACATTGAATAAATGATTAATTAATTACAAAGTTGTGAACACATGCATTCAGGCTTTGATTCAATAGTTTCACAAATCTAATTACTGTGATCAGTAATACAAATAATGAGTGCATAATCAATTAAAACAGATCTACTATTGAAAGCTCTTTCATGCAGCTCTCTGACATTACTACACTGCAGCAAAACTGAATATTTATGTAGAGATTTCTGTTAAATGACTCCACTGATGTATAAAACAAGGCTTATGCCTGAATACAAGGAAATGTTTGCAATTTCCTCTCGTTCAAGCACATGACACATGTATGTGTAAAATTATGTGTCCATGGTATAGGATTTGACCTCATATACATCATTGTCATATATGAGCCATGAAGTGGGGATAACTTTGACATTTTGTGACTAACTTTGTATGGACATCATTTGACATTCTGCAGTGTCCCAAAAGAATGACTCATGAATTGATATTTCATTGCTACAATGATTTTTTTTGGTGTTTATACATTGGCTAGCCATCAATAAGAGCTCACCCCTTGAACTACATGTAGGTAAGATGTTTGTCCACACTCACTGACATATTAAATCTCGAGCAAAAATCCCTTTAGATGATTAAATTGTAGAACAAAATGATGGCAAGAATAGCACTATAAAGTTGATTAAGAAACTAAGTTTTGAGTTTGTTGATAAATTAAGACCCACAGTCCACACTACTCAAAACTGTGAATGCTCTCCCCCTTCCCCCCTTTTCACCCCCTCTGAGATATTCACCGCAAAAACGAATCATTTTTTAAGAAAATGGTATTTTGGGGATTTACTTGACATATGGAGGATGTACTCATATTTGTGGGGATCACAATATGAAATAAAAAAAAAAATCATAACTCCATTATATTTTGACAGATTTTCTTAAGACATTCACCAATGTGTTTCTCTATTTTCTTTGATGCCTTTATCAAAATTAACTGTTTTGTTTAGTCAGGATGGACTTCCTATTTAAAGTTTCCTATTAAAGTTTTTAATGCATCCACAACTGCAAGTTAACCAACATAGTTTATCGTGTGAACCTAACTAAAAGAAACTATCCTAATCAAACTTTTATGGCAGAACGAGGGAAGTATGTATAATCTGGGAGATTATGTGACCTCTTTCTTCCAGCAGTCATCAGCTGAGTACAAGAAGGACGTAAAGTATCCGTGAGTTACACCCCTTTGTTAGTGGTGAATATTGTAATTCCAGATTGCTCGAAATCAAAGTATACAAGAAAAGAAGGTCATAGGTCAAGCATGGTTACTTGATACATATAGATAGATATCTGATGACAGCTGATAGCCCTTGTACTTGAATTAAAGTGCAGACTGAGAAGGATTTATTGAACAGCTATTCGCTTTTAGTTTTTACATGGATGGGATACTTCAAGCCAGACTGCATTTTGTTGTTAACCAGACCCCTTTTTCAATTTCAGTCCTATAAATCCAGGAATTAAAGTAAGACAGTATATGTTCAAATTAAATTATTAACATGTTTATTTGTAAGACAATATCTTAAAAAGAAATAAAGTTATTTAGTGATAAATGCAGGGGACCAAATAAAGGGAAAATGATTAGGAGTATAATTATTTAGTATGCAGTAGGCCTAATAGAGGAAAACAAAGAATATGAAAATATATGTGACAACATATTTTCACAAGTGGCATAGGTTGTCCATTGTTGGGTTTTTTGCTTACTACGTGCCATTGCCCCCTAAGAAACTGCCCCTTAGGCTTATGCTTTATATTCTAGACTGTTTTATTCTTAGTGCATATGCACATGAACCCATATTCACTACCATATCTTGTTGAGGGAAAAATTAAGGTCAAGTCAACCCCAGAAATATGTTGACTTGAATTAATTGAGAAATATCAAGGAAGCATTATGCTGAAAATTTCATCAAAATCAGATGTAAAATAAGAAAGTTATGACATTTTAAATTTTTGTTTATTTTTCACAAAACAGTGATATGCACAACTCAGTGACATGCAAATGAGACAGTCGATGATGTCCCTCACCCACTATTTATTTTGTTTTTTATATTTTGAATTATACAATATGTCATTTTTTACAGATTTGACAACAATGACCAACTTGATTGAACCATATAGTATTAAACAATGCTAATTGCACATGTTCAGGGAGGAATAAATTGTTGTTTCACAAGACAACAGGGAAAAATTTGGAATATATCATATTTCACATAATAAAATACAAAAGAAATAGTGAGTGAGTGATGTCATCAGTCTCCTCATTTGAGTATACATGTAACTGTTTTGTGACATTGAGCGAACTTTAAAATATCATAACTTTCTTATTTTACATCCGATTTTGATGAAACTTTCAGTGTTATGCTTGTTGGATTTTTCTCTTTTTATTCGAATCAACTTTTTGTTGGGGTGGACTTCAATATTCAATTGCGTTGAATACTGCTCGAGTGATTGCAAAAGCTGTGTCTAGACTTGCGTGCATTGCAACCCTGCCGGCATCGGAAATTTATGAGCCAATAATCAGATGGGCAGATTAAAGCATTACTAACTGTTGTAATGATGACATGCTCTCTTATCTTTGGATTTAAGAGGATTGAGAGAGCTATGTGTATTAGTAATGCACCTATCAAGATTTGATTCATATGAATAGACATGATAATCATAAGAATAACGTTGACGATAATTATAATGATAATAATGAGGATGATGATAATGATAATAACATTAATAATGATATTAATAACAGTAATAATAATGATGAAAATAATAATGGTAATGATGATAATGATTATAACGATAATAATAACACAAGTAATAATAATAATGATAATAATAATAATACTGTCATTAAGTGCTACTACTTACTACTACTGCTGCTACTACTACTACTACTACTAGCTACTACTACTACTACTTACTACTACTACTACTACTACTACTACTACTACTACTACTACTACTACTACTACTACTACTACTACTACTACTACTACTACTACTACTACTACTACTACTACTACTACTACTACTACTACTACTACTACTGCTGCTGCTGCTGCTACTGCTACTGCTACTGCTACTACTCCTACTACTACTACTACTTCTACTACTACTACTACTACTACTGCTGCTGCTGCTGCTGCTGCTACTGCTACTACTACTACTACTACTCCTACTACTACTACTTATAATTCAATACTTATAATAATGTATCCTACAAACCACTAAAATCCACTCTACAGTATATACAGACTTATTAAGAACTTAATATAACGGTTTTGTGCAGGTTTTTTGCTTTTTCATTAGATGATGAAATCACATTCATTTTCCTGACTTTCTAAGTATTTTTTTCACAATATCACCATTTTGAAAATGTTTTCCCATGAAATATCAATTGCTTAAAATATCAATTTGCCATTAAAGTGAGGAATTGATCCTTGAGCAGAAAATGTGAATAATTAAAATTTCCAATTAAGTAATTGTTATGATTAGAAAAACAGGCCTGTTGCAATAAAAAACATAGTTATTATAAAAGATAAACATACTATATATTCCCACTCAAATGGATTGAGCAATTACCGAAGTCCTATAAGATAATTTCAAGAGTTCATTTACTCTGTAATATGCTTAAGTGGCTGTGAACATGAATGTAAACAAAGAGTAGCTATTACTTTGGTATGAAATCGCACTTTTTGATATCTCAAGTAGCTTTGGTAAATGCAACCGAAATAGAATAAAGTAAGTATATCATCAATTGATTAAGTGTGAAGTAATAGATATTGTAGTTCTAAATAACTTGTGATGTACATATGATAGACTTATGATGATCGATCATGAACTGAAATTTTTAAATGTGCCATTTGGATGAATTTAGGGCCCCATACTACTAAGAGAACTTTACAGTTGATCTTATCAACTTCAAGTATATATGGAAACCCATCAGTGCCATAATTTTTATTTAGGAAATTTGCACAATGCCCTTTGAAAACAAAGAGAAGCAACAAAACAGTTAATGTATGAATACATCATGATCTAGAAATTATTTTGAACAAACATGTGTTTTAGATGTTGACATTGCTGGCTTTCCATAGTTGTCATTGATTGGATCATTTGTATTATTTGTTGAAAGTTGGTGACAGCGGCACATTAGGCGGTGCTGCACCAGCCAGAGTTTGCTCAATCTCGAGAGTTTAATCCGATCGGCCCTCTTCGCGATTAATCTCGAGATTCAGAAACCCCGTCTCCACCAGCGCAAGAAGAGCAGTTTGTGCTCGAGCGAGGCATCGATGCATTATTATTGTGTGGCGCGGTGAATAAATAATCCCAAGTGTGACTGCACCTGCGAATTAGCAGGATAATTCGTAAATAGCGCGCTCATTTTGCAAATAATCCTAAGTTGACTTGGGATTGCAATCTCGAGATTAATCTAGTGAAGTATCCCGATGATTGCATCTCCATTACAAATAATCTCGAGTTTTTTCAGATCGGGATAATTTGCCGGATCAGAAATAGTGCACTAATTTGAAAACTTGGGCTGGTGCAGACGGCCCTATTGAGAGTTAAGATTAATAAAAAGGTGATTGACAGACACCTGGCTTTATCTTGTTTATAATCAGGCAACATCTTTTTGTCGGAGAGAGGGGGGAGGAAGGAGGGGGCTGAACATAGCAATCTGGGTCATAAATTTATACATGTGAGCAAGCAAAGGGAGCAAGAGAAAAAAATATGTCGGAGAGGGGCTGAACATAGCCATCTGGGGCTTACTTTTAAAAAAAAATAGTAATTTTCTGATTTTGTCAATGACCACAACATTCTATTTTTTTTTTCTTAAGCTCTCTGATCTTTTTTATCAATACCAAAATTGGTTAAAATATTAGCGTACAAACTGTTGGTTAATTCACTTTGCAATTGCATGCAATTTGTTTTTAACAGTTCGTGGGTTCATAATTGAACCAACATAGGAACATAGGCTATATACACAGTAAGAGCGATGTTTAAATTTTATACAATGTTGTTTACTGTCTGAACCTTACAGTAGTTGTTTACAGTTTTAATAATCATGCTTAATTTATGGAATCAAATTGAATATTAAAAATTAACTGTGTCGCTGAAGATTTCAAACACTTGTTTATACCGTTTAAACAAGTACTGTATTGCTCATAAAACAACATTGTATAGAAATGTCAAACAGCGTTTTTACTGTGTAGGTTGGTTAAAAACTTTCCAAGAGTGTAGTAGGCTGATGTTTTCTGTTGATGTTATTATTGTATTTTTTTATCACTATCAAAGTTGCCATCACTTTTTGTATTGGTAATGATATCTGGCAGACACTCCTTGTACTCCACAATCATAATCAAGAGTTTTATTAAATTTATAGATTAAACAAATATTTGCATTTCTGTACTACAACCATAACATCAGCAGATTTCTGTCATAATAATCTGGTATTATTAGATCATTGCATAGTGTTTGATTGTTCTTGAAGCCATTTTAGTCGAGCAGTGCACCTGTAAGCTGTTGAGTAAACAGAATTTTGAGTTTTATTCCTGATCTGCAAATACAATCAAGGTTCCAAGTCTTGTTTTAATTGACCCAGTTTATAAGCAACCTTTGGCTTCTTGCGATGCAGTACTTGTTTATTACCATCAAATATCAAAAGTCAATACCTGTATGCGCCCTTCAAAGTTTATATTTGCATCCTCAATATTTGAATTGTTACACCATACAATATCCTTGAAGATACAGTTGCAACAATTTTTTGAAGCTTTGAGACCTCAATTGGGTTGAGATGGTGGTCTGATAATTTGTTATCAGGAAAGGGCCTTCTGAAAACTTTTAACATACAACTTACAAAATACAACATATATGTGTGTATATACATGTATATATATATATATTTTTTTTTTAGGGGGTTGTAGGAAACTTGACTATATTGAAACCACAGACTGTCCCTATTTTCTGTTTTTCAAAATAATACTGTATTTATTTTACTATGTTTTGGTGTTCGATGTAGTGAATGTACCAGGGGGGGTGGCGGGAATCAGCCAGGAAGTTTTAGGGAGCACAACATCATGCATTTTTAAGGAAAGAGTAATAATATGTGACTTTTTTTATGTAATGAAAATCTAAGTTTGTGATAGGTTTTTGATATTATAATATTCAAAAAATGATATCATGTTTCACCCTTCACCTTTCCTTGTAATATTCACCATCTTTTTCCCTCACTCCTCCCACTGTGAAACATTCTCCACCCATATTAGGGATTTTCTACCACAAAAGTCCAGACATATATGGGCAAAACATAAATTCAAATTGATTTACTTTAAGAACAGTCCCTTCACTTTGATATTTACCTCACTTTTGGTATACATGTACATGTAGCTTACCTTGCTGTTCCTCTCTTTTTGTGTTTGTAACACGGAATCTAAACATACCAAGTGCGTGTTGCGTCTTAACCATGAAAACCTTCCCTCTTTTTAACCAGTTTTTGTGGATACATGTTGCAGTGCCCCCAAGTTTCAAAGGTCATGCCAGGCTTTTAGAATTAAGAAGTAAAATAAATTGTGTCAAGTAATCCTTATATTTGAAGCGTTTGGTTATTATCGGTCAGCCATTTAAGAGCAAATATTGATGTGTGGGGCAGTTGTAAGGGATTTATTCAAATTTGTGCTTTGTTTGCAGCAAAAATTGGGTTACTTTTACACGTATATTCACATATATTCCAACTTATTCAGGCCATATTTCTCTAGCATTTCTGTAGTAGTTTTGAAAAAAATATTTACCCTATTTGAAATCATCTAAATTTGAGCTTATTTGACTATTTTATGCTCTGCAGGCACATTTTCTGTATACTAATGGGGACAAAATTAAAAAAGTAATTGCCCTTGCAATTGTGCAAAAGTACCCCCCCCCATTTCCTTGATTTCCCAATTGTAGAATTCTAGTATCACTCTAATTCTGCTGTTGGTTTTGTGGTGATATTTTTCTAAATCAGATGATGAAAAGGGAAATTAATATCATTTTTATAAAAAAGAAAATGTTACCGCAATGGAGGATGTGGTATATATTTCTTTCCCTTGCTCTTTTAGTTATGGTTTGAAGATGATCTGTGGTTCGTACGGGTGACGATAATTGCCAAGTTTTTTCTACATTAATTAATTGAATTCATGCTATTAGTAATTCATTTTGCCTTCATAAGTAATAGACAGCTGTTTGATCATTAGTATGAAATCAAATCTAACTTATATTAATTGAGTTAGGAATTATTTTGTGGGGGGAAAGATAAATCAAAGGAGTTATATGACATTTTTAAAGCAATTATCAAGCTTTATTTGATTTAGAGGAATATTGTCTTCACTAGTTGATATATCATGAGTCTACCAAGATGCATCAATGGGTATTGAATGTATGCTCGTGAAATCTATAACTAATCAAATTATTTGGCTCATATTATGAATAAATTGAATTATGAACTGAATGAACTATTTTCCTGCTTTAAATTTGAATAATGGTTTTGAATCTGAGTTTTGACTATAGACAGCCAAATGACAAAACTTTGACAAACCTGAAACAGTAGATACTCAGTTTATTAGGTTATGTTGAATTAAAATCATTGAGAAAATAATATCTAGAAATCATTAAGAAACTTGTTGTAATCAATGTTGAAGAATTGTAAAGGACCTTGGTAGATTTATACCATAAAACAAAGTTATTGATAATAATAATACAAAACATTTATAGGGCGCTTAATACAGTCATTTCTAAGCATGCTGTTTTCTGTATTTAAGGGTCATTTCACACTAAGTGTACACTTTTAGTCTCACTGGGGGTCAAAAATGAAAGTTGTTGTTGGGTGAAAAACTTCACAGATTCTGAAACTTAAGGATATATACCTTTAATATCTAAAATTACAGAGCGTCAAGTCCATTTTTACATGTTTAAAAAGTTAACTGAAATACGGTAAGAAAAATAGGCATCTGGAGAGGACACTTTGTTTAACAAGAAACACATCAACTTTATAACCCTGTAACTATTATACAAATGGTTTTGTGTTCATTTGTAGGCATCTGTATTGCTTATCAATTGTCAATATACTCATTTCACCTTCACGCATTCTGTATTCTGCCATGAAATTAGTGTGTGGTATGGCAAAACGAGAGACAAAGGGGTAAAATTTATGTAATAACATCATAGAATCCATTTTTTTCTTTTGATATAGCATCAAATTTGAATTACACTGTTTTATTTAGGTCTAAACTATTTATTTAGGGGTATAATTATCAAGTCAGTGGGAGACCTAATCAAATATGAGCTTCCAAACCTTCATTTATCTCAGTATACTGGAGAGGACAATTGTTTAACAATATTCCCTACATGTATGAACTCCAAGAATGTGAGTTAATATGTGAATAACTGTGCATCAATAATATTTTATATAACATGTCAAATGTTACTGCAATGTTACATAGCAAAATGACACATTTGGGAATAATATAAACTACAAAGTTTTCACCTTAAATGCAACTTAAATATAACATGTCAGAAAATATGGCCCTAATTTGTTTAAGTTTTTAATAACACACACTGATATATCAAATAATCAGTATTTTATCATTAAAGTGATACCTCTGAAGTTTCTTGGTGTGTTCATTATTAATGTTATTTAGACTTTTGTATTGTGAGCCCTCGAAGTGTTACTCATTGATAAGTTCTGGAGAGGACATTTTGTTTAACAGTTTATTTGAATGCAACTTTCTTGCTTGGAACTAAATCATTTGACATTCTTTGCTTAAGAGAAATGCAAAGTAAACATATATACCCTACATACAACAATATAAGTAGTATTTACAGGTGTAGGAATTTTATCTAAAACATCAGCATATATTATCCAAACCAACGTTCCTTGTATATTTAACTGCTGGTGCAGTAGTAAATGATGAATGCTTAAAACACTTAAAATGCAGCCCATTTGCCAAAATGAAAACTTACACAGGTGTCTTGTAGTATTATAGGACAATGATTAACAAAGTACATGTACTATTAATTATTAAAATACATGTAGGCCTACCTTTAATGATACTGGCACAGGCCTTTCTTTTTTCATAGTTAACAGGTCTTCATGAAAAATAACGTCACATTAGTGCACATTTAGCACCTGCTTTTCTTTGACTACAGTATGTTAAACAAGATTAATGAAACATTTTTTAATTATTTACCATTATTACTATAATATTAGTAGTAGTTGTAGTAGTGTTTTATTATTATTATAAAAAATTGTTATTTTTGTTGTTTTTGTTATCATTATCATTACTATTATTATTAATAACATTATTATAATTATGATTATTATTATTGGTATTGTATTCGAGTTCATATAGAACAGTTAAATGGCAGTATGGAAATGCAGAGAGTGACTAAATACCCCCGTCTTTGGTTTTTTAGCTGAAGGAACTTTTTTTAACCAACTCTAAGAAGAAACCCTGAAAAGTTTTGCACTGTAGAGAGAGAAAAAAGGAAGCTAAATCTGCAAAGAGGTCTACTTTCGACAGTGCTAAAATTTATGTGATATAAACTACTAGGCTACTACTAAGTAGTAAACTCCCACATAATTTGTGCCTGTCGATTTTTCAAAAAAAAATATACATGTGTTGCCAAGATGATATTCAAAGTGCACACTGGAACCAAAGACAGAGGCAAAGTGGTCTGCAGGAAAACTTGACTCCTGATTGTATGTGACAACTTGAATCACACAAAGAACAAAGTGTTGGCAATCTGATGGACTAGCAGCAATGCTGTTTAAAAACCAGTATATTTGCAGAAGCAATACCAGTTCTTAAAGCCAGACAACAGATCAATCTGAAGTAAAATTTCTTGCGACCTAGCAGGGAAAAGGTCCAGTTTTAAGGAATCAGGGTTTTATAAAGCATGATGTCTGAATGCAGGTAAAACACAAAAGGCAATTGTCACGAATGGTTCAATGTCTTCCACTCCTGTTGCTGCTGCATCAGGTATGATGAATTTCTGTGTTTCACTTATGAATCAAAGCGATCACAGAAACAGAAGCCTTATTCTGCAGTCATTTTTTCAGAAATCAAAGCCTATCAAATAGAATCTTTTCAAGGCGTATGGGGAGTGTGGCTGCATACCAGCTTCTGGAAGATGCTCCTCTTGATGAAAGTAGCATGCCCACATATGATACTGTCCATTTCGGTAAGACTGACTAGTGCTACATGTATGCTGTTGAGAATGAAGGGGTCCTTTACCCAGGAGAAGTAATTGCAGTAGGAAATATGGGTGACTACCAAGTTATAGTCACAGAACGAGTGCATTGATAGTGACCAAATCCTAGAGATAACATTTTCTATCGCAAGAAAAGCTTGAAGATCAAGTAAAATAAACCAGATTTAACCAAAAATCACAGCCATTTCAGGTCTTCTGATCACACCTTTCTCAGACTTTTCATCAATAATGATGAATGAAACTGTATCTTTTGTTATACAAGTCGATATGATTATTGCATTTCTACCATTTTGATACTACATGTACATGAACATTGCTTTCAAGTAGAAATATAAATTAAATGATTAAACCTGGGTGAGAATTACAAATGGATACCAACCAATATACATGTACATCTGCATTTGATTTTAGTTTGGTAGAGGACAAAGAGTAGCACTTTCTGTTCTCATATTTTTTTTTATTGGGGTATATTTTCTTTCACCAAGAAATGCAATAGAGAAAATGTTTTGATCAGAGTAATTTAATTATCTTCTACGAGATTATTTTGTTCTTCAAGAACATGTAGTTATAATGTACATGTACAAGTATCATCAGATAGGTTTGCTTGATTCACGTGTTTGGTTGGATAAGATTTTAAATACTCATTTTGCTAGTTGTTAAAAAAATAATAATTACTAAAATCTTAAAGGACTAACTACAGTTAAGATATAAGTGTCTCCTGAGTGAACCACGGAAACTTGCAAGTAATTGAATTTTTAAAAATAATAGAACAATATTTTTCACTCTGCACCACTTCACTTAATAAAATGTAATATAAGTAACAAAAATATTTTACTTGTATGTTGACGAAATACATGCAGGTTATAAGAAACAGTTTTACGCCCCAAGTATTGAATAATTATTTATCTAAATATTCAGCTTCAAGCTGTTAAAGTTTCATGGTGAGGAGCATGACAATGATTATGTATATATGTGTAACATGATGAGTAAAACTAATTTTGGTAAAATTGTCAATCATTATGTTTCTAAAATTTTGAACTTTAACATGTACACTTGTGAACCTCTGCCAGAAATCACATACCCATTGCCCACTGCTTAGTATGTACATACTGTACAGTGTATGAGGACTTTTTTTAATAAAGACATGCTCTTATTAGTACCAAAGGTTTGTATAATTTCCAAATTTTCTGATAAACTTGTTGAATCAAATTATAATAATATACCAAGGTGTATTAAGAAATCACACACCTTGTACAGAAAAGAGATTGTCAAACTCCATGGTAAAAAATGTGGCAATTACAATATATTCTAGGGTGCCTACAATGTGTCATTTGAGCAACATTGAATTGCCCTGTAGTAAGAACCATAATGCCAATTAGCCACCCTACAACTTTAAAATAAAAATAAATCAGTAGTTAGCTCTAGATATGTGTACAAGTGACCCAAGAGTAAATGCAACCATCGTGTTAAAATAAATGTCCTCTCCAGAACAACATGAAACCATACAGTTTGCTGCTTGTAAGGGTAGTATATAAGTGCTAGGATCAGCAGATTTTGTCATTTACACAATTACAAATAGTATCACATTAAATTTTCTAGAATATCCAAACATGGTGTGAGGATGTTTTCGTCTGATCCTCCTATATTGCCCAATTATATTGATAATGTAAAATATAATTCAATTGAAAATGAAATTCTCATAAATAAAATGATATTTTATGAATTATATCTCTGTGACCAACAACAGATCATTATTTTCTTACATAAAAGAAGGGCTTTTCTTGTTAAAATTATTATTTCTGTGCATTGTTAAAAAATGATGAACCTTTGTGCTGGAGAGGACATTCCATTTAACATTGCATAAGTGTGAATTACTCACCATCTATATGAATTAAGAGGGAAAATTGAATCTCATTGTGTTGAACTGAAGTATTCTATTAATTCCATACCACAACAATGGGTATCAGGTTCCTTAGTGCTTCAAAAAATGAAAAAGTCTTGCGTTCTGGAGAGGACGCACTTTTAACGGAGAAATGATACATCAAAATAGCCAAGAGATAAAAAGTATCCAGCAAAATAGAGTCCAAGATTTGACATATGTCTTGACTTACATGCATTCTGAAGATTGAATTAGCAGAGTTTTTGCACAAATTTATCAATTTTATTCACTGCTGGTGACATATTTGTTCTGGAGAGGACATGTCCTTTTTGTTTAACGGAGAAAACACATTTTACAAGAATATTCATAAGTTTCTCATTTATAGGTCGAATTCGATCAAATAAAGTTTATTGTATTGCTTACTAGTTGTACTTTTCCATAACATTAATATTCAACACATCTCTCTTCAAATTTATCCAAGATATCAATTAACTTTTTGGAAAATGTTGAATGAGACTCCATTTTCTGTTGAAAATGCACAAAAAATGCCGAAAATTAATCGAAAAAGTACTTGAACCATCATGAAATTGCAACTGTAGATTGGAATAGATCAGGTGCATCAAACCAAACTGCAAGTACAATCAATTGAATGTTACAAATCAGCTAAAACAGGGGAAAGTCCATTTTTTCAAAAGTGTACACTTAATGTGAAATAGCCCTTAACTTAACCTGGGGAAAAAAAATCAATGGGCATAATAACACAAAGTACGGTGACAAAAATAATTAGGAGATAGAGAAAAAATACTTTACTTAAGTGTTCAGAATATGCGACATTTTAATCTTACTTAGCCATTCCTTTTTGAACAATTTGCAATTGTTGAATAATTTATTAAAGATCTTTTTATGCAAATACTACATATTAAAATTTACACCATCTTTTCCAGTTTCTAAAGAAGTAAGTTGTAGGGAGACAACTTGCGCATATTTTCCCCCCAGAAATCATGATTGTATTTTTAGTGCCATGTATGTCTAGATCATATTCCATAAAAGGTCACCCATTTAAGAATCTCTATGATATACATGTTTATTACAGAAAATAAGATCTATCTAATACACCCAGTCATAACAAAACCCCTTCATTAGTCATATCATATTATGTCTTACTTTTAAACAAACATGTTAATTTAAGGAGACATTTTCTACATACATGTATGTATATCTTGTTTGAATAAGAATATAATATTTCAAGATTTCACCCATTTATGAATCTCTGTAGATCTATAAATAGCTGCCCACATGTAAAACATGTCTATTAATGCAAACATATAGAGCTGACACTTGATCAGTCATATCATATTTGTCTATTATTATTTGATATGAGCTATCACAGTGGAATTGCTTCTTTAAAAATAATCTTTTCTTCTTTTTTTGTTTTGTTTTCTCCTTTTACAGGCGTTGCCCTCACACACCCTAACCAGCAGTGCCCTTGCAAAGTTCTACAGCTACAGAGAGGCTATTTCTGAGGAATTCGAGGTGACTGTTATCTCATTAACCGTGTCTCTGCTCTCTGCATAAGTGCAGGGTGGCACAGGGGCATTAATTGTTTCCCCTCCCATTTTTTAGCAAAAAAACCAGAAGTGAGACATCCCACCTTTTTTCAAAAGCTCTACATTTTAAAAAGATGAACATTAAAAAAAAAGGAATATTGATTTGGGGGAAGTGAGAGTCTATTTCATTATTTCCTTTCATTTTGATTTTCATTTTTTATTCAGCACATTGCCTATTTTTAGAGGGGGATGGTTAGAAAAATTGTAGTGCTTGGTAAAATGAAAAATTGAAAAAAAAGTGATTTTTATTCAGTGTTCCCACATACATTCATGAATCCTTGAATATAAAAAAAAATCTTTACATGTGAAATGAATCATGCCATTTTCCAGTTCTAAAACTTTTTTATAAACAAACCTCATTACAAAAACTTGCCAAAACCCGCAAGCAACTTGAGTCTCTATTGGAGTATTAAATGATGACCTGTTGTCCCTTTCATCACAACACGGCGCTTCGTCAGAAAACCTTTATTTTGATACTTACATAAAAAACTACCTGAATGATAATACTGCTGATCTTAACTCAAACTTTGACCCAAATGACCCATGTGGGCAGCTTATTACTTCACAGTATTTTACAGAACAACATTTTAAATCTTTAATTAATTCTAGCAGTCTTGAAGAAGATATTTTTCTTCTCCATCTGAATATTCGTAGTGCCAATAAAAATTTCGATAAGCTAAAATTATTTCTTGATAGAAATCAGTTCCCGAAACATTCAATCATTGGATTAACTGAAACGTGGTTTTCGGAAAATCCTTGTTCTCTTTTTGCACTCTCCGATTTTAATCTAGTTGTTAATAACAGAACTCTTAGACCTGGTGGTGGTGTTGCACTTTATATACCCCAGCAATACGAATATAATCTTATAAATAATATGACTTTATCCAATGACGCTTTAGAATCACTCTTTGTTGAAATCATCAATCCAAAAGGAAAAAATCTGATACTGGGAGTCTTATACCGACCTCCTAATTCAAATACTCGACATTTTCTGGAAACCCTCAATGACTTTTTACTCAATCCTTTTCTGAAAAACAAAGATTGTTTTTTTATGGGGGATTTCAACATCAATTTAATGAATTGCAACAATAACAATATCTCGCAAGAGTTTCTCGAAATGTTTTTGACTAATTCTTTCTTACCACTAATCACTAAACCAACGAGAGTGACTAACACTTCTGCAACTATTATAGATAATATTTTTAGTAATGTAAATTTTCCTACCCCCCAAGCTGGTATAGTTCTTAGTGATATTTCTGATCACTTTTCAATTTTTGCGAAGCTGTCTAAAAATAAACTTTTTAAGAATGAATCATATAATACTTCCTATCGTAAAATAACCGATGATAACATTTCTCATTTAATTAATGATTTAGACAATACAGACTGGTCGACCATTTTTGACTCCACAGAGGTTGATGTAGCTTACGACATTTTTATTACCAAATTAACATCTTGTCTAGACACCAATGTCCCTCTTATCACCCACCGAAAGTCAAATTATAAAAAAATCCCAATACATCCGTGGATCACTAAAGCTATTTTACGATCTATTAATCGTAAAAATAATCTTTATTATAAATATATTTCTAAACCTAACGAAAACTCTCGTTCTAAGTACACTTGTTATAAAAACACCCTTACCACATTATTACGTATTGCCAAAAGGGAATACTACACTTCCCAATTGAACATTTACAAAAATGATATGAAAAATACTTGGAAGATTATTAATAATGTACTGAACAAAAAGAAAAAAAGCTCTACAATCACAAAAATAAAGTCAAATAATACTATTACAGACGACGCTAATAAAATCACAGGAGAGTTTAATTCATATTTTTCAAATGTTGGCAACAACTTGGCTAAAAATATACCTCGAACTAACAAATCCTTTTCTGATTTCCTTGACGACCCTAACCCCAATTCTATGTTTTTCAGCCCTACTAATTCTATGGAAATCATTAACATTGTTAGCAATCTACAGAATAAGAAAAGCCCGGGGTATGACGGTATACCAAACTTTCTTCTAAAAAAAATCATTGCAGCCATCGTTGATCCATTGGTACATATTTTCAATATCTCTCTTACCACTGGACGGGTCCCCAATAAAATGAAAATCTCCAAAGTCATCCCACTGTTCAAAAAAGGTGATAGCCAACTCGTTTCTAACTATCGTCCAATATCCTTACTAACTTCACTATCTAAAATTCTAGAAAAACTGGTCCATACCAGAACTAGTGATTTCTTCAAATTACATAACATTTTTTCAAACTTCCAATTTGGATTTCGTAAAAATCACAGTACTTCCCATGCAATTTTGTCATTTATAAATAAAGTCACCACTTCCATCGATAATAGTTGTCATACTGTCGGTATCTTCCTGGACTTCTCCAAGGCCTTCGACACTATAAATCATGAAATTCTCCTTCATAAACTATGTCATTATGGAGTTAGAGGGAAGGCCTTGGAGTGGTTCAGGAGTTACCTCACTGATAGGACCCAATTTGTATCAGTGAATAATTGCAATTCGACTACTCTTCCAATTACTTGCGGTGTCCCCCAGGGTAGCCTACTAGGCCCACTTCTTTTTATTACTTACATCAATGATATTAAAAATACATCAAATTTACTTTCATTTATACTTTTTGCTGACGATTCAAATATTTTCTTTTCCCATGATGATATTAACCAACTCGTTAGAACCTTAAACTTTGAACTAACGAATGTTACAGATTGGATCAAGGCCAACAAACTTTCACTTAATCACCAGAAGACAAACTACATGCTTTTCAGTAATAAAGTCAATACTCTAACTGACAGGATTTTCTTTGATAATTTTGTTCTTAATAATGTTTCCACTACTAGATTCTTGGGTGTCCTTATTGACGACAAATTATCCTGGAAGCCTCATATAGATAGTATATGTAAAACAATTTCTAGAAACATTGGAATTATTAATAAACTTAAACATTTTCTCCCTTCCCGCACTTTGTTAACATTATATTACACACTTATTCTACCATATATTAATTATGGAATTATTGCGTGGGGATGTGCAATACAAACACAAATAAATAGAATATTACTTCTCCAGAAAAAAGCTCTAAGAATAATTTTTCAAACACACTTTAGATCACATACTGATATCTTATTTTTTGAAAATAACATTCTTAAAGTAAATGACATATATCTTTTCGAACTTAGTCAATTTATGTTTAAATTAAGCAGGGACGATCTCCCCGCCATTTTCTTTAATATGTTCCGTAAAAATGCTTCCGTACACAGCTACCCAACAAGGCAACGTCTATGTTATCATCTTCCTTTAACAAGAACTTTATTTGCAAAAAACTCGTTTGTCTTCTCCGGGCCTGCCTATTGGAACTCTCTGCCTCAAGATTTCAAAGAATCCCCTAATGTTAATATTTTTAAACGCAAACTGAAAAAAATGTTAATTCTAAAATATTCGTCGCAAACAGGTCAAGCTGAATAACTAAAATAACTAATTTAATCACACTCAACTTTTATGTATATGTGTTTATATTATATACATATAGTCATGTATATTATTTGTTTTACATTCTTTTTTTCTTAAAACTGCAATTAGCCAAGTACCTGCTCCTGCTGCCTGCCATATTTCTTTTCTACTTAGTGTATTGCACTGCTCTGTCCCGTCTGTCCCCCCCCCCTCACCTCCCCCTCTCTTAAAATATTGTATAACGTAAATATTTCTTTACATGACCCATCAGTTACGTTTTTTCAAGTGCACAAAAATTGTATTTATTTTTAAACAAATTTATTATTACGAACCAATATTTATTTGTTGTAGTTTTATATTGAAACTAAGTTAGGGGCTTGCCTCCTGTACAAGCTTTGCTTTTTTCGGCAAGCCCCTCCGTTTTACTTTCAAATACAAATGTCATTTCAGATAAATTTATTTACTCAATTGTGTTCTTTAAATTTATGATTATTTATGTATACATATTATATTTCGTAGTATTTTCGACCTTGTTTTGTTATGTTTATTATATTATTGCTATGTTCATTATACTATTGTGAAACGGAAATAAATAAATCAAATCAAAATCAAATGAGAATGAAGTGAACAAATTATTACATGGAAATGTATGTACCAGAAAAGAAAGTGTTTTTGAGAGTGTTTTAGTGAAAGTAATAAAGTACAATGAACCCTCTAAATTTTACTTTTGTTTCCAGTATGTTGGAGAGGTCTTACAATATGTAAATGTATCCACTGGTGTACTTATATGGGGAATCCTCCTCAAGTTTGATTAATTTTTGGTGATCTGAGCCTGTATAAGTTTGTCTATTCATTATTAGTTCGTAATCATACAATGTCATAATCTCAAAGCTCCCTCCCTCAGAGGATATAGGAATACGTATGTAAACAGGGTTGTCAAGAGATTCACCAGCTCAAGATCACAAATGCATGCAAGGCATAGGCCTAGCTATAAATTCTCATGCATGGTGGCACAATGACCTCAGTGCATAATGTCTATCATTCAATATCTCTCTCTCTTTCACCCTTCCCATCTTTGAAGAATCTTCCTGGACATCACCTGATTGCCTCGGACACAAAGAAGAAAATGCCGGTTCCAATGACATCCAGGCCAAAGTCACCCGTGATCCACTCGCCAGATCGAACTAGGGTACCCTTACCTCCTACTAGTCCGACTAGCCCTAGTAACCCAGGCTCTAAACCAGCCGATTTTGTGCTGGATGCTAGTTTTATCAGAGTGAGTATTTTCATATTACATGACAATAATAATCTGCTAATTCATAAGGTGCTTAAATCAAACGCTGTATAGTATTTATCTACAATAAGCCCTCACTGTTAATTATTGCATGGTCATTGGATTCAATAGCTCATTCCTGCACATATTCCCCTCCATGGGAGTTTTTCAGCCAAAGGTGACTTTCACATCCCCACTTACTTAATCCTCTTCGCAGTACGTACATAAGGCCTCCAGGGCTGAACACCAGTTTCTCCTATTCTGGGCGAGTATCGCCTGCCCATTCCGGGTTGTTCTATCGTTTTTCTCCATGCCCCTTTTGGTCTGCCCCTCTTTCTTTGCCCGTAACACCCATCAAGTTATGTGATTGATTTACAAAACTGGTAGTTTCATTCCATAATGCATAATTATTATTTCATTTTATTTTCTTTCTATTCCCAATGATTACAATATAAAGTGTTGTTCCGTACGTCTTGATATTATAGTGAGAAATAAAACAAAGCCAAAAATGGATAGTCAAGATTATCTTACAAACAGGTTGGGAATTGAGGGGTTGATAAAAAGCATAGCTTGAAGTTGTAGAGTGTGGCCTCCTATTATTTTTCTTATAAATAGTACAGGCCTAAAACCTCAAGTTCAACAAGATGACAACTTGAGCATAAAACCAGTTATAGTCATCTGATACAATTATACACTTTATATTTGACTAAAGAAATTGTTTGTGAATTGTATCGATTAAAACATTATACACAGATTTATTCATCTTCACTCCTTTTTAACTTAATCAAAAGATTGTGCATTGAAGAGGATCATTCTGGTTAAACAAGGAAATTTATTGGGTTAAAGGAGTGGCAAGGCGAGCTATTGTAAACACACAATGGCTTACACCTTTTAATTTCCGTCTGCTAAGAACATTCCGGTTCCAATGATACTCTGTCAGTATCGAGATAGACCAGTTCATGAAAAGGAAAGTATTCAAGGAACTAAATTCGCAACACATACAGTAGCTTAATTGAATGTTGGAGCATATAAACAGTCGAATTAAGAGAGAGTACGTGGCAAAATGCACCATCGTAGGTTAGAATGTGGTTTGTGGGAAGAAAGGAACAGGACAAGATAGCTCTTTCGATGATTATCATGATCTTAATGTTCTAATTGTCACTTTCACCATAAGAGTATTGTTGACACTATATCCGACAGCTATATTTTTCACAGGAAATTGGGCACAGGATGTTACTATACATTACCTGATTGCTCTGTTTTTGTTACATGTGTATACAAAAGGTGAAAGCATGCCTGCAATTGGGCAAAGGGGGCTTTGACAAAAAAATTATCAGAAGTTTCCCTCCAAATTATATAAATTGCTGTAAATATGGAAGTCGGAAAACATCCTCTCTACAGCATCTGGCTTCACAGAAATGTTAATGAAGCCTAGATGCGGCTCCAAGATTTCTGGAAGGGGTTAGGTTGTTTTCTGTCAAAATATAATTAGTTACAAATGAAGGAACTTTGTCTCCTTAAAAACTTGACAAGTAACCACCCCCCCAAAGTTAATCAGGATCTTCTCCTTGCTCAATTTCTTTTTACTGAATGTGCCTTCCTTTACTTGTGAAGTTTATTTGATGCACTCGCCCCTACCACCCCCCTCCCCCTGGATCCATGCCTGAAGTCATTCAACAGAGCCATAATTCACACAGTTTATTAGATTCTTTACTTTTACAAATCCCATCCTCAAAACAAATGTAACGATAAGTGCTCGGGCATTTGATTTTTCAGTTCCCACACTCTGAAAAGAGAAGCTTATCTCTGAAAGTCAGGAAATCACCATCAGTGAACAATTCCAAATAAAAACAACTCTTTAATTAATAAAGAGCATATCAGGAGCTGGTATACAGCGCTGTAAAATCATACTATTTTGGGATAATTTGTGTGCTTTATAAATGAAATTTGTCCTTTAAAGAGTATTGTTTGCCTATGTTGCCTTTCAGGGCTATGATTCCAGTCACTGTAGCTACATCGGGGCCAGGGTGAGCGGAGCAGACTCTAGTACAGCGTTCTGGAGAACAGTTTGGGAGCAACAATCCAGGACAATTGTATGCCTTTGTTCACCTTATGAACTTGGAAAGGTACTTCTGACATTTTTTTTTGTTTAATGAGATTTAAGGGTGACTAGAAATCACACTTAAATTTCCAGTTTTATGTTGTATGTAGCGCACTAATGCATTTGTCAGATCTATCTCAGATCTTACTCAAGGACTTGCTTTACTTCATTAAATAATTAAATTTTGTGCGCGCATTGGCATCGAAGCGGGATTCAACATAAACCTGTGTGAACTCCTGTTTAAGAAATTTTAATGTATTTGGAATTAAACTATAATAATCAGGATGTTGACCCACTTTAGAAGTTATTTCATTGATTTTGCAGGAGAAAATTGACATGAATTATATATTAATCTTTCATTAATTCAGGATTTCAGGCTAATGATCACAGAAAAAGTATGTCAAGTTGAAAAAGGAGAGAAAAGGCATTTACTAACAAGGAAAAGATACAACATACCTATTGCACAACGGAATCTGTAGACTAGCTCAATAGC
This sequence comes from Lytechinus variegatus, assembly GCF_018143015.1. Classification (NCBI taxonomy): domain Eukaryota; kingdom Metazoa; phylum Echinodermata; class Echinoidea; order Temnopleuroida; family Toxopneustidae; genus Lytechinus; species Lytechinus variegatus. The sequence continues at coordinate 33,755,281 of NC_054744.1, read as the reverse complement.
TGGGCCGGGTAATTAAGGAGCACCTTGAGCACCGAACAAGGTGGATATGTGCACTATACAAATTTCCTATATCATTATTAGTTCCATTCAGCAAATTGTCCCACTCTCACCAATGTTCAGTCATCCCTTTGACCTTCACCTAGTTTTCGCTTGTGCCTTGAATATACTTTACATTGGGCCATGCAGACTGGTAATATTTTCATTGTTCCCATCTCTAGGTGTGCCCCCAGTACTGGCCCACGAAGGAGGGAGGTCCAGGTACCCAGTTATATGGCAACATTCTTGTGACCTTGAAGGGAGGAGCCAGTGGGGAACACTACTTCACATCATCTTTGCTTATTAGGAATGTGGAGGTTAGTTTATTTTGGACTTTGATTTAGGCAATCCCACTGCTGCCACCATATGCCATGCTAGTGTGCAAGCACATGCAGACTCAAATTTGACATTTTAACAAATAATACCATGTCTAGGGTGGAGACTGGATTCAAAACCCTCTGCTTTTTAACAAATAAATATTTTTATTATTCCCATTCTAATTATCATCTTGAATCTCTCATCCTCTCCCTCTTACTTTCCCTAATTTCCTCACTCTCCCTCTCACTCACTTTACTGATCTCTCCGACTTTTTCTCCCCTTTCCCTATCTCTGTTTCTTTTCACAGAAATCCCTATGCAGACCCGTCACCCATTACTGGTTTAGTAACTGGCTTGATGGAGAGATCCCTGGAAGCCCACAAGCTCTGATGTCTATGCTTCTACAGGTTCACAATACACACCAGGAAAGCTATGGACCTGTCATTGTCCATTGCAGGTTGGTTTCAATATCTGTACTCAAGGGCAGGGTGGGGGGAGCGAAGTCCCCATGAACCCCCCTTACCATTTTGTAGGTGGCAATATCTTTTTTTAAGATTAGAGGACAAAATCTACTTCAGATACGCCATACTTACCTATTCCCTTAAATGCCATTTGATCGCCACGCTCGAATACACCCGGCAAAAAAAATTTCTCCTATAAAAGGAGAAAAAGTCAGCAACGCAGACTAGAGCCCTGCACGACAAGGAGGGAAACCCCGCCCTATACTATAAGTACCTTGTGTGCGTGGCTCACTTCCTCTTTCTTTTGCCGGCGCCCGAACCTAGCGGTTGTGTGGCGCTTACGCTCAGTTAGAGTTTCTATACACCCAAACAGTAAAAGACTTATCCCAAAAGTAGACAGAGGTCTCAGAACCCACGTCTCAGGACAAAAAGTAGACAGAGGTCTCAGAACCCACGTCTCATGACAAAAAGTAGACAGAGGTCTCAGAACCCACGTCTCATGACAAAAGTAGACAGAGGTCTCAGAACCCACGTCTCATCACAGAAGTAGGCAGAGGTCTCGGTACCCACGCCTCATCACAGAGGTAGGCAGAGGTCTCGGTACCCACGCCTCATCACAGAGGTAGGCAGAGGTCTCAGTACCCACGCCTCATCCGATCCCACAGCCATAACCAGACGGAGGTACATTTCAGGCCCCACGTCTGTATTATCCACCATAATGAGCCAAACAACTGGATCGAAAGACTCTCCCCGTCAGGGCCCCAATCAAGCCAATAATAACACTTCCCAGAACAATACGAAAGAGGATGGAGCTATGAAAGATGATGGAGGAAAGAAAACCCCCAATATAGCCAGGTCTAAACGAGGTACAGGGTTCAAAATCCCCCTCAAAGGAAAAGTCAAGACCCCCTCCCAGGCCAAACCCAAGGGGAAGACAGCTAAAACCCCTACTCCGGACGAATTAAACCTCGGGACGTCCGTCACCTTACTGGGAAAGATACCGAAGGGGGCCGAGTTTTCTTTGGACGACTCGGATAAATTCGAGACGATTCCCGTCACCAAGAAAGTGAAGATGGGGGGAAAATCAGGGAAGGACGTAAAGTCGGGTTTTCATCCCCCTGACGATACGGACATTGCCTCGGCGGCATGGTTCATGAAGATGTTCCAGGCGGCGCAAAAATGTATGAACTTGTCGAATCAGCCGATTGCAGGCGACACCAGCGCCCCTACCATCTCAGCGGCGCAGACCAAAACCCGGCCCGACAGCCCAGGCGCCCCGACGCCGGACGGGCCGCTGAGGCATGACGGAGTACCGGCGAAGCGGCCACGGCCAGGACAACGGGACATTGAAAGCCGTACTCGGGGGAGAAGCCCGAGCTCTCAGCGGGTGGAGCGGACCTGTCATGCTCCCTCTATTCATATTGAGGATGATTCAGACTCAGAATATGGCTACCATCGGCCCATAGCATCCCGCAAGCGAAAATGGACAGACTCTTTGCTGTCTCAACTCTCCACTTCAGGATCAGAGAGACAGAGCATTGCTAGCGGTCGTTATGAGAAGGAGGGGGCTTCAGTGATTAGTGAGGGTTTTTCTTCAGCTATTTTTGCTTCCACCCCCAGTTCTCGCCATGATAGCGTAGAAAGCAAGCCTGTTTCGGCTGCAGATTTGATTACGAAATATTGCCCCCAGCTTAAGGCAGAGACTACCGACACAGAGGATTCTAAGCCTATTTTCTGTTTGGGACCAAACGAAAAAAATGGTAAATTTCCTAAGTGCAAGCCAAAAGTTTTTGCCAGGAAGGGGGGGGGGGTAGAAAAACCAGGGAGATTGGGAAAGGGGGTCATTTCTTAAAGCTGTTTGTAAATTTCACATGATCTAGATCTTATACTAAATGATATTTTTTCCCAGAATTATTTCCTTGTTTTATGAAACAAATGATGCACAGGTTTGATAGCAATACAACATCTTGGGTATTCGTGATACAGAAGCACTGGTTGTGGTCACCTTGTACTTTGCTTTTATGCACCATAAAACCTAGTGCTGCAAGTCAGAATTGAGCAGCATGTTCGGGTTCGGTTCGGTTCGGCAGGGTTCGGCAATTTTTTTCCGAACTTTGGTTCGGTTCGGGGTTCGGCAATAAATGCCAAATTAAATTTAACATATAAAAAATAAAGATCGCCGACCCACAAACAAGTTATCTACAGGATGATCTGTCATATATTTATAATAAATTTTGTTTCTAAAAAGAATAGTTATGAAAATTGTTGAACTTTCTTTTGTTTTAATCTTTAAACAAAAAATAACAGTCATTTCTACTTTCTTTTTTTAAATGAAAATTAAAAAAAGAAAAAATATTGATAATGAGAGAATCAGGACAGAAACAGAATTACAAAGATCAGAATATTTTTTTCATGATTATTTCATGTAGCTATGATCATGATCGATTACGATTAGGCCTGGGAGTAAACATCGAGTGATCGAATGGTTCGATTGGCATGCCGCCAATCACCAATCGATTAGAAAAATTTACACTAATCAAATGTTCGGTAGATCCTGATTATGACATTGGGATAACTTGAATACCCAAGTAATAATAACAAAAACAAGAAAACAACGATGGCAACGGTTTTTGAATACTTCATACAGGTTTAAAAATTATGTTACCGAGGTAATTTTTCAAAAAATATCAATGATTGTATCACATTCACAGTTACACACCAACATGAAAGCGCTCCGAAAATTTTAATCCCACCCGACCTTGCCGTCGATACACAAAATAAGTCATTGTCTGCATGCACAAAACAATAAGTAAACACACAACCAGCTCACTTGAGCTGATTGGACCTTCGGATAGCCAATGAAACTTTGGGAAACAAAGAAGAAGGCAGTGGTTCCCTAATATCAGGAAAGGTCATGACTTCAGAAATGAATTGACCCCTCCCCCATCTGTGTGTGTGTGTGTGTGAGAGGGAGAGAGAGAGAGAGAGAGAAAGATAGGGTGGGAGCCGGACAATTCCTTTCATGTTTCAATACAATGCAACCTTTTTTATATCCCCCTCACACAATGAAAACGACATTCCAACATGCGCCCGTCTTCACCGGTACTTTCTCGACTAGTCTCCAAAAATAGACCCAGTTATACATGTAGGTTCAAATGATTAAAAAAAATCGTAATTTTGAAGGTATTTCAAATGAAATATCTTGCAAAATATTTTTTTTGAAATGCATGTGTAGCATCGTGGGCAGTGCCGCAAGTGGGGGCGGAGACATGGTGTGGGCAAGGGATGAAATTTTTCAAGTGAAATGCTCCACATGGGGTCAATCTCAAAGAATACTTCATGAATGAGTTGTTTACATCTTTGGGCTTTGGCTGATACGGGCTGATTCATTCATATGCAGGGGTGTGGCACTTGGAGGGATGCATGCATGATGCCAGAGTAACAGCATTGATTTAGGAAAGATTTTCATTGGAACAATATACTGAAAGATTTAATCTCATTTCATGTTTCTTTTGATATAAAAATCATGGAAAAGGGGGAAAAGGGCCTACTTTCATTTATGCTAAACATGTGACTTTGATGGAGATTTCTTCATGGGGGGGTCACCATAAATTAGGTCACCTATTGTGACTTAAAAGACGTGATTCCCCAACGAACAATCGAATCATTCGATTATTTTTTCAGGAAATAATCGAATGGTGAAAATGACAATCGTCCCAGGCCTAATTACGATGTCATTGCCAACGCAGCTTCTCAAATTGGAAAGTGTTGATCGGGAATGTCGAAACAGTAGACAAACAACCTCCACTCAACTGTTATTATACCGGTAAAATTCACATTCCAAAGAATATGAGTGTTTTAGAAAGTCCCTATTTTCTGAAAAGTGGTGAAATCTGGTCAATTAATTACTTTAAAAAGATAAAATATCAGTCCATTCTTGGTCCAGAAAGATCGACGCTATGTGACTTCAAACATATTTCCAATAGAAAATGAGTACATGGGACTGTACCCCGGAGGGGCCACTTACATTGACGAGTGGATACCATGCGCAACCAAAAAAACACGTAAAAAGGATGTCTTTTTCACGATAGGGCACGTTACGTACGTAACGTGAAAAGGGTGTCAAAAACACAAAAATAATGAAAATAGGGTATCTATTTCGCTAGGAAAATTACGTGTTTAGGGTCGAATTTGCGGGGATGATAAAACAAACTTCAAAAGTCTTATAAATGATGTCCTTTTTGCCCCAACACTTCGTGTTTAGAGCCCGGGGGGCCACTTACATTGACGAGTGGATACCATGCGCGACCAAAAAACACGTAAAAAGGATGTCCTTTTCACGATAGGGCACGTTACATACGTAACGTGATAAGGGTGTCAAAAACGCAAAAATAATGAAAAAGGGTATCTATTTCGCTAGGAAAATTACGTGTTTAGGGTCGAATTTGCGGGGATGATCAAACAAAATTAAAATGTTTTGTAAAGGATGTCCTTTTTGTCCCAACACTTCGTGTTAAAGCTTGTGTATAGTTTTGGTAAATCCACCAAAATGCACCTATCACTATTCCAATTCATTGCTAGCTAATATGAATGGATATGCCCTATAACAGTTATGATGTGGAGGATATGAAATGAAAATGTGTTTTACAGGATAAATTTTGCGATTTTACATGGAAATTTAACTTGATCGGGTCACCCGATCAAATTAAAATATCTGTGTGTTTTTGTCTTTCAATTAAATCCTATTCCAAATCATGGAATGGGCTGAAACTTTCAAGATATGTTCTTTGTCTGTAACTTTTGGATATCTAATCACTAAATTTATAAGATAATTGCTTGAATGCCCATTTTAAATTTAAAACAAGCATCGCCGAGAGAGGGCGCTATATATCCAAGATTTGAATATTTGAAATTTTCTCAGAGAAGTGCAGTTGGAAAAATATCTAACGATCTCTACGCTTCAGTAAGACTGTCATATTAGATGATATTCGATTATCAATCACATTATTGACCCTTTACCAAAGCTATACACAGGCTTTAAGAGTCCGATTTGCGCGAGGTGTAGAAGGTGGGGTCGTACTAAACCAAATAAGCCGACGACCGAAGGACCCGTAACAATAAAACATTCTTGTACTTGTTTAGGGGTTCATTTCAGGGATTATTTGCCAGTAGTATCGTTTTGTTTCCAATACTTGTTAAGGGTAGGGTTTCACACGCCAATACTTGTTAAGGGGTGCCTTTTCAGAATATGGAAATTACGTGTTTAGGGTGCTTTTCGAGACCCCATGGTCGCGCATGGTGTCCACTCGTGAATGGAAGTGGCCCCCCCGGGGACTGTACACTAAATTTTAGTGTTGTGAAATCACCTGGCGTTGATCGTCAGAACTAAGACGGAACTGATAATTTATCATTTCATTTTCAGTAATTGACCAGATTAAACCACTTTTAAGAAAATATTGACAATGGAAAAACGTTTCAAGTTCGGAATACGAATTTTACCTGTATAATAGCAACCGAGAGCAGGTTGTTTGGACTTCCTGTTTCAACTTTCCTTACCAACCATTTCCGGATCATCGATCAGGGAACATGCGTTGATTTGGTTTGAATTTTACATTTTCTGTTTTTTCACCCTCATTCCTTCATCTCTTATTTATTTATCTTTTATATTAATATGGAAATTTCAGAAGGTGGAATATATATACTTTACCATTACTTTGTCAGTCACAAGGAATTAATTTGTCTTGTCTTTTTTTTTAAATACAAAACAATTAAATGTACGTCCGATTACAGCAATACGTAATTCAACTACACTTTTTAACTGAGCTAAGCTTAAAATGTCTCCACATTTTAGAAGGAAAAACATATATTCATGTTTATAAAGAAAATTGAAAATGATAAAAATTTAATCAAACACGAGACCGAAACTGTCATACTTTGTCATTTACGAGGAATGAATTTATGTCTGGTTCTTTTTCTTTATTAAATACAAAATGATTAGGTCCGATTACGATCACGATCGATTATGGCAATACGTAATTACACCACACTTTTATACCGAGTTTAGCTTCAAAATGTCCCCTCATTTTATCAAGAAAAAATATATTTATGTTAATAAAATATTCTTAAGTTGATAACAGTTCAATCAAAGACGTGATGGGAGCTATCATAGTGGATTTAAAAAATATATTGAGTGGAATTCTCTTTGTGCACAATCACTAACCAATATTTTTTTGTTTAATTTTATAGTTAAATCTATGTATTTTTTTTTTACCGAACTTCCGAACCAGGCCTTGGCGTTCGGTTCGGTCCGGTTCGGAAGTGCCAAGTTCGGCGAACTTCCGTTCGGTTCGGCGGTTCGGCTGCAGCACTAATAAAACCTCTAGTGTGCTTTTTTGGCACTAATACACTCATACCTGTGTATATTTTTGTAAGCACCATGGTGTAGTGGTTATGACTTTAACTTTGACACCTCCCCCCTTCCACTCCTTGTTCCTGACTATTCATTATGTAGTAGAATCTGTTTGGAACAGAAAGAGACCTTAGCCATTGTAAGAGTTAGATGTGATTCAATAACGTGAATTTACTTTGATTTATTTTCAGCGATGGGGTCGGTCGAACGGGATTGGTGATAGCAACAGATATCAACATGCAGAGGTTAGAGGAGAATCATACCATTGATATCCCTCATACAGTATCTACTATCCGCCAGGACCGCGGTCAAGCCATCCTGAATGTTGACCAGTATGCCTTCATCTACAAGGTAAATATATATATTCTTGCATGAATTTGTGACCCTTGACCTCAAAACCAACAATAACCTCAAAGGCAACATTTTTTGTAATTAGCCAGAACAATAATTTGGTCTCCAGAGATACACATGCACACACAAAAATTAGTTAGCTTTGAGTTTGACAAATTTACCTCACACTCACAGATATTGCTCTTTACACACCACTCTATTCAATGCCTTTTCCTACTCTCCACTGCCACCACTTTTTATTTTCCATAATTTATTACCCCTTCTCCTCAAAGCATCCAAATGGAACATCCTCAAAACCTGATCAACATCCCTCCTGTGCACTTGTCCATACTCTTAGTTGCCTTTGTTATCTGATCCACAAGCTTCTTTTGAAGTTCTTATTTTTACTCCTTAGTAGCCATAGGCATAGCAAATTTGATGGCTGAAGAAAATAGGTGAACATTTTCACTAGATACATTTTAATATTTAGTCATTTATAGTTTTCTCTTTCCCTTTCCATTCCAGACTCTGTATGAATTCTCAAAGTTCTTGAATAGCCCGGTTGCATTGGAGACAAGTGACACAGAAAGTGTGGTCCTGGAGAACCCTGATGACAGTGTCAGTGATACTTGCAATGAGGATCTCTCATCACAAGGAACTGACAGCAGTCGAGCATCCAGTTTTCTTGGTGACCTGTCCTCGAGCGTGAAACGCCGTCTTGCCCTCAAGTTCCCTTCACTCGGAATCAGTCTGCCAAGACAACTAACCCCCACGTCCAGCCGCATTTCTACCGGAGAGTTTGTCGTTATCAACAGCCCAAATTCCACAAATTTGGACATGAGTGTTGTGTCAGGATTAAGTGAATCGGATAAGGGGGACAGGAACAGTTCAGTCTCCTCGTATCATTCGCCGTTCGATCAAACTAGCTTTTGTACACAGAATGATGTGTTTACGATAAGTCACAATGACAGTACGAGGCTTGTTCCAAAAGGAAGTGGAAGACATTTCACTGTGGGTCAAAGACCACTAAAGAGAGAATCCAGTATTGCTACACCTAGACCTGTTTCAGCCTTCTGCAGGGGCAGTAGGGCCCTAAGTACTAGTGAAGGCTCCAAGGTATATGAGGACTGGAACCCTCAGTTTGGTCAGTCAGGCCAGTCCAACTTGCCACAGTCTCTGTCATCTCCAAAGCCAGACCTTCGGGTAGCAGAACTCTCAAAAGGTAATAGGAAGCGAAGTGCCACCTGCGAGTCTGGAAGGTTCAGCGAGAGCTTAGCCAGTACAAACCCTTTTAAATTTGAAGAATCCCCCCATGAACAACGTGCTAGTGAACCAAAGGTGCCATCTGCTCATCACATTCGCCAGACATCCTATCCAGCAGATATGAATCCTTTTGGTTCGTCCCAAACTCTAACTCAATCAGACAGTCCATTTGTTTCCTGTCCGTCATCTGTATCAATCCCATCCACTACCCACTATGATACCTCAGAAAGCCATTCAAATTCTCAACTAACCACAAACCCCTTTCCTAGTGATGCCAGCTCCAGCAATCCCAGCAGCCAATACCCAAAAGACAACAATCCTTTTGAGTCTCCCAGTGATTCTGAAGATGCATTTTTCCATTCTGCAGAGAGTGGCTCTTCGGGCAACAGGGCGTTTGTCTTCACCTCGCAGCCTGACACGCTGGGGCACTTTGAACGCCAGGGCACCTACCCCAAGGGAATGAACCCCTTTGACGAAAGTGGAAGTCTCCAATTGCCTTGTAGTCAAAGAGGAAGTGCCAATGTGTTACGCCTTTCACCTGTTCCTCCTAAACCAAATAAATCCAATCATGGAGAGACTACGCAACCTACCACTGCCAGTCGTAGTCAGAATCCCTTTGATGATGATTGGATGGACTCTGCCGAAGAAAGTTTCACATAGCTTTGACAAGTTGGGAACAAGCTTCTCCAAGGAAGCCTAACATTCATAACATCGATTACTTGATTCTGTGATTCCCACAGACTTTGTGCAAAGATCATCCAGTGCCAGAAGGCACTAACTTAATCTATTGGCTACTGAATTTGATGATTCCCACAGGCTGCGACAAGGATCACCCAGTTTCAGAAGACTACAAGTTTATAGAACGATACAAACTGTTGAAATCCTTGAAGGACATCTAATAGTCTGTACATATATTCCTGCAGTACTTCATATATTATCCATGTGTGCATGTATTTCAAGTGGACTTGACTTTGAAAAGTAAGGTACCTTGTGAAAAGTCAGAACCATGTCTTTTATGCAGAGAATACTGCAAGCGGCCTCTTATTACCAATTCTCACACTTTATTAAAGACAAAACAATGAGCAATGCAGAAAAGCAGCCATGGAAAGATGCATATTACCTATATAGCGGGATTCTTGCTAGAAGATGTGGCACAGACTTTTGACTATGTACAGTACCTCATCATTTGGTCCAATTGCCAACTCGTCTACTATAATTTTGTCTACCATCAGTACGTCCAATATCCACATGGTCTAATTGCCATTTTCATCCACTCACCATTTTGCCTAATAACCAGTTGGTCCAATAGCGATTGAGTCCTTATACCATTTGGTCTAATTAGACGAAGTGTTACTTGGTGAAAATGAATGAAAATAAAACACATGTTAGACCAACTGGTCAGGAGATGAAATGGTCAGACGAACTGGGGATTAGACGAAGTGATGATTGGACCAAATGGTTGTTAGACGAAATGTTGATGGACGGATCTTTAGACTAATTGAAGTTAGTCCATGTGGTGATTGAGTGGACGAATTGGCTTTTTACCCCTCATCAGTATTGGATACATATTTTTGCCCTTCATCCAAATATTTCGAAGGGTGTATCTATTGATACTTTCCCTTTTTTAATGTCAATGGAATTATTTCGTCATTGGCATCTCTTGGTTAGAACAGTACTACATCAAATATCAACTCAAGACGTAACTCAATTCATCATGTACATCATTCTAAATGCATTTAATTTACATTTTTAGTTTGTGTTTTGAAGGTGTGCTCCTATTCCAGTTAAAATGTCTGTTAATGAATAAGAATATATATATTTTACAGTATATAATTTAGAGCTGTATTATTTTGGTATTGATGAAGAATTGGATCTATTGACACATACTTGTTTGATTGATCCTATGTATATAATTCATCTTCTTCCCTTTTTTTAAAGCTACATGTTCATGTTGTAGCCCTATTTTGCTGGTACCGTACCTCATATTATGGTAATTTTAGTACATTGAAATCTCATTCATTTGTACACTGTACATGTAATTGCTTGACTAGCTTCCCCAGAGCATGATTAGACCAATACAATCAAAAATGCGTTCTAAAATACATGAAAATTAGAATGTATTAACCTGAAAATGGATGGGAGTGGAGGGAAAGGGGGGGGGGGGGGGTGAAACAACTCCAAAACACTATTATGTGGTTAAAGTCAATGCACAGATTTTTCTCATCCTATTGATCAAAATGACTCAAACGACTGAACTTAATTGATTTTAATATAAAAAATTGGTCCCAAAACTTGGAAAAACAAAAAGTAAAGAAATGTGTAAAGAAATTCATGAAATAATAAAATGTAGAAGAAATTACATTTCTAACCATTTTTTTTTCAAACATGAATATTTACATCATAAAAAAAATCAGCATTCTAGGAGCTTTATTAAGTGAATAAGAACAAAAATGTATGATTGGTGTTCAAATAAACATTTATAATTAATATTTAATACAATGTTATTTTCAAAAGTAGATTATATTGCACACTACTATTGAGCATATTTTTGCAGTCACGCTGTTTTTAGAAACAAAACAACATATGATGCACCACGCCGTACACCGGGGTAGCGTAGTACCCCGGGGTACGGCGTTGTGCAGCACCATCTCGTGTTGTAATAGTGTACAGTTACATTGTTGTCATGGTGATCACGGTCGTACGATCGGTGAGACAATCATGACAATGAATGGGGACAATGATCACAACGCCTATTTCCTTTCTTTGATACAATCTAATGCCAATAGTAAACAAATTATGTTATACTTAAGAATTTTTTTCGACAGCTAACTTACACAAAAGATTAGCTTATAGTCCCAAAACTCGCCCTGGTACACGCGGTGGGGGTGGTGTAGACTTATTACTCGTCCATCACAGGCACAGCGCAGTGCATGTGCAGCGCATTTGCAATGGTATTGCATGAAAATTAGAATAAAGTTATCATTTGCATGCATTAATTGTTACATAAGATCACTAAAAAGAAAAAGAAAAATCTGTACAAAACATTAAAATATACTTGTACACATTTTTTGGTAACCCAGGGTACAGCGCAAAAAATAAAATAAATAATTCAACAAAATGGTGGATTATTATTTGGTACCCCAGGGTACCAAATACTGCATCATATATAGATTCCTGTACAGAAAATGTATCCTGTTATCAATGCTAATGGAAATCTATGCATGTTTATTTTAGTGTGTAATTTTTTTTCATTTATATTTTATGTATGTGTATTTTCTTCCATGTAATTTCTCATTGCTTAAAACCTTGCCAAATATGTGATATAATTTCAAAATCAGATACATGTATTGCACTGCTATCATTTTGTATCTATATAGGGCCTATATATTTTTCATTATCGGCAGTTAACTTTTAAATCCTATGCAATCATTCTAGATGTTTAATTAAACTGTTTTTTTTAATTTTCAGATACAGATCTTTAATGTACATGTCCTTCCAGCTTTTATATGAGAAAGATTTATATATTTTTTAAAATGATATTTTTAAGAATAAAATATGTTCCTCTCATGTACTTGCTTGTGTGCTGCAAGAAAGATGATTTATGGACAAATTTTCATTTTCCGATATTATATAATCAAGACAGTAACATTCTGCCTATTTTGAAAATAGTGTAATATTTGTTGTACGATGAAGTATTCATACATGTAATAAAATTGATCTATATTTTATGATGACAATGTGTGGTATTGTGTTATTAACTTGGCTGTGATATGACCTTTTGTTAGCTTGAAGACTTAAGCAATTTTTTTAATGCACATTTTGGCAAACTGTTCATCGGAAATTCAAGAGCTGATTACATTGTACAACTGCAACTTTACAAACTACATGTATTTGTTAAAAAAGTAGCATAGAATTCAATAATTTTCTTTTTACAAAAATCATCTTTTATTTCATAGCATTTCACTTTCAAATGTTATACAGATATCATTTGTCTTTTAGAAATTTGTATACGTACATACATTTTGTTCACAGAAGTAAACAGTACAATTTGCAACATAAAGGCACATTTTTAGGTCACATACATTGTATAGGAATAAATATGCTCAATTGATTCACCCCTGACCAATATAAAGTATTCTCAATAATTTTTTTCTCAAAGGACAATACTTATGATATACCTCATTTCAAAAGACAGTGACTGTACTTGGCTTATTCAACTATAGAGTATACATGTACCCCTTAACCGTAACCAAACCAGGGGGGGGGGGAGATCAACCCCCTTGAGATCTCAGCCGCCGATTGCGCGAACGCCGTGAAAATAGGCATGATAATAGTGTGGGATGTACATGTAATCTACAAGGCTGTATGGTTAATTTTCAATCATCAGATTAATTTTATATGAATTAATTATGCTACTTTATGCATAAATCATACTTTTTGCCCTAATTCACTATAAAAATCCCATAGGATGCTTATTTTTGGTGTAAATATTCTTTACACCATTGCTAATAATTACAAATTAAACAAATCCTGGTTTGAAAATGAACTTCTTATGTATTCCATAGTTTTATGAATTTCTTATGTATTTCTTTGTTATTCAACATTTTAATTTTCTTCTTGTATTCACCAAATTCATAGCAGAACCTTTTTAAAGCAGCATTATGCTAAAAATAGATTAATTTCATCTGATGAAAGTAGAAATAATCATATCTTTATGAATACAGTGAGAAAACTTAATTTACACTGACAAAATCATGTTTTGGAGCAATTTGGGGTCCGAGATGCACTTATGCAACGTTGTGTAATTATTGATCCGCATACCTGGGCATCGTAAATTTGGTCTAAAAAAATGTGCAAGATTTAAAAGTAAAAAAGTCAACAAGCAGCGTGGTCAACAAATTTAGCGCAGACGAATAGTGGCGGAAACTGTCGAGGAGGGAGGGGATTGATTATTTCCCCCCTTGCCAGCTGGATTATGGTTAAGAAGCAGTAATGTTATATACATGTACATTACCATACAATGTCCTCACTTGATCACATGATCACAGAGTTATGCTCCATGGTTTACAATGTATTGCAAAAACAACCCAGAGAACAGACACGTTAGATTGAAATATGCACCCAACAACGTGATGCAGGCTATCATAGGCAAAACAAACTGGCAAGATTTACACATAATTTCCTGGAATTTCATGATTTGTTGACATTCAAATTAGGTCTACCAACATCTTATGCTAGAATTTACACAGTAGTTAAGATTAAGGCTAAATTTCAAATAAAAATTAATGCTGACAAATTCCAAAACATTCACACTATTTAGTTACTTTGGTCTCCACCATGTTTTATCTCTATTACTCATTTTGTATGATAACATTTATTACGGTCCAAACCGCAATGAATAGGATGAACATGAATTTGATCAGGGGGGGGGGAGGTGTTTCATTCCATATAGTAACCAGTTGGAGAATGTCACCTTGTCATCTTGGACCCCCATCCCCCCCCCTTGATTGCTCCCCATGCCAGTTTTAATACTTGCAATAATAAAAATGAAAAATTCTAGAAAATGCTGTCTCATGACAGGCATGAATTTAGCACCTTTTGCAAACTTTTAAATTCATTACATTACCTTTTTAACAACAGTGAAAAAATGAGTATAGGCCTACCTTCACTATTAAACAAATCTGAATAATCTGCATAATTTGCTGTAAAGTTCCACCTACGGTAGTGTTACATATAAATATTTCTAAACTACATTTACAAATGTTATAAATATATCTTTGAAGATTAATAACTTTTTATAATAGGGACTGTCACATAAATGAAAATTATTATTGCAGTAACATTGCCATTTGGTAAGCTTCCATACAGAAATTGACTTTTATTGAGTGCTAGTCCATGTTACCATTGTAACCTTTATAATTTTAACAATCCTAAATTCTACATGTACATAGATGCTTTGAAAGATCTTAAAAATGATTGATGTATGATTTGAGTTTGAGTTTATTCTTTATTCACAAATTAAAGTTTAATATACACTGTAATCCACCTTTATCTACAATTTGGGTTTCAGAGAAATTGCTGATTTCTGTTAGGTAATAAAAGTAGTAAATAGTAATCAATTAACAAAAGAGAAATTACAGTACTGCGATTCTTTTTCTCTATGCAGATACACATTTGTATGCTTTTCATTTTCATTATAAATACAACACAAGGTACACATGTACAAAGACCCTAAAAATACTAATAGACATATACCAAAAAGCTCTCTATAAATGCACAATTGGTAAACAAATTCATTTACATGTATGTACTCGATGTGTCTACTGCAGATACCATATAATCTTGGAATATAGCAGCACTTAACATGTACATTTTTTGTAATCAAGATACAAAATTGCAATATTTTAAGCCTTTTCTAACCTGAAAGACTAGCTAGTCTATATAGAATTGGAAATTAAATTCACAAATAAATCTCAGAAATGGTACAACAAGCATAACATTACCAAAAGGAAAACATTTCTCATAGATCTGTAAAAAAATGCATTCATCTTTCTCATTTCCCTGTAAAAGAGAAGCTTATTCTAGGGCACACTTTTAGGTTGATTACATTCTATATGGATTTAATTTACAAATTGCATATATTCTTCAATATTTTTGTGAAATTTTCATACAAGTACAATAATAACATAAAACACAAATATTTTATAATAGTGACTATCATAATAATCATTTGGCAAAGAAATAAATGTATTTAAAAAATGTAAAATGAAAGGGCTAGAAGGTCAATCATGTGAATTCTCCATGATTTCATCTTTTTTTTCAACCTCACATGTTGACTAGGGACTGATGATCTGTGATTTACATTGGGAAGCAACAAATTTCACATTTTTGTTCATGCCATCATGTTCTATAACATCCAAACATGAAAGTTAAATTGACTTTTATCATGCTTCTAAGGGTGTGTTTATGCTTCCATTGAGAGGACAGAATCAGCGATTTCAAATGTCGATTCAAAACGCCGATCGTAAACGTGGTTCTGGGAGTGCTGTTTATGCTTAACTTTTCAGAGCAAATCATGATCTCCAGCTGGCTTCGCATCGTAAAACGAGGTAAAATTGGGCGCACCTTTTTTCGAAAGTTTTTTTTCCGATTGTTGTTATTACGTGGAGATAACATGAGCAATACGACTGAATTTGCCCGCGGATTTTCATCTCACCGAAAGCATGTACCAAATGACGTCATTTAAACACGTTTACGATCGTGGTTCTGTTAACACTTCCCCAGAAAGCCTGATTCTGGTCAAACAACGTTTACAAACGCACCTTTTTGTGAGTTTACGATCGGCGTTTCGAAACATTGTTTAAATGAAAGTAAACATGGACGCAACCGTGTTTTGGACTAATCACGTTTGGAAACGCTGATTCTGGCCTAAAAAGTGGAAGCATAAACACAGCCTTAGATCACTAAAACTTAACAGCCCATTTGCTCTATTCAAGCTACATTCAAACACTGGTCTGAAATTGTGGTATAACTTTCTCACTTTTATTAAGTCTATCCATAGATCATATGCTATTTTTTTTCATGGGAGGACGAAAAAGAATGTTTCATAAAAAACATCACAGACAATTAGTGTTTACTATCATAAGAAAAGAATGAGATTTTTTTTTATAATGTTTTGGGGAATATTTTAAGCGTACAAAGGAGAGAATTGTACTTGTGTGACATCATAAATCTTGGTCGCATTGCCAATGGGAGGGTCTCAACCGCAATAGTGATTTCCATATTTCTAAAATTTATCATTCTTTGCCCATTGCTTCTCCAAATTTCATTTATCTTGAAGCTCTTTCACTGAAGTTGTAATTCTCCTTAGTTGAAAAGATTGCCATATTCCCCAAGATTAGACCTTGTCACTCAACATACCACACACTCACTGTGCTCTAAATAATAATTAAAAAAAGAAAGCCCCTTTAATGTGCACACACAAGGACAGACTTTCATCCATTTATTGAGGTATACTTGGTCAAGGAGTTTGCTTTCCTGAGGGCTATCCTCTTCTGGCATGCGACGATGACTCCTCCGAAAATAATGAGAATAACAGGGATGCCAAGCCCCACCGAGATGATGGAGATGATGAGGATCGAGAGACCGTCGCTAGGTGGGGTCCCGTATCCCGTCACACTGTTCCTGTATATCATCAATGAGAAATCAGGGAGATGGATTGAGATTGAGAAGATATGGAGTTTGGCATTGATGAATTTCTTGCACTTCACAATTATTCACCAAGTTTTTAATAGTAATGGAGCTGCCAATGAGGTAAATTTTAGCATTATTCAGCTGGGTACCCATTTACCTCCCCCGTGTTGAGTATGGCAAATGTGGCATTAATGAGCACACTGTGTTTACTTAGATAAACAGCTGCCTCATTATTTAATACAGTAAATAAACCCAGCAGGTATCAAGTGACAAAACAAGCATTGAGAGCGGTGTTGGCTCAGTCGGTAACGCGTCTGCCCGTCGAACCAAAGATCGTGGGTTCGAGTCCACCCCGGGCAGATGACTGAAGCCAGTGCGTTGTGTGTAAACGTCTCTCCCATGTTTCATAGATGCAGGCTATGTTACAATGGAAAACACTCCGTCCCTCAGATAGGATGTTAAATGGAGGCCCCATTTAGAGGAGAGTCACCACCTTTGCACATTAAGAACCCAATGCACTATTCGTATAAGAGTAGGGGGAAGCCCCGGTGTAGTGGTCCACCTGCTTTCCCCCCAGTAAGTTATATCGGGAGGAGAGACCTGAGGGCCATAGTGATTCAGGTCGCTTTTTGCCTCCCAGGCACAGGTGATGCCAAACAAATAATAATAATAATAATTCATTGTTATTATGAAGGCTCAGAGCTATCCAATTCACTTTCAACTAGCCATAAATGGATACTGGGTCAAATTCTGCTGAGCCTACTGCGAATGTACATGTATACAGCCGAGACTACAACTGACTGCTGACTCAAGCTCAAGCATTGGATGAAAGTTTGAATCTTAACCCTAAAAAGACTGGGGGGGGCTGATTCAGTCCCCCCCCTCGACATTTTTCGCGATAAATCCACCGCGCGAAATTTTTTGACTGCGTCGCTCACTCACTTTATACTCTCAAGTCTCGCGCAACTTTTGAGACCAAAATTGTGACCCCCGGGTAGCGGTTCCAAAATTACGCAACATTTCGTAAGTGCATGCAGACCCAAAATTACTCAAAAACATGAATTTGTGTACAAATCCAATGCAAATAGTGTTCTTAGCCAAAATTCATAAATGTATCATTATTTTTCCTTTTTCTTCTTAAAATCAATTAATTTTATCTTTTTTATGGTCAAAATAAAGTCCCCAACAATTTCCATTGAAAAAACAATAAAAAACAAAAAGTAAAAAAAAACAAAGAAATACATAAGAAATTTTGAAAACAAATAGAATACATAAGAAAATAGATGTGATTTTGAAATTTTTTTAAAATCAATTTGATCAAATGCCTATCTAGAGTATGTGAAACAAAATTAGCATTTCAGGGGCATTATTTTATTAATTAGAGCAAACTTATGATTTCACGCATAAATTAGCATAATTAATGAGACATGAGATTTTTTGCAGAATTTGATGTTATAGTTTTGTAGATAATGCCATGGGTAACGCGTGTGCCAATTTTCGTCGCGATCACGCGATCGACAGCCGAGATCATAAGGGGGGGCTGAATCAGCCCCCCCCGTCTTCTTAGGCGTCGAAATAGCCCAGTCTATTTAGGGTTAAGGCAAACTGTCATTTTCAGTCAACCAATGCCTATAGATATTGATCCAAAATCTGCTCCTTCTTAAAATATTGTTCTGAAAATTGACTCCTCTATAAATTAACTCTTTGTGTGCTGAGCCATGAAACCCTCTGTGCTGAATTATTTTCAGGGAGGGAAACAATGGATTGTTTGAGTGTGAAATGCAAAGTTTGCACGGCACCAAGTATGCATCGGTGCGAAGTACGCATGGAAAGGGTTAAAATTCCGCAAGCTTTCTTTTAATCTTGAGGAATAACAACAACATCAGTGAAAGTAAAATAAAGCAATCAAAAATACAAATTTGAAAGAAAAAGGTATATGCAATCACAGTATTAGTCATGCGACATAAATTTGAGGACAGTGATTGGTGGGATCGAGTGTCTTCATGAATATTCATGAGCTCTATGATAAAACTGATCCCAGCCAAATTATCATTTTGGTGAACCAGTGATTTGGGAATGAAGTTCGACAAAATTAACACCAAGCCACAGAACAATAATGAAACTATAATAATAATAATAACTCTTATTTACCCAGGGTAGCCACTCTCAGCTGTAAGCTGTTCTTCCAGCGCTTCCTGCATAACATAATATGTTATTATTACCCTTCTCCATTCACTCATCGAGCACCTGACAAGAAGGCAGAAGGTCCCATTTTTATAAGTCTTTGGTATGACTCGGCCGGGGATCGAACCCGCGACCTCCCGTTTATGAGACGGTCGCTCTACCACTGAGCCACCATTACAAAGGATATTACTTTCTGAAATTGAAAACTATATCAAAGCTCACTTACCATGCATAATATTTAGTGGCATTGTAAAAACCATCTTTGCCAATACCGAACGATATGTTAAAGCTGCCTAAATCGTAGTCAGACAAGTTACCAAAATAAGCATGTGCTATGCTGTAACTGCTCATATAGTGATTGGTGAAATTTACTGCATAGGTTTTGATCTGTATAATTCAGGATAAAATGAGAAACAGAGAGAATTAAAAAAAAACATTTTACTTAATAATAAGAAGATGAAAATGACATTGGCCAGATATGAAATATGTTTCCCTTTGATGGACTATAAAATACCCTCAAAATGTCTCTTTCTACTTTTTCTTGTGGTGATACAAACTCTTTTTCCATGATGTATTCTTTAAAAATATGTATTACATGTACATGCCCTCCTATAGAAAGAACACATGATCTACTGATAGATGTGATAAAAGAGGCAATTTAAGTGAAATATATACTGAAGTAATAGGGAGAGTTGTTCACTAGTGACATCACACATCTTTGTCGCATTGCCAATTTGAGGATCTCCATATCATTAGTGATCACAATATTTAAATGCTCATAACTTTCTCATTATGTGTGCGATTTTTCTCAAACTTTTGTTGATCTGTTTCTTTGATTTTCTGTTTCCATACAAGCTATTTTGTTCCAAATGTTTCATTCTCCTTTAAGCAACTTACGGGGCTTGAAGCTTCTGTATTTCGGTCAGCACTGGTGTACGCAATAGGTTTCCACTGCATAAAGCTACCTCTGTCAGATTGACTTGTTCCATTTGATAAAACTTGGTAGGTCTGTTTCAAACGAATAGGTAAAGACCATGAATGACAAAAGTATTAAGAAACTTACAAACAAAGACAGAAAAGGGACAAATGAAAGGCTCTTCAAACCAATCGGGCGACCAAAGTTTACAATTCCCCCCAAACTTGTGTTTTTTATTGACAATAATAAAAACATTTTGATAATTATCTTAAAAAAGTTAGTTAATCTATTTAATGAAAATAAAACTTCAATTTATGTATACACACACAAACGAATAATCATCAGTCATTAATCACTTACTTTAGTTTTTCATTGTTTGTCTTCTCCTTCTTACCCTTCATTATTCATCAATTTCAATTCATTTGTTAACATATTTCAAACAAACCAGAAGATGGTATAAAACTTTCAAGAACACCTTTTCACAGCTTTTAATATGAAATATTTTTTTAAATGTTCTAAACAAAATTTGGGGAAGGTCCTGACAACCTTACCAAACAGGTGTGTTGGCTCAGTTGGTAGAGCGTCCGTCTCACAACTGGGAGGTCAGGGGTTCAAACCCCGGCCCCATCAGACCAAGAGACATTAAAAGGTGGGAGTTGCTGCTACCCTGTTTGGCGTTCAATGATTAAATGGATAGAGCCTCATCGATCTGGCACTGCACAGCAGCTGCCGTTCCCACGATCAATTGGGCAAAAGCAAATTTTTAGAGTATTTCATTTCATGTCTATTTCGAACAATAAAACTGGATGGATTTTTTTTCAAATGTTTGCTGGCCATCTCATCAGTCATTGAGTTTACCTACTTTAAAAACAGCTGGTGTGTACTCGTCATCTATGGTGGGTTTATCTTCGAGAGTGATGCCCGATTTCTTGGGAGTTTGCTGATCCCTCACGATGAGCATCTCCAATGCAAACCTTGGCTTCATGTAGTTCATTTGTAGGTTATCAAGGATCAGCGAAAATTCAGTGGTGTTTGGCATATGTTGTAGATGAGGTAGATTCTCGCTTCTGCCTTCAGCACCAAGGCTTTGAACCTAAAGAAGGGTGGGATGTGATGATAATACAGGCCTGGTCACACCGCCCGAGCATTGTTGGAGCGGTCGTGGAGCAGTAGGGAGAGAGGAACGAATTTCGCTCACAAAATTGGGGAAAAATATTGAAAACAAAAATCGAAATCAAAACAAAAACAATCAAAATCGATAATGGTGAACGGTAGCGAGCGGTAATGATTTTTTCTCTCAGCTCCACAACTGCTCCGACAACGCTTGGGCAGTGTGACCAGGCCTTTAATTGACCCATTCAGAACAATGAGTGATTTTAATACCCGCATCTATCAGTGTGGGTATTGAGCTGACTTTTATTGGTATTAAAGGGATGGTCCAAGACTCCAGGGGCCGATTGCACGAAAGGGTCTTTCCAAGGACCGTCTTTCGTGTCGCCCATCTTTTATGATATGCTATAAGCGGGGTGTTTCTTAAATTTATGATAAAGAATAAGATTTATTAGCTTGCTTTTAAATCAAATTTTATACAATTTCATGATATATCATATCATTTTATAAACAAATATTCTGTTAATTTTAAAGGACGAATGAAATATGTTTGGAGATTATTTATTTAAGATGCGTTTCACATGGCGCATCATAAAAGATGGGCGACACGAAAGACGGTCCTTGCAAAGACCCTTTCGTGCAATCGGCCCCAGGCTAAAAGTATTCATAGCTTAACAAATAGATTAGAATTCACTGAGCAAAATGCCAAAAATTTCATCAAAATTGGATAACAAATGACAAAGTTATTGAATTTTAAAGTTTAGCAATATTTTGTGAAAACAGTCGTCATGAATATTCATTACGTGGACTGATGATGTCACATCTCCAATTGTTCTTTTGTATTTTATTATGTGAAATTAGGTTTATTCAAATTTTTTCCTCCAAGAACTGAAAAATTGGATTGACAACTGATTTAGTACATTAGATAATTATTGCTGCAACTTATTTCATAGTAAGGGAGAATATTATTCACACAAGTATGAAAAAAATGAAAAAATTCTGATTTTATGTAATAACGGCCAAAAGAAGCTGCTGAAAACTGCTTATCTAATAAAAGAGAGCCAATTTAGTAAATTAAAAAGTCAAAAGGGGCCCAAGCTTTCGATCCTAGCAGAATCTTTGTTGGAGGCAGAATGACAAACATAGCTTCGCAGGTGAGACAAAAATGGAACAACCATAATATAGACCACAGACAAGCTACAGCAACACTATAAACAAGGAGACAAAAGGGGCATTAGTAAGTAGAGAAGACCAATCAGGTTAGTGAAGGGGATGAAAGAAAAGGAGAAGTATGTAATAACATACAAAACAGAAAGTGGAGATGTGACATCATCAGCCCACCTAATGAATATTCATGACGACTGTTTTCACAAAATATTGCTAAACTTTAAACTTCAATAACTTTATCATTTGTTAACCGTTTTTGATGATATTTTCGGTATTTTGCTCAGTGAATTCTACTCTATGTGTTAAGATATAAATATTTTCAGCCCGGACCATCCCTTTAATAGTTACACACCAAAATTGTAAAATTAAGTAGATCCTGGGATGAATCTCTTTCAATAACCTTAAGTAACACATTTTTTTATACAAACTTTAAAGATGACCTACATTTAAATTGAAGGTAGACAACTTGAATGGACTCAAACATAACTCTACTTTGAATTTAATTTCTGATGTTTTATGAGATAAAGATAATTTTAAATTAGTCAAATCAGGTTTTGGATTCAGGAAAAACTATCTAGATTGTGTTACCAACACCGACAACACCAAACTTGAAATTAACCCACTGAATTATTTCCTGTCTGATCAGCTTTTATTCAAATTGGCTACAATAGTATATTTCTATTATTGGTTTCACCTTTCATTTCAATTTTGCTGTACCAGAAATAAATAGAGATTGATAAATACTGCCTTTAAGATTTTGGGTATTGCCAATGTGCATGGAAAAGCAATTCTGACAATGCCGTTGGATTGCCAATTTTAGGGATTTTAGAGATTACTTTCATTTCAATCACCACTTCCCCAGCTTACTATGACAAAATTTTCAGAGACATTACACTACCTTCAAAACTAGTGATCCATTATCAGTTGCTGGCTTCATGCCTGGCACTGTCTTAAAGAGGGCGCTCTTTTCAGTGCTATTTATGGTAACGTTCGTCCACATCAGATCAGATATGTCTACTGTCCGGGTCACGTTGACCTTGGTGATGTCTGCTGTGTCCTTTTCATCATCGTACTCCAATAACTGTTGACAGAAATAAGAATTTAATCTTAAATATATAATCAATTCGTGTATATTATACCCTAATGATATAGGCCAACCATTATGCAGTATTGAAAAAGATGCAACGAATCCAAACATCTGACATCACAAGCCAGGAATAGTACCCTGAGCCATAAATAGTTCAAAAACTTTCTACGGCTTGATGGGCAGGGCTTACAAGTATAAAAAACTATCCCATTGAGATTGTAACAGTATGTGTACAAACAATGCTCAATCACTTTTATCAAATTATGTAATTAATTTCTCACTAAAAGACCGGGATTCCTTACTATTCAAATTCATCCAATTACATTTCCAATCGGTTGTTTTTATGATAATACCATGGAGCTACTAATAACGGATATAATCCACATATACAGCCTTCAATCATGGTGAAACTATAGTCCCCTCTTGCGACCATCTTCCTTTGCATTCTTTCATCACTGCGGCAACCATAGCTTTCATTCACTGTATGAATGTGAATGCTACAGAAGAAACTCTTGGATTGTAGAAATCTGTTCCAATTTAACAGGCAAACTTCAGCTATAAACAGGCACACATATCACATGCTCTGCACATTCTGGTCTGAAAATGAAATATTGCATCAATTTCAGATTTGATTCGAATTTTTGCAAGGTCTACTTCTACATGTACACTGTAATACCATTTTGATTCTAAAAAAACTCAATTACAAACCCTTGACATGACAAATGCCGAGACTGAAAGCACATCTTCTTTGGGGGTGAAAGTGATTGCTCCTCCTTTCCTGGCGATAGCATTCTTCCAATCTACTTTCATCATCGCCGTTTTCGTTGTTCTCGCGACCAGCACACTTGGCGATCCAATAGAACACCAGACATGGTGTATCGTATCTGTAGGACCTATCGCATGGAAGTGTATGAGATTGTAGAAGGTGCCATTGCTGCCCTTACATTCTGGGATGTCGCAGCCATCATTGTAGGTGATTGTTACCTGTGAGATCAAAAATTATAAAAACAATGAAAACTATGAGGATGGAAAAAAAAACATTTTTGCCCATTTTATAGAGAAAGAAAGGGAAATCAAAGCTATTCTTAGTACTGTTGACATTGAGAGCTTCGAATTTCTAATTCAGGAAAAGCGATAATTCAAACATACACATAAAATTATTCATATAAATTAATTGATCATTTGGTCAATTCCATCATTCGAAAAAAATATATCCATTTATTAAGATGTCAGCAATACCGTTGCTTTTCAAAGCAATAAAAGAGAACAAAATATCAATCATCGGTGAGGAAGAGTGTGTTGTCGAGTATAACACAGTGACTCAGTTCTTTTCCATAAAATAGGGAGGTAATTAATGGATGTTATCGCATAGCATTCTAGAATTTACTACGTAGCTGAATATCCAGTACCAACCGCACAGTAACAAATTGGCGCTGACAATGTGGTCACTGAGGCCCTGTGACAAATGGTAATGTGCTTGTGATGCCTAATGTAATAACAATGTATCATTTACATCTCATTGATCTTAGATCAATGTTTGACATCACAAGCCGAAAGATCTACTGTAAGTGCTCTGTTAGCCTTAACAGAGATTCTGTTCGGCCAGTAGAGGTTTTTGGGGTTGAAACTAGCCTGCAATAAAAAAAATCCTAATTGGCTAAAAATCTAAGAAGAGGAAGGAGTATTTGCCTAACATGTACAGGACACATTGGTAAACCAAACTATTGTACTTCTATATGTTCAACCCCCAAATAATATGCCTTTCATCCTATATTTCCATTTTACGATCCGAGGTAATGCAGACTCTTCCAACGAGTGGTGAATTTTCAGTTACTAAAAGGGGGAATTACACATATATACGTGTAGATGTTCAACACCAACTGTAGTAAAGATTTGGTCCTGTCTCATTCATACTTATGGGGGGGGGGGGGGGTTACAGATGAACCTCACACACTAAACACACAAAACACCTACACCCATGAAAGCATGAATCTGTTTTTAAATATTTTTTATTATTGATATCCATTAAAATTAATTATTTTTAGATCTATACTGTCTCTCTCTATATTTTTTTTTAATTGAATGTATCTATCTATTCATTTCTATTCATTCAATCATTCGTTTGTTCATTCATTCATTCACCTATTTTTAATGTAATTTTTTTCCATTCTTTATTTATCACTTTATTCATTTATTTATTCTTTTATATATTTATTTACTGATTCATTTATTTATTCGTTTATTTATTGATTCATTCATTTATTCATTTACTTATTTATTTACATTATCATTTATTGATTGATATATTTACCTATTTATTTATTTATTTTCATTATCATTATCAATTTTATTTTGAGGGGGGCATCATGGGTTAAAGATGAAGAATAAATAAGCCCATTTGTTTTTGTGGTTGTATAAGAGTATGGACTATATGGTTGTGAGCGTAATAGCTCCATGTTGTGAGGGTGTCAAAATACACTTAAATAGATGTACTTTATAAAATTGATTTTAATAATACATCCAGCACTGATTACAAAAACAAAACATCATGAATGTGTGTTTTAATTTTTCAATCAATCTAGTTAATGACCATTATTATGACACCCCCCCCTTGAAATAAAAAAAAAAAGAGATAAACTTGGACTCCCTGAAATCCCTGTGGGCTCCCTAAAAAAGTGCTGGAGGAGGAGGGGGGGGGGGTACTGAAATTATAACATGATACCTTTGTGCTGCACCAACTCGAAAAATAGGAGACTCTGGATCTAAATTTTGGTCTTAACATGAGGGTCTCCGGACCGGCTCTTGGATCAACGATTGCTGAAAATGCAACGCTCTGGAATGGATCACATAAAAAACGGGGGTCTCCAAAAATACTCATATGATACTAAAATTTAATAAGTGATTATAAATAATTAGTATTTACTACTAATTATTTATAATCACATGTTGGATTTGAGTATTTGTAAAATAATAATTTTTATCTATAAATTGTTCTTCAAAACGGCATCGCTAGTCGGATGTACCTCATAATGAAGCGGTTCAAGTGTTAGGACAAGTGTCTTTGCTTTGTTGACAAAATGATCAATGGATCTATGGGAGATTGGGTCTTGTAAGAAACGTCTCATTTTTACCATTTATAGTGAAATAATTTTTATTCCTTTATACGCATTAGGCGCCTAAAGGTTCAGAGATAAATAAAATTCAACCCTACAAACTGATTTCACCCTCTATGGATTTCCTTGGATTTCCCTCATCTTTGTGTACACACGTGTCTC
Organism: Lytechinus variegatus; assembly: GCF_018143015.1. NCBI lineage: Eukaryota > Metazoa > Echinodermata > Echinoidea > Temnopleuroida > Toxopneustidae > Lytechinus > Lytechinus variegatus. The sequence continues at coordinate 33,728,533 of NC_054744.1, read as the reverse complement.
TTAAATATGGCCGGCGGTACTTCAAGACTCCATGATGAAGTATATATGGTAGAGTGACCTTAATTCGAATGAAACCTAATTTTGCGCACGGGCAAATACCTCAATATCTAGTTAATATTTTGAAAAACTGACATCACCAACAGAAAGAGCGACTTACAATTACCCAGTCTTGTACTTTTCTTGAAGGTATTAAGGTCTCTATTAATGAAAATATTGGCAAAACATCGGCAAATTTTGTTACCTTTTGCGTCTGCTCCGAGAAAATCTAACCTTCTTGACAAGCATCAAGAATTCCCCGGTTTGCAATGGGATGTCTCCAATTCCAAATAAGTACGGTAAGTAAAATGTGATTCCAACCGAATTTATGGCATTTTAACCTCCATCTGATACAATTATCTTACCCTTTTCTGCTTGATTTCTTTTCTAAAGCCTTGCAAAATGATCGTGCGCAAATTAAGGTCACGCTTTTTTATGACACTTTTTCAGCCGAGTGCGCACTAGTCGATAATGGAATTTTGAGATCGCGATACCGGCGAAACCATTGGCCTGATTTATAATTCCGACAAGCTAATTTGACTTTGGAATCTTGCCTTCTGTTTGGTATTCATGATTTGATTAATTTTGTCTGAATTATGAGATATTTTGGATTGAAAATCAACTTCATGATAATTTTTTAAATGTGCGCAAATTATGGTTACCCCAGGGGCCCGTTTCTCAACACCCGGACAAGTTAGTCATATCTTTATCCACAAACCACGGAGTTAGTTCCAATCTTACTAAACCTGTTTCACGAAAGGCTTCCTAACTAAAATACCTTGATATCGATACTATCGGTAAAAAGAGCAGACAAGACGTAGCCTTAGTCTCAAAATAGCATAATTTTCAAAAAGAAAAATTATGACAAAATTGAAAATATTGTGGTGAATTGGGAATCACATGTTTTGAAAAATAATAGCACAGGTAAATTATGCATCAATCATACATACTTAGAACATGAAGACTGGGGCATTTAATTCTTGAAAAATTGAATTATGAATAATTTATTTCATGACTAAAAAAATCACATGTGGACGTTGAGATGGGTACCCCTGGGTTATCCAATTATAATAGTTTACAAAAGTAAACCATAATGGTTTTATTTGTAAAATTATGATAATTATTCAATGTTTTACGATTCCAAACATCATCGAAATATAGTTTAACATTTTATTTTATAAATCTTTGATACCGATCTTACGATTTGACAAATTCTATGCATAAATTAGAGATTAGAATTTATCCAAATGTCAATAGGGTCTGAAAACGACAAATACAAGTCCAGTTATGGATGGCCTGACGTGGTAGAATTTTTATCGATTAAATTATTTTACTATTTCAAAATGAATAGTTTTGTGGCGTTTTACCAACAGTTTTCATAGTTACTTTGTATTACAATGATCATTGAATGCATTATCCCACTTGTCTTGGGATGTAATTTCAACCTCTATGACTATGGTTGATTACGTAAGATTATAATTTTCAAATTTCTCGGCACTTTTGCATGTCATAGTCTACCCACATGATGCCACTACGTCATCAAGAAAGAAGTTATGACAGGTTCGGAGGTGTCATAAATATTTAGTGAAGTTGTTGTACCCGAAGGCGATCTTGGTAATGAGCACTCACACATTGTACGAGGTTAGTATGTACTAACCTCGTACAATAGACCGTGTTTGACCCTGGATTTCGAAGTAGTCGGCAAACATCGCTTCATTGCTGAAGTAATATTTGCCGAAGCTCCTTCTCGCTACGCACCGGGGCTCTTGCCGGTAAGTAGCAATGGTTTGTTGAATATGAAAATAATAATAAAATAATAATCCGATAAAAAAAGCACATTTTGCTTACCTCGGCCTCGAAAGTGACTTCGCTTGTCTCTTCCACGGAAATACAAGGAAGCCCGTTGGTGGCGCTAATAATTTCACAACCTTGATTCAGCTCCTCGGTAATTTTATAACTGTATCTAAATTCTTTGAATGCGCAATCCTCATGATTAATTTACTAATTATGGGCACCAATTAATGCCTTCAAAAAACATAATTAATGATTATTATTGGTGATGATAACACTCATTTGCATTAATTTAAAAAGATGACTGATAAAAAAAAATGAAAATAACATACGTGCCTGGAAAGAAACCAGCAGTACAAGCTTTGACGAACGTCAATAATACGTATACGGTATACCAAAGTCTATACAATGAAAAGATTGGACACTTCACGGACTTTGCGTAATGCCTTGCGTCGATATGCGTGTAAAATAGTGTAGGTGCCTATTCTTTCCCTTGTCGTGTCTTTGATATGAATATAAATCGCGCGCCCTCTTCAGGAGAAAATTGATATCAACGCTGACTGATTTCTATCTCCGTAAAATCTTCACTGAAGATCAAGAAAATATACATATTTTTAGAAAGAAACTTCAAGGAGAAGTCACGGAAGGATCTAAATGATTCGGTAAGTGTCATAGCAGGATGTGGAATATTTATTTATACATAATATTTTATGTGGGCAAAAGCCCACTGTATTTTGGAAGTGTAGTTGTGTGTCGCGTGCGTATGACTGATAATCCTTCGCTCGCGAGACGATATGAACCCATGGGTGGGTAATGAGGGCTTCGTGAAATGGTTAGCGGACAAGTAGCTCACTATCTGCGACTTAGACTTAGTCAAGAAGTTAGACTTAGAGTAGAACTATGCTTTATGACGGTGTTGAGAAACACTATGAGATCGCCGGCCAAAATCTCTCCATACTCTCTCGTGTTTAACTCATTAATGTCACGAATGGTCTCCAATTCAACTCCTTTTCTCCTTGGCCAAAATCACTCGTTTTTATCTCTTTTGGGTGAGAGGGGGTAGTTGTAAAACAGTTGAAAAAAATATATATTTGAGATTTTTCATACATCGTTGAGCCTATGGCGAAGGTCAGAGAACTTCAATTCCTCTCAATTTTTGACAACGGTCGTAAACCATTGCTGAATCACTAGAAACCATCTCGATTTAATGTCTTTTTTTACGAGCGGACGAAGGGCGCTCGCTCCCCAGATAGGTAATCAGATAGTCTGTATTTTCATACATTATACTGGATACGATAATGGCATCGACCAATATGACCAGCATTTTCTATTCTGCAAGTTCATAGTTAATGAATTAACTATGAAATGAATCAATGTATCATATACTTTATTTCTTCCCACCAACACCATTGTTTATTGTTTTTTTTTTATCTGCCATTCACACTAAGCTGGTCTGGACAAACAACTATACGTAGACTACGAAGTCTGGCCCCGATATAAATAGAAGGTCATTGGGCTGGGTGAAGTATAGAAATTAGCTAATTATGATTTTTCCCTTTATCATTTACGTAATTTCGACTAAACATGTAGAAAAATGAATAAAGTATGAAATTTCATATTAAAACAAACTTTGAACGAAGAAAATTGATGCACGAGAAGTCGACTTTCTGCACATGGAACATAGCCTCATGTCAAGACTTTTGGTATCGATTTATTATTTTGTTCTTTTTGTGGCAGCAACATGCTATTTATTTCTGTTGCCTTCTGATCTGTCTTCTCGCTTCACAAATCATTTCGATTTCTTGTGTATCTCTCGCATGAGAGTGCGAGAGACACACCGCACAGGCTTGATTAATGCAGAGACGCAAATCATGTGCAGATTAATAGGTTTATTTCTTGACGTTTGTTTCGAGAACCTCTATTCGTATGCTTATAGTATGCAAATACATTTACTCTCGCATGAAGGAAATATTAAGCTTACCAACTGAAACTTTCGAATCAATTTCCGGCTACATCAAAATAATTCTGGCACTATGGTGGTTGCAGCAGGTTTTTTTTTTAATCATTAAATTAATGAACCTCGCATGAATTGTATAGGTTTTCCCGTCCAATTTCGTCAAAATTTCAACCGATTTAATGATGTAATAGTTCAATTTGCAACTAATTCGAATGACCTATGAGATAAACATTTAAATGCCCAAATAATTTATTTGATTTAATCATATTGGCACGCGATTTCATGATTATTTCATTTAAACAAGTATAAAGATCGAGCAAATTCAAATAGCCGAAGAGATGTTTTCAAATTCGCAACGGCACCCTCCTTGCGAAGGTTTAGTAATTCAAAATCATTAATATGCGATCACTTATAGGATATGCACAGTGTTTTTCGTTTTTATTTTTTCATTTTTTTTACTTCATTTGAATGATTATGGAAATTGGTTTTACTTCTTAATTGGATGTTTACCATTATACTGAAATGTATCATCCATCTGAAAAACCATCATCGGAACGACAACTCGTTTTTCCACTTTCATTCAACTACAGAACGTGGTCAATACCATCCCTTCCCCACAACGATATAATTTACAATTATGTGAAATAAAAAAGAACAAGATGATGAAAAAAAACCTACCATTGGCATAGGTCACTCACTGGCGGATCCAGGGGGGAGGGCACACCCGGCTCGTGTCCGTGCCCCCCCCCCCTTGAGAGCCACAATTAAAAAAATCGTGGACCGTCCCTTATTCTTTGGTTAAAAACCTTCGGTTTTGCTCGTCAAATTCTTAGGGTAAATGCCCCTTTTTTGGAAATCCTTGATCCGCCCCTGCACCCACTCATTAATCACTAAAATAACCGTTCACAACCATATCCTATAGTGTTACATGAATTACGTCTTTATCAAACATAATGGAATGAAATTATTCTAACTGAAAGATCAGAAAAAAAGGTAGGGTAAAGTTTGGAGAAAAAAAATGTATAACGTTATAAAAGAAAAATGAACACAGAAACATGTTATCTGAATGTGGACGTTTAAAGTGCAAATATGTGTGCCGATTAATGAAATTAAAAATGGTATTTTGGGTGAAATTAAACGATCAGTTCGTCGTTGCGAAATTAAACGACGACTTTGGGCCATTAATTTGAACGAATTTCTCCCTAAATTGAATTTCTACCAAATTCAAAGAAATGATATAGAACGGAATTAAATGATGAATAAATGAAAATGAACCATGTGTGCAGAGGGTTGACAAAATATTTCGAATTTGAAAGTCCTTTCATTAATTTAAATGCAACCCTGATGAAATTGGACGGGAAAACCTATATTAAATCAGTGGCGTAATGAGCAAAAAAAATTGAGGGAGCTGTGTAGCTTTTCGGGTATATTCATGAAAGAGATTTTAACATTTTAAAACAATTATGATATTGTGAATGTTGACATAATATCATAATGAATTTCACACTTTTCTCTTTTTTCTTTCTTAATCGTGATTATCATTTCTTTTGGGATATATGGGGGGAAGCGACCCAAGGGGGCATCTGTGCTCCACTGAAATGTTTTAAGTTTAGCTCCCCCACCAAACTTCGAGGAAAAGGGGCCCATCTGCCCCAGGCTCTTAAACGCCATAAAAAAAAAAAAAAAAAAACACGATTCCACCTAATTATCATGTGGTACTGCCCGCGCATCCGTAACCATTGAAAATATTACGCAAGTTTTGTTTTCAAGAAAAAAACATGAATAATAAAAATGATTTTTAAAATCATAATTAAATAATTGATTAACTTATTTATTCCATCGTTTATCTATTTTCATTTACAATGCCAATGTTCAGGACTTAATAGGCACACCGCACAGGCTTGATTAATGCAGAGACGCAAATCATGTGCAGATTAATAGGTTTATTTCTTGACGTTTGTTTCGAGAACCTCTATTCGTATGCTTATAGTATGCAAATACATTTCTTTCAGGAAGGATTTCCCTTGAATTAATACAATATCAAGTCTATAGGAAAATTCTCAAGCATCTGCTCCGCTGATCATGCATTCTACCTGGAATTGGTATACATTAAATTGTCATCGCCATGAGAGTCATGTACAGGCGCTGGCGCAAAAGCGTATTGAAGTTCCTCAGTTTATTTTTCCATTGGGCAACTTCCCGCCACCACTTACGGCAGTCACACACTTCTGGTGAAATTTTGAGTTACTGTATATCCTTGGCTTCGCCATGGACATATCCGTTGAGAATATTGTACAAGCATGTACGTGAAAGAGGATGGAGAAAGGGAGAGAAAGCTTGATTGATTTAATCCATTATGTGCTCGACGGTCCAACTCTTGGAGGGTGGCAATATTGATAGAATAAAGTCATGAAACTTCTGTTTATTCTCGTGTAGATCTAAACACTTCGTGTGTCCAATCATAGAGTTAATAGCTCTATGGTCCAATATAATAAAACAGATACTAGTAGACAAAACTTTCATTGACTTTATGAACCAATCAAAGTAGACACACTGCCGTGGATGTAAGCGGTGGGGTCATACCCTGTCATCTTTGTGGAGGCGGATGATATTTTTTTTACAAAAACGTCCTATCCCACACTGCAAGGCAGTCAAGAGTGTATGATGAGATGACTTTGATCAAATCAAGCCGTTAATGAAACATTATGTTCGGACAGTAGTCCCCATATATCTTTGCAATAATTTATCCAATGTATAGGGTGACGGCATCATCTTTGAATATAATTTTAAAGATTGTTCACAATTTGTCCCACAATTTTTTTTATTATTATTATTTTAAAACATCATGCTATTTCCACGTATTTATATAAGCCTGTTGTGGCCTGTGATGGATTATAATCATTTCATAAAGCATCTCTTATGACAACGACCAATTTGACCAGCAATAACTATTCTGCAATTAAGTATGTAGTTTTTAAAGGACAAGTCCACCCCAACAAAAACTTGATTTGAATAAAAAGAGAAAAATTCAACAAGCATAACACTGAAAATTTCATCGAAATCGGATGTAAGATAAAAAAGTTATGGCATTTTAAAGTTTCTCTTATTTTCAACAAAATAGTTATTATGAACGAGCCAGTTACATCCAAATGAGAGAGTAGATGACATCACTCACTCACTCACTATCAACCTCACTATTTATTTTGTATTTTATTATATGAAATATGAAATATTTTTATTTTCTCGTCATTGTCATGTGAATTGAAGTTTCATTCCTCCCTGAATACATGGAATTCCATTATTTTAAACTTTTGTGATTCAAGGTCCTAATCGTCAAATTCGTAGAAATTGAAATATTGTATAATTCAAACAATAAGAAACAAAAGAAATAGTGAGTGAGTGACGTCATCGACTCTCTCATTTGGATGACTCGTTCATATAACTATTTTGTTGAAAATATTAAAGCGAAAGTTTGAAATGTCATAACTTTCTTATTTTACATCCAATTTTGATGAAATTATCAGCATTGTGCTTGTCTGGTTTTTCTCTATTGATTCAAATCAACATTTTTCTGAGGTGGACTTGACCTTTAAATTAGCAATTAAATGAAGCAATGTGTCATATATTACACCAACGCAATTGTTTTTTTTTTTGTTTAACTGACATTCCCACCAGACTGATCTGGAGAAAGAGTGAAGTCTGGTCCAATACAAACAGAAGGTCATTAGGCTGGGTGAAGTACAGAAAATTGCTAATTATGATTATTTATATTGCTCTTTTACACGATTTCGAAGGAATATGCAAAAAATGAATAAAATGTGAAATTTTATCAAACTTTGAACGAGAAATTTGATGCGCGACAAGTCGGCTTTTAACATAGCCTCATGTCAATACATTTGCTTTAAATTCGTTATTTTGTTCTTTTGGTGATGGCAGCGCCAAAGGCTTTTCTGCAGGTCTTACATGCCGTCTTATCGTTTATAAGCAAACATATTTGTTTTATTCATTTTTATATATATTTTTAATTGCACACATTTTATCTCTCTTCTTTATCATTTACTATTGTGAATCTAAATCGTGTTTAATTCTCAATTCATTTTTTTTTTCAATAAACCTTAAAGGGGTACTCCAGTCTGAACAATATTTATACCTAATGAATAGAGTATAATTCACAGAGCAAAATGCTGAAAATTTCATCAAAATCGGATTACAAATAACGAATTGAATTTCAAAGTTTGTCAATATTTTGTGAAAATATTTTTATGCACGTTATGAATATTCATTAGATGGGCTGCTGATCTCACATCCCCACTGTCCTCTTCAAATGTTATTACATTAAATGAGTATTGCTTCATTTTTCATACAAACGTGTGAATGATGTGTCTCTCTTATATTGAAATAAGTTGCAGCAATGAATATCTGATGCACTTAATCTGTTGTCAATCCAATTATTTTAGTTCCGAAAAAGAATGTATAAACCTAATTCCATAATACAAAAGAACAAGTGGGAATATGACATCATCACCTAGCTCACTGAATATTCATATAAAGACATGCCTACTGTTTCACCTAAATAAGGCAAATCTTTAAAATGCCAAAACTTTGTTATTCCATGTCCGATTCGGACCCAATGTTTGTTTGCCTGATTTTTATTTATCTCTTTAAACTTTCAGCCCGGCTGGAGTATGTATCCCTTTAGTTGAAATGAATTTAATTGAAAAAGTAAAAAGTGGCATAATGAGCCAATTTTTTGTAACAGCTGGATAGTATAGTATTCATTTTCCGTATAAAAAAAACAAAAAATGCCAAACGCCTGGATAGCACATTTTCAGTTTAGTCTACATGACCATACTGTTCTTCCATGGGGTCCATATACAATGCAATGTAAAAAGTAAACACATACAGGGGCGGAAATCTCTCCAAAAAGGTAGGGGGGACAAGGGTCTGGAAAATTTGACAAGCAAAAAAAAGGGTATTACCTAAAATTTAAGGTCATTTCGACGAAAATATATTTGACAAGCAAAAAAAAAAAAAAAGGTCATCTCGTCCCAAAACGCATGTTTTATTCCCATTTTCAGTGATATATTTCTTAGCATCACCAAAGACCCAAAATAGTAGGGGGGACATTTGATATTGTGTCCCCCTACTATTTTGAGTAGGGGGGACACGACCCCCCTGTCCCCCCTGGGATTTCCGCCCATGAACACATATGAAAGAAGCATAACATGTACGGTAAATCAAACAGAATAACAAAATGACATGATATATGTTGTTATAAGAAAAGATCATAAAATTAAATAGTTTGGCAAGAATCTACACTAAATTGTTTTATAAAATTATTGAATTGAATGAATTAGGCTGATATCACGTTATTGAAAAAGGTTTTCACAAGGAGCAAGGAATAATAAAATGAATATTAATGTACAAATGGATAAAAATGAATATGTAATGATTGTAAACTGTCGTCATAATAACACAAAATTCTTGTTCACGCATACAATTTTAAGAGGACAATATAAGAGAGTAAAATATTGAAAGGAATTCAGGATAAAAGTACAGATTACATTGAGACAACATAGAAATAAATATATAAAACATGTATATACACTGATTGGATTCATATGAGAAGTAAGAAATAAAAGTAAAAAGGATCATGGCTTATTGGACAACATTTGTGAAAAAAATTGTCAGCGTGCAAGCAAAAATTCTGACATAAGTATTATGATAAATTTCGACATATTCAGAAACTGTATTTCACCTTTCTCTCCTCTCAATTTCTGTTTTTTTTTCTTGGTCGTGATTTTTTTTTGTCAGGAGCAAGCGCCCCAAAGCCAAGTTCTCCATATGCACGCCACTGAGTTGAAGTTGAGCCCCCCCCCCAGCCTTCGTGGAAAAGGGACCAACGTTCATAAACATAAAAATGATGAATCCTCCTGATATCATACTACTCGCGCATATTCATTCATTCAATTTTATTTAATTTTATTTACAATGGCAATTTACAGGATTTTTAGTTGACAACAGGCCTAATAAACGAGCTGCTTTAATTTATGAGACGCCAATCGTGTAAAAATTACATAATTGTAGATTATTTTCTTGTTGACGTATGTTTCGAAAACACATATTTACTGTATGTGCTTATAATATTCAAATTTACATTTCCTTCAGGAAGAATACAAAAGGGAAAAGGTATACTCACAAACATCCACGTGTTCCCCTGGTCATGCATGCTAATGGTGGACAAATTGTCGACATGATATATATCACAATGTACAAAGGCCCGCGCGAAAGCATATTCCCTCATTTGTTTTCCAGTGAGAAAGTTCCCGCCAACACTGACATTAGGCGCGAAATTTTGAGTTCTATCCCGGAGTTATATCCCTGGTTTCACCGTAGAAAATACACGCATACATGTGTAAGGACGATGGAGAGAGAGAGAGAGAAAGTGTGATGGATTGTTCGATGAAAATATTAATCCATATATTGTTCCCATTAATGTAAGTTTGTGCCAGATAGCCCAACCATCTTGGAGGATGGCAATATCCATAGAGGAAAGTCACGAAGAACTGCTGTTTATTCATCTGTAGATCTGAACGTCTTTATTTTGTCCAATGTAGGGTCTATAACCATGGACCTATGAATCATGATCAGCATACAAATGTTCATTTCATCTTCTTCAGACCTTGTGGTTTGAGCTAGGGGTTAAACCCTTGACCCATGGAGCTATTATAGCTCCACGCTTGACCACTGCCAGGAGGACTGGACATGTGCACATGCAGAACGTGGATATACAACATCCACATCCAAGTAGGCAATATTATGCAAGCATTGCCCGCCAGCCAATAGAAATTTCATTAGAGATAATCAATACACCTTGTGAAGAGAATTGTATTTAAAAGAAAAAAAATACTGATTGATTCATGTTCGAATAATAACGCGTGTTCATAATTTAATGCAGTCAAAATGTTTTATTTTGGCTACTTTTGCATTCTAAAGACTAAAAATTCCTCTGTGGTCGCTCCACTTTTGCAGTCAATCATGATATAATTTTCTAGTTTCTAATTCATGTTATCTCGATTTTTAAGTATGCATATTTATTTTTTGTCTATTTATTGTGAATCTTAATCATTTTACCCGGGGGCCACTTGCATTGACGAGCGGAGACCATGCACGACCAAAGAACACGTAAAAGGGATGTTTTTTTCAAGATAGGGCACGTTACGTATATACGTAATGTGATAAGGGTGTCAAAAACCCAAAAATAATGAAGGGTATCTATTTCGCTAGGAAAGTTACGTGGTTAGGGTCAAATTTGCGGGGACGATAAAGCAAAATCAAAATGTTTTATTAAGGATGTCCTTTTCGCCCCAACACTACGTGTCTAGAGTCCGATTTGCGCGAGGTGTGGAAGGTGGGGTCGTCTTAAACCAAATTATGTGTAAAGGCGAAACCGGCGACCGACGTCCGTGACATAACAATAAAATGTTCCTGTACTTGTTAAAGGGTACATTTCGGGGGATATTTGCCAAGAGTATCGTTTTGTTTCCAATACGTGTTAAGGGTAGGGTTTCACACGCCAATACGAATATGGAAATTACGTGTTTAGGGTTCTTTCGAGAACCCATGTTTGCGCATGGTAATAATAATACCAACATGCTTATATAGGGCATATCACTGCCAAATGCGTCCCTATGCGCAGAAAAGGGCAAAGAAAAAATGAGAGTGGTATCCACTCGCCAATGGAAGTGGCCCCTGGTTATTTCAGATTCTCATTATTTGCATGTTGCTGAGTACATAATATTGTGCACAATTTAGTCTACGACCGCAATATTGTTTTTCAATATTATTAACGACTCCATATGAACTGTAGGCCTACTTCCAATAAAACTTTGATCATGAACCAATCAAACCATCCTTACATACACCGGCGTGGATGTGAGCGGTGTGCTCTTATCATTCTTATTCTGGCATATATTTTGTGGAAGCGAGTGATATATATTTTTTTTTAAATACTTCATAACAGTTAAGTGTATGATCAATGGCATTGATCAAATCAATGGAGTGATACGATAGGTCAACAAAATTTCCGACATATCTCTACAATTTTATTCATTTATAGGGTAGTTTTCATTTCAATTTAGTTTTAATTTATTGTTCACATGGAAATTCGTTCTGCTGATTCGACTTCAAAGAGCAAATTTGTTTGTGTTTTTTATCCTTATTTGCCAACTGTGATGTAACAACTAATTTATATTATTATATTTTTCTAGTTCTTGGAGGAAAAAATTTGAATAAACCTAATCTCATATAACAAAATACAAAAGAATAAGTGGAGACGTGACATCATCAGTCTACCTAATGAATATTCATACAGACTGTTTTTTTTACAAAATATTGATAAACTTTAAAATTCAATAACTTTGCTATTTGTTGTCCGATTTTGACGAAATTTTCGGCATTTTGCTCAGTGAATTCTGCTCTATTTATTAAGCTATAAATACTTTCAGCCTGGACCACCCCTTTCGTTCTTTTTCCCCTTACTTTCCTCTGATAATATGCACATTATACTTTCAAGAACTTGAGCGATCTTCAAGGCTCACTCACTACGCTCGCTTACATACCCCTTGAACGACGTTTTAGACACTATTCTGTTCTCAAGTGCTTTAATTTAATTTCCATAGCAATAGCCATCTGGAAAAAAAAATCGAGATAGGCCTTATCTGTTAACACGATAAGTGAGAAATGGTAGTATTCTTGTATACACGGAGCCCCATATATGCATAGCCCTTGATGTGATAACTACTGTAAACTACGTAATACTTGAAAGACAGTTTGGACAACATTTTCCCGACCATTCTGTCCTATGATATAGTAATAATTGAAAACAATTTCACTCGCCTAGTTCCCACATTGATTTACATCATTAACGCTATCGAACATGAAGAATGATTATATCTGGGTCGAGCGAGGGAAATAAAACTTTCCATCTCCGGCGATCAAACGAAGTCGGGAAACTCTTTCATGAAATTTATGAACGTGTTTCGTAGACAATAAAATCCAAGGATATCCCTAAAATTGCCAGAAGTCAGTGCTAACAATAATGGAACCCCGCCTTGACCCCCCTGACCCATGGTCTGCACGGTATTTTATATAGCTCCATGCTGGCCAGTATTATAGCTCTATGGTCTGAGGCATTAGTATACTTTCTTGCAGAAGACGATTTTGTTACAAGCTGTACATGCATGGAGGGAAGGAGAGGGATCAACAGAGCTCCAAAGCTTACCACATACAACTCTTTTTGGGACGTAGCCCCTTGATAGTTATACCAGTGACAAAAATAAAATTTTTAAAAAGTTGCATAACATACGAGAGTGGCAAAATCATTTTTCTATATAAAAAAAACTCCCTGCTCACCTGAATAATTGTTTATAGCCTAAAATGTTTCGTATGAAATATATTTAACCAACAAAAGAGAATTATATTTGGCTTTAAAATTCAATGATGAGCCACCCCATGGGCGGAAATCCCAGGGGGGACACAATATCAAATGTCGCCCCTACTATTTTTGGTCTTTTATGATGGAGGAAAATGCATCATTCACCTTCAAAATAATACATGTATTTTGGACTAAATGACCTTACATTTTGAGTGAAAGCCTTTGTTTTGTTTTTTTTTTTGCTTGTAAAGTTTTCCAGAGTGAGTAAAATAAGATGAGGGGAAGACTTGTATAAAAATAAAAAGAATCTTTCATGTCACTTTATAAAAATTCTAGCTCACACTCCGCGCTCGCATTGCCTGTAAGATGATTTTCAATATGGAGCTTAAAGATAAATTCCAGTATTGGTAACGATCTCAACATGACTTTTTCTTCAGTGTGAACATTTTTCAGCGTAGATTTCAAAATTTCACAAAGTTCAGTTTATGTAACTGTACCAGATCTAGATCCTCGATGATATACTGACAATTAAGCCTGGTTTACAGACTTTCTCATGAAATCAGTGTTTACTGCAACTACTGGCATTTCTCTTTAAATATCAAGTTTGGAAGTCAATAGAAATTATACATTTCACCTCGGAAATCGAACTTTCATAATTTTGTGTGATTTACAAACTGATTTCTCAAAAAGTGCTCTGTAAAAGAGACAGCTTTATCGTCTGAATATTGACATTTTCTACTCGCACTGAGCGCTTGCAACATTCGATTTATTCAGAACCTATTATTTTTGTGTATTCCATTTAGTTTTTTGAAAAAATTAATATCCCTTTTCAAGTCTGATTGTCAAAACGTAGCAGATAGCGCTAATCGCATTTCGATTGGCGATTTATGTATGTCTCAATATTGATTTTCATGAGAGTTTATCAAAGATTTTGGCTCGCGATTTGCCCTCGCATTCTATTCATAATTACTAAAGTGCTTGAAATGTACAGTATTCAGGCCGTAATATCATGAGATTTCTCGCCCTCATAAGGCATTATTAATTAAGATATTAATTTGATAATCAATATCCACCTCACAATTTTCATACAAAGTGCTTGAAATATATATAAAGCTGCAATTGACTTTTTTCAGATCGGAATATCAAATAGTTTAAGCTCGCGCTTCGCGCTCGCTGATACGTGTAGAATGCCGAGATTCTCGGTCTAAATCTGAAACACGCGCATGTTTATTCCGCTATTCAGCTTGTTTTTTTATTTAAATCATAATCTAGTTTCAGATTACAGTATAAACAAATTTAGGCTCGCGCTTTGTTAATATTATTTATTTTATTTTATTAATATAGAAAGATCCCCTATTACTCATCCTTTTCATGATTTGCAAAACATGAGTAGAGTGTTCCGTTTTTAGGTCTCAATCTCGAATTTTTCTGCTCACGCTTCGCATGCATCAATTGTTAGTTATAGCTACCCTGTTCATCATTACAAAAATTGATTTAAATTTTCGATTCTTTTTGTAGAAATGTCAAAAATTTTCAGCTTGTGATTCGCGCTAGCATTATTTGATTGTTGGAATATGTAACGTCTTCATGGCAAAGTGCAAGTAGTCCTTACCTTTTCGATCGATTCAAATTAAACGTATATGAACGTTTTCTGGCTGTATTTTGCACTCGCATTATTAATGTAAGGACCGGGTGTAAGGAAGACCCCCAATTATTTATCCTTTTCATGGTTTACAAAACATGTATAGAGTGTGTCGTTCTTAGGTGTAAATCTCATAAATTTTCCGCTCGCGCTTCGCGTTCGCATCAATTGTTTAGTTATATACCTATTATATGTTTAAGTTACATAAAGTGCTTGGAATTTCTAGTCTTTGGTTAAAAATTACAAAAAATTTCAGCTCGCGCTTCGCGCTCGCATTGTTTGAATGTTGAAATATGTCACGTCTTAATGGCTAACTACCGGCAGTCTTTAACAGTACCCTTTCCATCAGTAAACCTCTGCTCGCACTTCGCATTCGTAGTAAATATTTGGTTATATATACATCTTTTAGGATAACAAACATTGCCCAACATGTTCAAATTTTAGGAAAAACTACATGAATTTGCCCAAACATTTTGCTCGCGCTTCGCATTATATAAAAAATGACAATGATATTATGTATTTATGTTGATTTATAAGAATAAAGCTAAAAAGTGACAAATGAGGACTACTCCTTCAATGAAACAAACAAAAATTACCTTCGAGCGGTCGTTCGGGGATTAACGTATGGCTAACATTTTTCGCCCCCCCCCCCCCTATTGGCGAAGGCTTGATCAGCCCCTGTTGTCCCCCTACCTTTCGGGACAGATTTCCGCCCATGAGCCACCCCCCCCCCCTCCTCGGATCGTCGGTTATGCCAAAAATACGGCAGAAAAAATAAAGGCATATGCGCCGTGCAACAATCTTTGGTCCATGTCATAACAGGCCCGTGTTCATGGTGCGTGTGCTTATCTGATTTATTTTTCCATGACCCATGGCAGGACATAGCTTTCACATTAGACAATGATTTTTTTTTCTTCTGCTTATTTTTTCTGGTATGTTGTAAATTCCCGTGTCAATTACAGTTGAGCTTCCGAAAAAAAGAACATACGGTTATTCAATGTAGACCGTGAGTGAAACTCCGGGGAGTGTAACCCATCAGTATGTCCATTGGATTAAACGAAATAATTAGAAGTACAGCAATCACATCACATTAGTTTGCATAGCTTAATACAGTTAGCATTTACAAACTATCAACAGGAAACATGATAAGGCTGTGGGAAATATTTTAAGCCAGAATACTATATATTTCCTATTTTTTTCAGTTTCATTATTTATGACAGCTAACGATGTATCGATATTTTTTGTTGTTTGCCTAACTTTCTGTTCGCCAAGAATAATTCATTATTGTCACAGTTATTATTATTGTTTGTGTTGTTGTTGAAGAACTATCATTATTTTCTTGTATAATCAATTAAGATATATTATTCCAGAGGTCAATTTTTTTAATTTACTTAACAGTTGCTAATGGTGGGTTATTTATCTGTACATTGATATTATCATAATCCATAGATCTGTAATTCGACTTTAAAGGTGCACCCCCGCGCGTATACCTCAACATTTATTACCTACAAAATATGGGACTGGATTCTTTCTTGTTCGAGCCTCCGTGTACGAGAACAAATTGTTTAAAACTTTAAATAAATATTAGTGTTTAACTCTTATAAGCAACAAAGTTTAATTGTCAATACCTAATCTTCAATAAATTAAACAGGATTGTCTAAATGGTTAAACATTGCAAATACTGCAAGGTTCATATAGTAAACAGCGTTGTATAGAATATTAAACAGCGGATTTACTGTGTATGCCCTTGTTTACTTAATGTTCAATTTTTTAATGTTCTAATAGCGTCCCTTTTCCTTTGGCACAAGTTTTCCTATTATAAAGATTCTGGAAAAACACGTTTTAAATTACTGAATATATTATATCGCGCCTCAAGGAAAACGAGGCTGTTGCTAAAATCAAATGATAGGCTATGTACCTTATAGTTTCATGGGTTAAAGCTTTGTGAGTGCATGCATGGGTAGATAAGTTAGAAATTTTGCTTTGTTTCAAGAGAGTGCCATTTCTGGAAAAAAAAATGTGCCCTTTTCCCTGCCCCCCCCCCCACTTTCATCAACGCTCCCACCCCTAGAATTATATGAGCTCTTATTAGGCCATATAGGCCAAATATGATTGTCCTTGTCTGATGATAGTTCACTGTTGATTTCGTTCAATAAAGGTACACATATGATTCTTAAAATGTAAGGCAACATATATACTGTCCACACAAAAATTGATTTAGAATTTTTATCCAACTTCGGGTAGTTTTCAAACAAAGCACACATTATTGCTTTAAAACTACCCAGAATTGGATAAAGTTTAAACCGATTGTTGTGTGGACTATACAACACTTCTCAAACACACGGTTTGACAGATGTAGCTGAAATGAAATTGTAGCTGTAATTTGAATTAATTCATCTTGATCCATATCCCGTTTTTGTATACCAATGCAGATCTTCTCTTGAGTAGGATCGACTGTATTTTGTTTGAATAATAACAACACATAAAGTCAATTTTCGGTGCTCTTCCCATCAATTATTACCTCTGCAACTTGGCTGTTACATACAGCTGTTAGATAACTTTGTATTCTTGATATTAAACAGATCTTACTGGTGATTTTTTTAAATATATCTTTAATACCAACCACCAACAACCGTTTGCTATTTAGGCCCACCTTTCACAAATATAAATTCAATTAAAAGGCTTTGGTTCATTTAAAATATCTCCATGACTGAATCTCTGATATATCGAGATCTTACATCAATACCTGTATATATTATATATATTATATAGGCATCTGTTTTATTTCTTAGAAAGCCCTTAGCCTACACTTTGAGAACCCCCTTCATGGAAGGGTCACGGTGATGTGTTGTTCTGATAAAGGGAATTACACTATAGGTACTATGTTTGTGTTCTCTTTAATCCGTTTCAAATATGCAAATTAACTTTTAATGGATGTCATGTAAATTGTATAATATCCAGTTATCTCTGTGATTCATATAAACAATCTTCACTTGATTTTTCTGTAAAATGTGCAAAGAAATCTAAGTCATGTCAAGCCTGGCAATTCCAGCTTGCTGCTTCTACGGCTACGCCTGACACATCCCGCCTTGAGTTCCGGGGGAATTACAGTCCGGGTCGGGCATCATTCCTGCTGGATATTTTGAAAGATTTAAAGCTATACGTGTTTTCTCCTTGTTTTCGATAAGATCCGTATAATTTTCCCGTTTAACAATATAATCAAATGTCATTTCAACAGGGTTTTCGTTAAATTTACTCCTGAAATTACATGGAATATGTTTTGGCCTATAGAAAATGAGAATATTTGAAAGCTGTCTATGAAAATGAACCTTTCTCCAGCTTCCATAACAAAGCATTCGCTATTTGATAAAAACATATCGTACAAGGTTGATTTTTTTTATTCAGATTAATTAGACAAATCAATAATTTATTTTATCATTTGTATGATTTTATTTGCATTTGCTGATTTTTAAACGAATATTTCTTTTTTGAAATTTTACGCCCTCTATGGTTGAACATCAGTAAGAATATTATAAAATTATTGTAACTATTTTCTTTCTTAATAGTTTAAAAGTAACATGACTTTATACCATAATACAATGATATAGTGTATTCCTTTTCCAACTTTTTAAGACCGGATACAATGTATAAGGACTTCTGAAATGTTGTTATTTTGTGATGTTTGAAGTCAAATTGCTTACCTTTTTCATAATATGTATGTACTGGTAAAATTGCGAATGGGATGTTTTCCTTGTCTAATCATACTTCACTGTTGCTTTCGTTCAATTTACATGTTAACACATGTATAGTATACACTTCTCAAAAGTATGCATTCAAACCAAAGTTTGACAGACTTCCCATATGAAATTATAAAATGCTATAATTAAAAAAATAATAATCTTGATCCAGATCCCCTTCATAGTATCAACCGGATCTTCTTTAGAATAGGACTGGATTTTTTATGATAATAACTAAAAATGCACTCTTAAACTGTTGGGTAACAATCTGTCGACACAACAATTGGTTTAAAAAAATAAAATCCTGGGCAGTTTTCAACCAGTACCTTAGTTTTCACCCAAAGCACACATTATTGGTTTGAAAGTAAACACAATTGAATAAAGTTTTAACCAAGATGTTTGGACAGCATGACTTGTTGCCAAACATTTTAGGAGTGTGGGAAACATTCACCACCAACAATTTTTGACAACTGTTTGCTATTTAGGCCCACCTTTCACAAATACAAATTCAATTAGAAGGCTTTGATTCATCTAAAATAACTCAGTCTGTATGACTGAATCTCTGATATATCATGTATGTCATCGAGATCTTACATCACTACGTGTATATATTATATATATATATTATATAGGCATCTGTTTTATTTCTTAGAAAGCCCTTAGCCTACACTTTGAGAAACCCCCTTCATGGAAGGGTCACGGTGATGTGTTGTTCTGATAAAGGGAATTACACTATAGGTACTATGTTTGTGTTCTCTTTAATCCGTTTCAAATATGCAAATTAACTTTTAATGGATGTCATGTAAATTGTATAATATCCAGTTATCTCTGTGATTCAGATAAACAATCTTCACTTGATTTTTCTGTAAAATGTACAAAGAATTCTATATGTCAAGCCTTGCAATTTCAGCCTGCTACTTCTACGGCTACGCTGACACAACCCGCCTTGAGTTCCGGGGAAATTATAGTCCGGGTCAGCCATCATTTCTGCTGGATATTTTGAAAGATTTAAGAGCTATTTGTAATATTTATGTTTTCTCCTTGTTTTCGATAAGATCCGTATAATTTTCCCATTTAACAATATAAACAAATGTCATTT
Organism: Lytechinus variegatus; assembly: GCF_018143015.1. Classification (NCBI taxonomy): domain Eukaryota; kingdom Metazoa; phylum Echinodermata; class Echinoidea; order Temnopleuroida; family Toxopneustidae; genus Lytechinus; species Lytechinus variegatus. Next base: position 33,708,835 of record NC_054744.1, on the reverse strand, counting down.
TAACAGGGTTTTCGTTAAATATACTCCTCTGAAATTACATGCAATATGTTTTGGCCTATATGAAAATGAGAATATTTGAAAGCTGTCTATGAAAATGAACCTTTCTACAGCATCCATAACAAAGCATTGGCTATTTGATAAAACAAATCGTACAAGTTTGATTTTTTTTATGCTGATTAATTAGACATATTAATAATTTATTTCATTATTTGCTTGATTTTATTTGCATTTGATGATTTTTAAACAAATATTTCTGTTTTGAAATTTTACGCCCTCTATGGTTGAACATTGATTCATTATGAATATTATAGAATTATTGTAACAGTTTTCTTTCTTAAAATAGTTTAAAAGTAACATGATTTTATACCATAATACAATGATATTGTAGTGCATTCCTTTCCCATCTTTTTAAGACTGGATTCAATGTATAAAAACTTCTGAAATATGGTCATTTTGTGATGTTTGAAGTCATAAGGCCTACTTTTTTTTCCATTACATTATGCATGTACTGATAAAAGGGCGAATGGGATGTTTTTCCTTGTCTAATTATACTTCACTGTTGCTTTCTTTAAATTTACAGGTTCACACATGTACTGTAGTATAAACTTCTCAAACACACCCATGCATCAAACCAAAGTTTGACAGACTTCCCAAATGAAATTGTAAAATGCTATCATTTGAATAAAAGTTAATAATCTTGATCCATATCCCCGTTATGGCATCGACCAGATCTTCTTTTGAATAGGACTGTATTTTTTTATAATAATAACTAAAAATACACTCTTAAACTGTTGGGTAACAAACTGTCCACACAACAATTATTTAAAAAAAAATCAAATTCTGGGTAATTTTCAACCAGTACTGTAGTTTTCACCCAAAGCACACATTATTGGTTTAAAACTACACAAAATTGAAAAAAAAAGTTTTAACCAATTATTGTTGTGTGGACAGCATGTTGCCAAACATTTTAGGAGTGTGGGAAACATTCTAGAATATCATATATTGCCAACCACCAACAATGTTTGACAACTGTTCGCTATTCAGGAACACCTTTCACAAATACAAATTCAATTTAAAATTGGTTCATTTAAAATAACTCCATCTGTATGACTGAATCTCTGATATATCGAGATCTTACATCAATACATTTATGTATTATATACATTATATAGACATCTGTTTTATTTCTTAGATAGCCCTTAGCCTACACTTTGAGAACCACCTAAATGGAAGGGTCACGGTGATGTGTTGTTCTGATAGGGAATTACACGACTATGTTTGTGTTCTCTTTAATCTGTTTCAATGAATATGCAAATTAACTTTTAATGGATGTCATGTAAATTGTATAATATCCAGTTATCTCTATAATTCATATAAACAATCTTCACTTGATTTTTCTGTAAAATGTGCAAAGAATTCTAAATCATGTCAAGCCTGGCAATTCCAGCCTGCTGCTTCTACGGCTACGCCTGACACATCCCGCCTTGAGTTCCGGAGGAATTACAGTCCGGGTCGGGCATCATTCCTGCTGGATATTTTGAAAGATTTTATGCCATACGTAATATTTATGTTTTATCCTTGTTTTCGATAAGATCCGTATAATTGTCCCGTTTAACAATATAATCAAATGTCATTTCAACAGGGTTTTCGTTAAATTTGCTCCTCTGAAATTACATGCAACATATCCAGGCCTGTATGAAAATGAGGTTATTTGAAAGCTGTAAGAAAATTAACCTTTCTCCAGCTTCTATAACAAAGTATTCGCTATTCGATAAAAACAAATCGTGCAAGGTTGATTTGTTATTCTTATTAATTAGACAAATCAATAAATTATTTCATAATTTGTATGATTTTATTTGCATTTACTGATTTTTAAACAAATATTTCTGTTTTGAAATTTTACACATTCTATGGTTAAACAGTGATTCAGTATGAATAAAATTAAAAGTAAAAGTAATATGCCTTTATACCATGAATGCAATGATATTATAGTGTATTCCTTTTCCATCTTTTTAAGACCGAATACAATATATAAGAACTTCTGAAATATGGTCATTTTGTGATGTTTGAAGTCAAAGGCCTATACATTTTTCATTATAATTATGCATGTACTGGTAAAATATGTTTTTCCTTGTCTAATTATACTTCACTAGTGCCTTCGTTCAATTTACAAGTTCACATGTATATACACTTCTCAAACACGTAAAATGCATGCATTCAATCCAAAGTTTGACAGACTTCCCAAATGAAATTGTAAATTGCTATAATTTGAATAAAAGTTAATAATCTTGATCCATATCCCCATTATACAGCAGTATCAACCATATCTTATTTTGAATAAGACTGTATTTTTTGTAATAATAACTAAAAATACGCTTGTAAAAATAATGTTGGGTAACAAACTGTCCACACAATTGGCCAACAATAGTTTTCAACCGGTACTGTAGATTTCACCCCAAAACTACACAATATTTAATACAGTTTTAACCAATTATTGTGTTGCCAAACATTTTAGGAGTGTGGGAAACATTGTAGAATAACATGTCTTGCCAACCACCAACAATGTTTGCCGACTGTTTGCTATTCAGGCCCACCTTTCGCAAATTTGAATTCATTTAAAAGGCTTTCCGTTCAATTGAAATAACACCATCTGTATGACTGAATCTCTGAATTTATCGAGATCTGCACATCCATCTCCTGTCTGTTTTGAATATCACTGAAGTTTTTTAACCAAGTTATATAGAGGTTATTTCTAAGCCTCGCCTACATGGAAAAGTAAAAGTCCCGCATCTAGCTTGCAGCATGTATATGCCTTTCATAATCATGTTGAGCTCTTTTTTCTTCGTACTCGAGTTATATAAAGAATATCAAAACTAGAGCAGGTTAAAGTTTCAGAAAAAGTTCTAAAATTCAGAGCTTCAACGCCATTCGCGGGAAGGAGTATTTGCTCCCTTTGCACATTTTACAGACAGATCAAGTGAATATTATTTATATGAATCACTGAGATATAAACTGGATAGTATACAATTTGCATAACATCCATTAAAAGTTAATTTGCATATTTGAAACGGATTAAAGAGAAAACGAACACAGTCGTTCACCCAAAGCACACATTATTGGTTTAAAACTACACAAAATTATTATTGTGTGGACAGCATGTTGCCAAACATTTTAGGATTGTGGGAAACATTCTATATATCATATCTTGCCAACCACCAACAATGTTTGACAACTGTTTGCTATTCAGGCCCACCTTTCACAAATGTGAATTCATTTAAAAGGCTTTCGGTTCAATAATTAAAATAACTCCATCTGCATGATCTGTATATCACTGAATCTCTGAATTTATCGAGATCTTACATTTGAGAAACCCTGTACGTTTCGAAGTGTGTCACGGTGATGTGTTGTTCTGATAGGGAATTACACGACTTTGATTGTTTTCTATTTTAATCCGTTTCAAATATGCAAATTAACTTCTAATGGATGTCATGCAAATTGCATAATATCCAGTATCTCTGTAATTCATGTAGATAATCTTCACTTGATCTGTCTGTAAAATGTGCAATATATGGGAGCAAATACTCCTTCCCGCGAATGGCGTTGAAGCTCTGAATTTTAGAACTTTCTCTGAAACCCTAACCTGCTCTACAGTTTTGATATTTTTATAAATTTATAACTCGATTACGAAGAAAAAAGAGCTCAACATAATAATGAACGGCATGATGCAAGCTAGATGCTGGACTTTTACTTTTCCATGCAGGCGAGGCATGGAAACCTCTGTAACTATGATTAAAAAACTATTCAAAACAGACAGGAGGTGGATGTGCAGCGATATAAAAAGTTTCAGCACATATACATTTTCATGTAGCATGACACGAATTAAATGCCTCCGCCCCTGTGAGCAGATACTTTGCTCAAAAATTGCTTGCTGAAAAGCGGAAAAAATAGTATTTTGGAACTCGGGGAGTGACGGAAGTGTTAATCCGCTCCGAACAGAAGAGCCGAAATTTTGTGTATTTATGTGCAATGAAAAAAATACTTTTCATACCCTTACATCGTGTATACTTTATAATTTCTGGCAAGATAGGGAAAAACTGAGTAGAAAAAAGGTGTGGGAACTAATGGAAACCAAAATTTATATGGAGAGAGAAGAACGTCTGGAATATAGGTTTTATTCTTTGGACAGAAAGAAAAAAAAACACAAAGCCATATAGAGGACTGTGTATTAAACGTTTGTTCTATCATGTGCAAAGGGACCGTGTTCATTATTAGCTGCCATGGCATTTGAAGCTTCATATCCCAGAGCAACAAATAGACAAGGTTCTTATTCCCCGGTCTTCTTCGCGTTTCGCTGTTCATTTGAAAGTATTAATCATGTTCACAACTTGATCGGTCCAAAAACACCCATCTTTCGAGACGGTGGCACCTTAGTCTACAAATGTAGACCCACATCTGCAGTGGGTGTACCTCAGCTGATTCAACGAGTCTGCATAGCAGACTAGGTCTACTGAGGCTGCAGAAGATGGATGAGGCTGCAGAAAATGGATGAAATGGCTCGCTTCGCTTGCCCTTTCAGGCTGGTTTGCTTCGCAAACCAGTAGCAGATCCCACCTCACGAGCCATTCAGAGTCTGCATAGCAGACTAGTGGCACCTTTGTTTTCCCCACTGAAGTACCCATAAAAAGGCTAAGGGTTAAGGTCGAGAATAGTTTACCTACATCATGGACCCTAACCACGTAATAGGTCCATGATGTGACCATAGAGCAATACATTGGGAACAACTTAAAGGTCTAGTTCACCTAAAAAATAGTGTAATTTGAATCAAAGAAAAATCAGACAAGAATAATGCTGACAATTACATCAAAATCGGATGTAGAATGAGAAAGTGGGGACATTTTAAAGTTTCGTTTATTTTTCACAAAATAGTTATAGGGCCTATATATGCACAATTTAGTCACATGTAAATGACAAAATCGATGATGTCCCTCACCCTCACTCACCACTTCTATTGTGTTTTATTGTTTGAAATCTACAATATTTCAATCTTTACAGATTTGACAATAGCTCTATGCTGTGACTAACAATTATTTACCATGTCATTACCGAGTCATAAAAGGTTTATTGTTTGAACATGTTTCTTAATAAGAATAAACAAATCAATCACTCATTTCATCATTTGGATAATTTTATTTCCATTTATTGGAAGACGTTCAAGTGCTAATTGATGCCTCTCCATAGCCATAAGACACAATATGAACAGGCGCGATTCTAGACGAAAGTGTTTTTTTTTTTATTTGGTGAGGGGGGCGCTTAGTTGGGAAAATTTTGACGTTGGTTTACTCATTACACTGAAAATGACCTATTGCTGCTAGCCTTATACTGACCAAGAAGCTGTACACCCCCTCCATTAAAATATTTGTAATATGCAAGGGAGCGTAGCGACCGACAGACGAAAAAAAATCAAACTTTCAAAATGCTTAAGAACACCCTAATGGGTGTTAGGGCTTTTAACGATAGGGGGGGGGACTCATGGGACTGGTACGTTCAGGATTTTTTTTAAGAGCGATATTCTCATATTTTAGAGCCCTTAAATGCAAAAAATGTATTATACAGAATAAAGCAAGATATTGGGTTTTAATGTCAATGACACCCTTTTATTACGAGGGAATGTGGTGACCAGGTAGAAACATTTTGAAGTGAAACCTTAATTGCATTTGGAGCACTTTATGAACATCCGAATGCATCTGCAACATCGTTAAGTTACTTAATTGGATACTCAGCATGTATACAGGCTGCAAATAAATGCACCCCAATAATCACTGCCTTGTATAACACATAAGTCAACACGATAGAGTATTGTAGAAAATAGAATCAAATCATTCTACATGTTATGATGTTGCTTCTATCAGGAGCATTGGCGGCGGAAGCCAAAAATTTAAGGAGGGGACAACCCAAAAAAAAATTAGACAAGCAAAAAAAAAAAAAAAAAAAGGTTCTCAACGTACAAATTTTAGGGGACACACGTAGGAAAATAAATTGACAAGCAAAAAAAAAAAAAAAAAAAAAAAAAAAAAAAGGTCATCAACTACAAATTTAGGGGGGGGGACCGTCCCCCTCCTCAAATTTAGGGGGGGACACGTCCCCCCCGCTTCCGCCGCCTATGATCAGGAGGCCGTGCGATCTCGTGAGACCGCGACGTTTATAGAACGAGCTGACAAAGGTGTGAACATATAGGTATATTACAGGCAAAAATAAGTGTGTCCCACTGTTTTTTCGCATGTTCTTATAATAACAAACCATGGTTTTTCATTTGCTTTCCTCGGATGAATAAAAATTTTGGCATTGAAGATTATAGCTCTTTATTTTCAATTAGTCTCAAGCCAATTGCCAACTCGTCTATCATAATTATGATTTACCATCAGCCTTTCCACTATCCACATGGTCTAATTGCCAATTTATCCACTCACCATTATTATTAACCAGTTGGTTAAAAAGCCTGCAGTATTTTCAAAATCTTATCGCTTTCCATTTCTCGAATTTGCCCATCATCTTCGAGAGGACATCACCCTTGGATACAGGTTACCTCCGCTCCTTAGCAATAAACATGCCAACAAGTGGTCAATAATGACTCTCAAACACCGCACACTCACCTGTGACTCATAAATTCTCTGAATTGGTACCCCCCCCCTCTCTCTCTCTCTCTCTCTCTCTCTTTGTTTACATTCTCCATCTCATTTGGGATGAAAAGTATTCCATGTACATGTACTTTCTTTTCTGGCACACTTCTCAAGGTTTCCTACTTTCGTAAACACGTGTTTTGAGAACGTCGTCAAATTACTTTATACCCCAGGCTTTATATTATGTGGACTTCCATCATCTCCCTTGGAGCAAACTTCATCCACTGTATCTTCCATCGTACTACCCTTTTTCTCCGTCATTTCACTCAGAGAAAAATCCCAAATACCGCTTGTGCTAGTCAAGTTATTTTTTGGTAATCTGTGTGATCTTGTGTATATTTTATACACGTATAAATACAAATACTGGGATCGTGCAATAATAATTGGAACACATTGAAGAATTGTCTGTCGGATTTCTCTACACGACGCATAAAGTCGGTAAGTGGAGATTGGCTTCCATTTCCGCTTCAAGCCAATTACTCCATATAGCACTTGGACTAAATAGTTATCGGCTTGGCCTTTAAAGGAGACACTCGAAGAATCCAAAGTATTTTATAATGCCTTTTTGTGGTCATCATTGTAAAGGGGAAGTATTACTAATCAGATATATAACTTCACTTTTCAAAATAGTCATTAGAGTTTGCAGAAATCAGCTCTCAAAAATGATTTATTTTCATGCCATATTTCTGCCTTCCATCGGTCCTCTTGCGAGCTCCAGCTGAGTGACGTCACACAATGAGCGTGAGCAGCTGAGCTGACAGCAGCCCATTGAAGACGATCTTTCCAATCAGCGTTTTTTTGCTCTTAGAATTGTTTATTCCTCACAAGATTGGTCTTGTTATATAGATAAAAGTTTGAATTTACTGAACAGTGAAATAAAGCGCACATTTAACGTATTTTGGTAACCGATATTTAGCTTAGAAAAAATGATTTTTTTTCAAGAAATATATTTGAATAAACAAAGCATATTTTCACTTAGAAATCACACTTGCGACAAATTGATATTATAATCAATATAAAGCATAGACATTCTTCGTCACGACTGAAAAAAAATTATGAAATTTCATTACGTAACAAAGTCAGGAACCACAAAATAACATGGCAATATCCATCGCGAAATGATTGAAATTGCAGTTGAATTGCCGAAACATGATTAGCCCACAGCGGCGAGCGGACTTTGTTTAATATAACTTAAAAGCACACCACAATGTAGGGAATGGTCTGTGGCCAAACGTGTTGGCCATCGTTTTGTCGTGTGCGAGGACCCTGGTTCAAAACTCGGATTAACTTGGTTATTTTTTTTTTATTCCTTCTCGTCCCTACCCAGCTTTTTTTTCTTGTGAAATCCCATTCAGACCTGTATTTATCAAATCTTATTTAATTGCTGCTTTTGATTTTCAAGTTCTTGATTAGATTCTACTCTTATTTGGGATGGGAGGGGTACAGGATGAGTTAAAAGTCAAGTCCACATCAACTAAAAATTATTTGAATAGAGTAATTTCCCTTGCTGTTTTTACTCAAAACAGTCACAAAACAATGATATGCAAATTAGTGTTGTCACATCACATTCGTTTCTAATTTTTTTGTGGCATTTTGTTTTTTAATTCTTTGCAGATTTGAGTATAGGAATTTCTTCATCCGAACACAATAGGTTACATTTACGGAACTGTAACTCTAAATGTTATTTGGAGGAATTAAAATCCCTCTGAAAATTTTTCAGAAAATAAATAGAAAATTAAATATCAAATCTACATGTCATGTAAATATATCAAACAACAAAATACAAAAGAACTTAGTGCGTGTGACATAACGGTTAGTGTAATTTGCACATCGACACAGATGAGCATATCATCGTTTTATAAATTAGGCAAAATTTCTCAATGTTAGAGTAGTAATTATATTAATTTGAATCAAAGTTTTTATGAAATTTCCTGCAATATCTTATTTTTCTTTAAATTCAAATGAATTTTTGATTGTGTGGACTTCTCCTTTACTCTTAATGTAGGGAATGCATAGCAATATTTATCCAGAAACAAAATTGTCTTAAAATATGCAAATCTGTAATTGGGCACATGTTCACTTTTCTTTCATCCAGGCCACTTCCTCACACCCACCAGGCTTACAGTCTTAGAACAAAAAAAAATGATGAACCATCACACAACAGCACACAACATTCAGTGCTTCACAATAAATATTTCACTTCTGTTCATACATGTACATGCAATAAATATTGTGGAAAACAAATAAAAGGCGTACCCATATTCAAATACCGTTTAAAAGGACAAATATATTATACCTTTCGAGAAAAATCAGCACGTTAGATATCTGATAACAAAACACAAATATGGGGCACTGCAAGAAACTTATGTTCCATTGCAAATCAAGCGTAAGTCTTAAATTCAAATTCAAGCGTAATAAGGTTGAGTTGCAATAGCAGTTCAACTACATGTACATGTTTGTCTTTAATCAAAGGACTTACCCTTGATTTGGGACGTGTGATTGATTAGAAAATTTCTTGCAAAATGCCCTAATAACATTAAAATTGTTTTTTTCGTTTTAAGTTGTGTGTTCTTATTTTCGACAAGCTGTATTCCTGTCCAAGTCAATTTTTTTAGTTCTCTCCAAAACTGTGCTCAAAATCGTTTCCAAGATCGATAAAGATAAATTTTCTGTTGCATCATTATCAGTCCAAAACTTGCATCGTAGCTCCTGGAAAGAGTGAAAAAAAAATGGCTATATCCAAATCAGTAAGAAGACATGATGGAATCTCCCAGATTGAAGTAGCGAGCAGAGACCAGAAGTCACCAGAGTCAGCAAGTGTGCAGATCTGTGTGTAGAAGAGAGAAAAAATAAAGAAATAATTTAAATAATCAAATCAAAGTATGAATTTCATTATCTTGATGATTGACGACGTGCGGTGGCATGTAATTCCCGGTCAACAACAAATAATAGTAGGTTTAGACACCTGAAAAATTCCACTCAGAACACTGGTGCTCTACCTCAACGCTCAAGTGATGTTTGTGTAGGCCCCACTCTACTTACCACTTAGCGGTAGTGAATCACTTGAGGTACGGTACTCTGTGTCATTACAAAGAGTGCATTTATCTTCATTGTTTTATGTTGAAGGCACTACGCATTCATATGTAGAAGCACTCTAATCAGAAAGAAACACCAGACTCTAGTTTTGGCCAGGAATCAGCATGATCAGGGTAACCACTGCTGAAAATTTGTCTTGCTTCATGACATCGGCATTATGGTGATATAATTCTGTGTATCTGGATGTATACGATACAGGGCCCTCCTGAGCATAAACGCATTGGGTACTAGACCTGTGTATAATAAAAACTTAAACATTTGGCCTTATCGTGAAAACATTCGGCCTTATCGTGAAATTTGGTGTTTGTGCGCTCGTTGTGTACAAAGTCAATGGGAGTGGATCACCGCCGTTGACGAAATAAACGGCAGTGAATGGACTGGGGACAAAAACTACGATAATGCCAAACATTCCTCTGAAACAGCATATTTTCAGCCATGGTCCATGCCAGTGCTCCTAAATAATTTAATCGCCCGAGTCCTGACCAGTTTATTTAGAAATCTGACTGAAGTCTTTGTGAAGAAAAATCTGCTGGAATAGTGCAAAAACATTATTTCTAAAATAAAGACTTTTTAATTTTAATAGTAGTCATGCCAAAATGCATGATTCTAAAATTATATCAGATCTGTATCTGTCATCTGACCTGAATGCATCGTCAGAACAAGTACAGACTACAGTTTCCAAACATGCTTACCTTGACTTTTGACTGGATCAAACAGCGTAACCTGCATCGGCAGCAAGTGAACGGGACCGTACAGCTTGGAATCAGAGCAACACAACGAAGACTGTCGAGTGGACAAAATCGGTCTTTCCAGTTCATAATTCAATAAAAATGGACAAAGTAACACAGTTCTGGTTCTCTTATAGTCTGAAGATGTCGAAATCGGATATCACAACACATGAAGAAAACGGTAAATTCGAAGAAAAATAGAGACCAGGAAGGTGTATCAGTGTATTATGCACAGAGAGATAGTGTGTAGTCGATCATGTGACGTCATTATTCTCGACTGTTTTCGATCGCGTGAATGTCTGCCTGGGGGCGGCTGGGGGGCTGAGAAGGGTCTCTATTAATGTCATTTCTTGCATTTCCACAACATCTGTAAGACTTTTTAGTGACATATTTGTGTATAAAAAGACAAGACCTTTCCATTCATATATAATTTGTCTATAATCATCACTTTCGTGAATTTTCTTTGTGTGTATCCTTTAAAAGTCAAGGACACTTTTCCCTCAGTACACCGTTATTCAAAAGCAGAACTGAACCAAAGAAATATCAAAATTGCTTTCGTGATTCCGACCATGTTCCAACCACATACATTAAAAATTGTGCCACGCCCATCTACACCCTTTCGATCGGTCACTCTGCCAGCAGCCACTGCCCTGCATGCAAATATGGTCAGTCCAGCATTCAGTGACTACTAAGTACTGAAGCTAATGAAATATGGAGAATAATACCAACCACGTTCCGCCAAAAGAGGCAAAAACAGTGCAATGCCCTGCCAAAGGAAAACTTATCCGGCACGGTAAGTGGATCAGTTATCATATTTTATGTTTGGGTGTGCGTATGGGTGTATGTGCGCTGGTGGTATGCCTTTAAAAGAAAACTTGCAAATTAACTACAAATAACAAAGAAGGAACTAGGGACATGTACATAATGGTGTAAAAAGACATAAAATATTGGAGAAGTGGATGATTGTAACAGAGTAGTTCTCCCGGAGACGCTACACATAAATTGTTATATTCCTTTACTGGCGTACCTTGGGTTGCGGCATGGGGGGGACCGGCAAAAATTCCAGGTATTCACTTTGACTGACCAAATAGGGACAGTGCCATTGAACGGATATGTATCTCACTGATCAAATAATGCAAGCGTGATGCGCAATCTCAAAAGTTTTGATATTCAGACCTAAAAAGGGACATTACAAGCAATTTTTCTAATCACGATACGTACCTGTTTAGCTAAACAAATAATGCAAGCGCGACCTGACATTTTCGTGTATGACCCCAAACAGAGACATTTGAGGACTACAGTTTAGGAATCCATTAATAATATATAGGCCTACTGTATATCTAACCATAGCCATCTTATGCGAGTGCCAAGACCAAAAAAGGTAAGAGATAAGGGTGAAGTATGATATTTCATTTTCTGAATATTATGTCAAAATCTATCACAAAATTGGATCTTTTTTGCTTGCTCGCAACTTTTTTTTAAGATAATTTCTTTCCGATACGCCATATCTGACCCCCTCAAAAATTTTGCCTCATTAAACCACTGCCCGTTCATACCATGATATGACTGGTAAATTTTTGCCCCCTCCACTAACGACGCCTGTTACGCCCCTGCACACAATGACCTAATTAGTTTGCAGGCACAGACCCTAATTGAAACTTTGATCATCAGGTGTGTCTCCACGCAAAGACTAGCACATACAAAACATTCTGTTTCACACAAGGCATAGGCTGCAAGTCAGACCCTTTACTCGAGTAAGGGTTTGCACAGCAGACTATGTCGTAAAGGGCTTACACGTGATGAGATTTATCTTTACCTGTTTTTTTATGTTATGGTTATGAGCGTCATTGTAGAGTCTGATCTAAAGTGGGCATGTTGAAGGTCGCACGCGCCCGATGATGTCGCTAATCACGGACCCTACTAGTATTTCAGGGGAATCCAACCCAAATACAAACGGTTTTGACTTTAAGAAAAAGAAAAATCAGACAAGTTGAAAGGGGAAAGTTGAATAGCGGACAAAGTGCTTCTCTAACTCCTTTACACCATTCTGTTTTATTTATTTTGCCCTTTCTACCACGACATTTTATGATCAACGCTGGTTTCCCCTGTCCATATTCAGGGGTGGGGGGTGGGGATATTGGTGTATATGTAATAAACACACTCACACAAATCACACACTCAAATGGACCCCGCCCCCACATACAAATTATTTGACCCTGGGATTTGACCTATATTCATCGTCAGTTCTACTCAAATCTCATCGCGTAATATTCGTAATATTAGTGCAACATAATGTTGAATTATTAATTTTTACCATGGATCCTATAGAACCATGATTTTACAAAAAGAAACCTCTGCAGATTATAAGTATGTTTAATTTTAGACATTCCTCAGACAGTCTCTTTTATTCAAACATCCTTTATCGATCAAATCTTGCCATATATACTCGGGTATAACCACCAAGAATTACCCTACTTAAAGGAATGGTCTGGGCTGAAAATATTTATATCTAACTAAATAAAGTGAAATTTTCAGTGCAATATGCTGAATATTTCATCAAAATCGGATAACAAATAACGAAGTTATTGAATTTTAAAGTTTATCAATATTTTGTGAAAACAGTTATATGCACATCGTCATGGGTGGGCCGATGATGTCACATCCCCACTATCCCTTTTCGTTATGTTATTACACGAGATCATAAGTGTTTCATTTTTCCATGCATGTGTAAATGATGCATGTCTCTCATTTATGATGAAATAAGTTGCGGCAGTAAATAACTACATGTAATGAATTCAATCGGTTGTCCATCCAATTGTTTTAGTTCATGTTAGAAAATTTTTGAATAAACCTAATTTCATATAATGAAATTCAAAAAAAAAGTGGGGATATGACATCATCAGCTCACCGAATGTTATAAAGACATGCCTAGAACTGTTTCACCGGAATAATGCAAATCTTTAAAATTCACTTCGTTAGTGTTATCCGATTTTGATGAAATTTCAGCATTTTGCTTTGTGAATTTTACTTTATTTTTTAAGATATAAATATCTCCAATCTGGATCATCCCTTTAACAATTTATTTTGAGAAAAAGTGTCGCCTGCCTGCAAAGAACTCTTACAACATTTACGTAGGACCCGTTTATACTCACTACGCCCCAATGCTTCCTGTCAATAGAACTAGCTTGTATGACTTGTGCGATCGTGCCCCCTTGATTAGATGCCTCCGTTATTGTTGTTTCCTTGTTGTATGATTTTCTCTCTTTTATTGAAGCCCCACCCCATTTATCCATGGCCATCTGCTCAAAAATTTCGTTCGTTTTATATTTGCGTTCATTTTGAGTGTTATAAGCCTCTCGCTCCTTTGCTGTTGATCTCATTTTAAACGCATTCATTCAATATGTCAGATATGCCTAATTTCAGAATTGTTTAGTTTATCCCCGGAGTTTATCTTATGAAAATGTCGATATGAGATTATTGTATTGAGTTTGCTTTGCTATAACACGATGATTTGCATCTGTACGCTCATTAACTTTGTTGACTTTGTTTGAAATTGAAAATAAAATGAATAGGTGAAAACTGGAAGTAATAATTCTTTAGGGTGTTGTCTGAGCTAATGTTTCCTTTATTTTTTTTATTCGCTGCGAATAATGATTGTTCAGCCACAGATGCGATGAATGCATGCAGTATGTACTTTACAAAGCAAAACTATACTTGGGTATACTTTGCATTTTTTTCATCTATTTTTTCAATTTACAAGAACTGAAGAAAAATCAACTGTAACTTTTAACCCGTTTTTTGCCATTACGCTTTCTACAGGGATCTGTGGAAAATAGCACAGAACAGTAATTGGTTTAAAATGTGATAAAGTTATAATAACATTTACAAATTCATAAAATATTATTGAAGTCATGCTGTGATATGATACTATTCGAAGACAATTATGATGAAGAGTTTTCCCAGTAAATTTCAGATATGAGAACAGCCACTATCTAACAGCACAATTTTCTTTCCTGTTCGACGGTGCCACAAAATTCTGGGCCTTTCAGATCCGTAGAAGTATAAAAACAACACAAACGTGATACTGCCAAAGGCTGCTGCAGAACACCGTCTATCAAAAGCTCTTTTCATTTTCAAACTTATTCTAATAATTTTTTATAACGGTTTTTATGTACAGTTCACTGCATAAACCTGCATTTCTTTTTATTTCATGAAAGCCTGGGACTAAGATTAAGCGCACTAGTGGCCACGATCGAGAGGGAACGGATACTCCCTGTAGGATCGTAAATCCCATCAGCGAAGTGATTCGCTTGGGCCATTCAGGGCCAAACGGCCATTAAATTCTAGGTGTGGCCTTCGAGAGGATCATAAAAACTAACTTTTCTCTCGAAAATTTTGAGATGAAAATCCGTTAAAAATAGTTCAAAATGAGACACTTTTTCGTGAGAAGTGGCTCTCGTTTTATTGAGAGTAAAACGAGAGCAATTCCTGCTCGTGTTCATAGTGAAACGGGCCCCAGTCTCCAGTCCCAGATGTCAAAATATTAAAAACACATCATCATGGAGTCTTTAAGACTAGACCATGCCCACACTCCACAAACAATACAAAACAAACAATGAAACACACAACTCGACAGTCACATAACCCCGACTTCATTTTCAGCAGGACCCTACTACTACTAACATCTATCGCCGCATCTCCCCGACGCACTTCTCGCCCGGGCCCGTTGCTTGGCCTGTGATGTGCGGGAAAACTGGATTCAAAACGCGCTCAGCTCAGCTCATCTAGCTGCTAAATAACAGTACCGGTACATCCACTTACATTTCTAATCTGATCATCACATTTTACACCAACTGTGATAGTTGAAATAAAGAACAAACATCTGAACATAAATCTAGTTGCAGTCATTTTGGAGATAATTCTTGATACTTGCCCCTCGACTCCTTTCATATTTCACTGACTAGATGAGCGCTGAGCCGATTTCCGCGAGACTAACGATCATGTGATCAAGTAACGTGACCTCTGTCCCGTACCGATAACACAAAACTTTACGATTGACATAGGGCCGATTTCACTAGATTGATTGTAATGAAACGTAAACTGAGGCCCGGGCTGAGGCCCTCAACACAAAGCTAACAAAATCAAGCATACGATTGATCACTAGCCTTTTGGCTCCGGCCGGACTCCGGACGGGAAGGGAAATGGTCAATACATTTTGACTACTGGGTCAGGGAGCCCTATAGTCTGCAGCTATAGGATTTTCTTTTTCCTCGGGGGGGGGGGGGGGGGGGGGGCGGGGCAACATTTTTTTTCTGTGTTTGTGTGTGTGTGTGTGTGTATGTGTCACAAGGGCGGATCCGACTTTCGTCCATAGGGGATGGGGCCCGAAATCATCTTCACCTATATTTTCCCCGATCATGCAGTTACTTAATTGACCTGAAAAATTTCATATTCTGCATGGGCGATGGTTGTGATCCTGAACAAGATGCATATGTAACTAGATACTGCGAACGCCAAGAGCGAGCAGAATTTTTAAATTAATGTTCCTGCATGATTGGAAGGACTGTTTATAGTTATATACCCACGAAGACGGTACATATATCAATAATGCAAGCGCGAGCAAAACAAATTGACATTCTATGCACTTTTTGTAATCATAAATGGGATAGGAATGTAACTAAACAATGGATGCGAGCGTGAAGCGCAAGCGAAGAAATTGAGATTTTAGGAACAGACACTATTCATATTTTGTAAATCATGAACCCGGGGGGGGGGGGGGACACTAACATATGACGAGTGGATACCATGCGCGACCAAAAAAAAAACGCGTAAAAAGGATGTCTTTTTCAAGATAGGGCACGTTACGTACGTAACGTGATAAGGGTGTCAAAAACACAAAAATATTGAAAAGAGGGTATCTATTTCGCTAGGAAAGTTTCAAAATTTCGGGGATGATAAAACAAAATTAAAATATTTTATAAAGGATGTCCTTTTACCCTGGCCAACACTACGTGTTAAGAGTCCAATTTGCGCGAGTTGTGGGAGGTGGGGCCATACGAAACCAAATGGTGTGTAAAGGTAATATATAACCGACGACCGACGGACTTGTGACAACAATATCGCTGTATATCAGGGAACACTTGCCAAGAGTATCGTTTTGTTTTCAATACTTGTTAAGGGTAGGGTTTGAGTCGCCAATACTTGTTAAGGGGTGCATTTTCAGAATATGGAAAATACGTGTTTAGGGTGCTAGTTCGAGACCCCATGGTCGCGCATGGTATCCATTCGTCAATGGAAATGCCCCCCCCCCTGGGATCATTAATAGGATATGATTAATTGGGTATCAATAATAATGCGAGCGTGAAGCGCGAGCAGATTATTATTGATATTCTGATATCAACCTATTGAGCAAGATATGAATCCCATCGAACAGGCAATTTGGCCGCGAAGCGCAAGCGAAAATTTTTCTATCAAAGATTTTTTTTTACAAGTCTTTCCCTCACATTATTTCATTCACTCTTCTTCCTCCTCTTATTTTCCTCTTCTGTTTTCCTTCTGTCTTTCTCCTTCTGTTTTCTTTTCTTCTTTCTCATGGTTTTTGTTGCTCCGCCAATTTTTTCGGGGGGGGGGACCTGGGGGGCACACCAAATCTCAGGGGACATGCCCCCCCCCCTTCCCACCGAGCTACGCCACTGTTCTGGGGCCCGTTGCAGAAAGAGTTGCGTTTAAACGCAAGTCAAAAAATCAATTGCAAGTCCAACATGCGAGCTGTTGATTGGTTGAAAATCAAGTTGCGCATGATTTTTAGAGTTGCGATTGATTGCAAATCTTTCTGCAACGGGCCCCTGCAGGCACAGACCCCGATTGAAACTTTGATCAACAAGTGTGCCTATATACGCAAAAACTAGCACATATAAAACTTGCTGAGCGAGAGAGCCTTCAGTACACAAGGCATGAGTAGGCTGCACATTCAGACCCTTAACTCGAGTGAAGGGTTTGCCCAGCAGACTAGGGAGCCCCCGTTGCAAGAAAAGGTTTAACAATGCAATTGTTGAAAGCTTTAAGTTCCATTTATTAATTTACAATGTTCACATCATGTTAGTAGGCCTAATACATTTAGATTTTATTTGATAGGTCTATAATTTTGAGAGAGTTTAATTGAACCATTTTTGTAAATAAACACATTCAACTTTCATAAAATTAATTCAATACTTTTTTTGTTAATTGAGGTCTTATTATTGTATATTTGTTTTTCTCTCTTCAAATAAATGCAGACCTACAATTATTTCATAAGAACAATAATAATAATGATAATAATGAATAATAATAATAATAATAACAATGATAATGATAATGATAATAATAATAATTATAATAATGATGATGATAATGATAATAATAATGATAATAATAGTAATAATAACAATAATTTAACGGAGTTCGTATACCGCAGATCATAGTCAGATAGAACCCCAACAGTACCGTCAAGTTGGGTATGACTGCATTTGTTTTACTGGAAGTTGTAGTATATAGGGTGTCTAACTCCAAGAATCCGACGGGTGCCACCTGGGCACCCTTGGGTATTTATTTTTTATTGACGTCATAGGCCACGCCCACTTATTCACATACCTCTTAAATGTGATTTTCATATTTTACAGAACTAACATGTCATGTTTGTTATCAAGTTAAAGCTAATGAAAAATCGAATGCAAATAAATGTCTGGGCATTTAAATCACGCATAGATCAGTTAAAGGTCGTATAAGGTCATAAAAGGTCAAATTGCCTTACAAAATAGTAAGACGTATAATGAGGAACATACAAAGAAGTTATTATGCATTTTTTGCAAAGGTTAAATTTGAGAGTGTGAATATTAAAAATCCGATGGATGCTACCTTGGCATCTTGAGGAAATTTATTTTCTGACGTCATAAACCAAACCAACTTTCAGTTAAATTCCTTTTAAATATGACTTTTCTATTTAGCAGAATAAACATATCATGTTTGAAATCACATTAAATTAAATGCGAAATAAAATCCACATAATAATTATGAATCACTAAGCATTTAAAATATGTCCAGGGCAATTAAAGGTCATTTAAGGTCATAAAAGGTCAAATTGAGTCACAAATGTAAGTAATGCAACAAATCACGTTTTGATTACAAACAATTTGGGCATTATTTGTAGATCTATTTTTGGCTGAAAGTTATGTTGAGGATGTTCAGATTAAGAATCTAACAAAGGCTTTTTTGGCAACCTTGGGCAATGTCATTTTCTGACGTTATAAACCACACCATCCTTTTCACATGAGCCAACCTCTTAATTATGACGTATCTAGTGTATAAAATAAACATTATAAAAAAATAATACAAAAATAAACATTATCATGTTTGGTATCAAATTAAAGCTTATGGAAAAAAAAGGAATGTACATATAAAGGCAAGACAAAAATGAAGCACGTTTAAAGTTGACATTTATCATTTATACGCATGAAAGGTTAATGATCAGGAGAGATCGGGGAGGGGGGGGGGGAGTAAGCACTGGAGTTAAAGTTTTGTAGTCGCTATTCAATATTTGATATTATACTCCAAATACACCATTGGCAAATTTCCGAAATTTTTTTATTTTCGTAAATTATAAATCATTATAATCTTTTGTCTGTATAATTTTTTGACATTTTTAAGCTAATAATGACCTTTGTATTTTGTGCATGACACTGAATTATTACGATTGTATTTACTTGGTTTATATTTTGTTGAAAATGAAATAAGTTTATCCACATTGTGCTGCACTCGACCCAGGTGAGGTGAATGGGTACCCGGTAGGATTTTTCCTTGAACGCTTTAGCGCCTATTAATATGGCAGCTCAGCTACAGCCGGGGTAATAATATGATACCAAGTATCAAAGCGCAGTTGAGTATATGCACATAGTAACTGCGCTATATAAATGGACATATTATTATTATTATAAGTGAAATTAAAAGGGGTTTTGGAGTGTAACTAAAGTAGGCCTAGAAAATCGAGATGAGTACTCGAAGAAAATGTACAGGCAATTAATAAACACAACCCATCGGGACAGCCACATTTTGGTGATTAACCTCGTCGGGGCAGATCATGAGGGTTGGCAAAGGGGGCAGTGGTGCACAACAATATTCTGCCGAACAAAAAAAGTTTAAAGAAGAAAAATTAACAAAAATAAGGGGACAATTTATTATGCCCCCTCCGGATCTATATAAAGCATGGGATTGATATCCTTTGCAGAATAAAGTTGCCCATTAATAAATTGGACAGAAAAATTACTGCTTAGATCAAGTTCAACTTTATGCTTAGTAATCAAGGGCGGATCTAGCCTTCGCCAATAAGGGGGGGGGGGGGGGTTTTTTTTCAGCCATATTTTCCCCAATCGGCCGCTCGAAGATGATTTTGTGTTTGTTTCTTTGAAGGGAGTAGTCCTAAAAGTCACTTCTTAGCTTGATTCTATAAATTAACATGATATCATAATCCTTATTTTATAAGGCGAGCGCGAAGCGCGAGCAATTTTTTTTTAAATGTATGTATTTTTAATTTTTTTCCTAAAATTTAACATTCTGGGCAAAGTTTTTATCCTGAAAAAGATGTGCCTGCAACTAAATAATTACTAAGAACGCGAAGCTCGAGCAGAAATTTTTGATACACGTTTTGAACTGATCGAAAGGGTAGGCCTACCTGTTAAAGACTGCTTGCAGTTAGCCATGAAGACGTTACATATTTCAACAATCAAATAATGCGAGTGCGAAGCGCGAGCTGAATTTTTTTTGTATTTTAATTCTACATCATAAAGAATGGAAAATCTTAATCAATTTTTGTAATCGCGAACAGGATAGCTATAACTAAACGATTGATGCGAGCACGAAGCGCGGGCTGAAAAAGTAGATTTAGACCTAGAAAGGGACACTCTATTCATGGTTTGTAAATCATGAAAATGATGAGGAAGAGGAGATCTTCCTACATTAATAATGCGAGCGCAAAGCGCGAGCAGAAAATGTTTGTATACGTTTTAAACTGACCGAAAGTGCCTTTTAAGGACTTAGTCATGAAGACGTCACATATTTCAAAAATCAAATAATGCGAGCGCGAAGCGCGAGCTGAAAATTTTTGACATTTTTACATAAAGAATGAAAAATTTTCATCAATTTTTGTAATCGTGAACAGGATAGCTATATAACTAAACAATTCATGCGAGCGCGAAGCGCGAGCGGAAAAAATCGAGATTTAGACCTAGAACGGGATACTCTATTCATGTTTTGTAAATCATGAAAAGAATGAAAAAGAGGGGATCTTCCTACATTTATAATTCGAGCACAAAGGGCGAGCAGAATTTTGTTGATATTGTGATCTGAAACTGGATAACTGAATGAGCATGCAAACGCGCGTTTAAGATTTAGACCTAGAATCTATTCTAAAGACATCTTTCATCATGAAAATAAAACCGAGCACGAAGCGCGAGCTTAAAATATTTCACATTCCGATCTCAAAAAGGAATCAATTTCAGATTTATATTTAAAGCACTTTTGTAGGAAAATTGTAAGGTGGATATAAATCGCACTTGATAAAGAGCTGATATTTTTCATCATTATTACTTTGAGACATAGGACCGGGACATCCTTAGGACACGCTATCATAATTATGAACACCATGAATATGATGACTATCTTCCAATTCCTCTTACTAAGCGCGAGATTAAAGGGAAAATTGGAATATTGAATTGATATCTTATTTTATTTATTTATAATGAGGGCGCGTAATCTGATGATATTATGGCCTGAACACTGTACATTTCAAGCACTTTTTTTATCATGATTAGGATCATCAGGATTCAGTGATATATTTTTTAACCATTAATGCGAGCGCAAATCGCGAGCCGATACTGTTATGAAAAGGGGATATTAAGTAGTTTGTTATATAATCAATATTGAGACACACATAACCCTCCAATCAAAATGCAAGCATGACAGCGCTAGTTGATACGTTTTGACAATCAGACCTGAAAAGGGATATTTTGAAAACTTTATGGAATACATGAAAATAGTATAGGGATAAAACAAAATTTGCGAGCGCGCAGTGCGAGAAGAAAATGTTATCATTCAGACCAAAATAGGGGGTGACATTTTTACAGAGCACTTTTTAAAATAAAAGTTTTTAAATTACACAAAATAGTGAAAGTTCGATTTCCGAGGAGAAATATGTTTTGTATATTGACTTCCAAACTTGATATTTATGTTAAGCTTCATGTTGAACAAAATATGTGAATCACCTAACAGGCAATGCGAGCGCGAAGCACGAGCGAAAATTTTATATAGTGACATGATTTTTTTTCCAAGTCTTCCTCTCATATTATTTTATTCACACGTCTTCCTCCTCTTCTTTTTTCTCCTTTCTTTTCCTTCCCTTTTCTTTCCTTTCCTTCTTTCCTTCCTTTTTTTTGCTCCGCCAATGGGGGGGGGGGTGAATTGTGCTTATATTTTAGCAAGGGGAGGACTGGGGGCTGGGATTGGGACCGAGGGGTCATTATGGCGCAACAAAAACACTTAGTAGCAATTTTGAATGAATATTTTTAACAGAAATATGGCGATAATGGAGCAATATAAATGTTGTGGATCATCATCATCATTTTGATGTATTACTTAGTATGGAAATGCATAGAAGGGTCCAGGGGGCCGGCGGGGCCCGGCCCCCCATTGGCGGAGCAAAAAAAAAGAAAGGAAAGAACACTCAAAACCTCAAACGTCACAAATATAAATAATTATAATGCCTTTAACTTAAGATGGCGCTAGACCACAAACAAAAGTAGTACGATACTAGCTAGCTCGTAATTCACGTATCAATTTTTCATCCTAAAAAAATAGAGAACATCATAGCATCCTACTAATACTACATGTAGCAGGTATCCGCGCCAGCTAGCCGCTGTCCATCTTCCCGGAAGGTAAATACCGATCAAAGTGTGAGTAGAACTACATAATCGATTGCGTTTTCATCATCATTTCCACAAGAAAATTCTGAAATGCTGGTTTTGCATCCTAAGTGTTACTTTTGATCGATAAATGCCCCATCGGGTCCTATCACTGCACTCTGACTGTCTTACTTTCTGAATTGGCCCAGGCCATAGAGTTAAATACGTACTAAACATAACTCTATGGCCCAGGCGGCCCAGTTGCGCTGCCGGGTCTCTTCCAATTTGCCTGCCGTACCGTTACGTGAGCAACTGCTTGCCACCCCGGCCGAAGAGGTATCGACTCCGCTCCGACTCCCTGCCTGCGCCTGGTCCTGTCTCTCGTTCTTGTTCATGACTTTAATCTAGCATTAGTCATTCTCACTTTGTTTTTGTTTAATGTCTAACAAGAAATATCTAACATATTTTTTCTTTTTAGTGATTATCGTGCATTCTTGCGATATTTTTTTCATGTTGCCCTTTTTTTTGTTCTATTTCTAGGCCTAGAATGGCTAGATTCTAAATTTTTAGGAACGAATTGTCGAATAATAGTAGAAGTAGGCCTACATGTGACGTATGTCTAAGACTGTTGACCTTGATTTTTGTGTGAAAAACTTGTTTTTAAAAGACCTTTTTTTTCTATTTATTTGTTTGCTTTTCAATTTTTTTGGTGGACGAAAATCACAAAATGTATAATATAAATTGGGTGAAAACACTTTTTTTGCTTGTCAAATTTTCCTCGGGGAAAATGTGCCCCCCATTTTGGAAAATCCTGGATCCTCCCCTGATCTACTAGAACTAAAAAAAAACATTTCTAGACCATCTATTTTGAGGAGTTTTTAAAGTATACATTTCTTATTATTTTTTTCCCTTTTTACACACAAGCCAAGGAGGTGTACTAAAGATCTAGTAGATGTCTAGATCTAAACCCCTCAAAAAAGTTTGGAAATCTGTGTTTGGCCAATTCTGCCAACTCCCAATTTTACAAAATTTTACACAATACATATTTTACATCATTGAAAAGATCATTTTAATTCTCCGTAAAAAGATACATGTACCATGCTTGTTATGATCATGCCATCACGAAAAGAGCAGGATTCAAAAGTGTTGGATAAGGTCTGAAATGAAAAGCTGCAAAACAAGTAAAAAAAGTTTGGAAATCTGAGTTTGGCCATTAATTTCTCCCAACTTCCCATTTAGCACAATATTTGATATGATTCAAAAGATCATTTAATTCTCTTTAAAATGATACCATGCTGCTTATGATAATGCCATCACGAAAAGAGCAGGATTCAAAAGTGATGGATGAAGTCTGAATTGAAAAGCTGCGAAACGAGCAAAAATAGTCATGAAGGGTCAGTACAGAACATGATTCTTTTGTCTGTGTCAATAGAGATGAAAATCCATTCAAATCTAGCCCCTGCTTCTGTAGTGATGGTTCTGTGAGATAACATGGTTTGAGTCGTGGTTTGAAATGTTTGTTAAGTGTTTGCTTGTGCAGAGGTGTGTTTGATTCCATGTTAATGTTAATGATGATGTTAAGGTGCATGAAAACAATTTAAAGAAACCGCTGAGAAACTCACTCATCACCACTGAAAAAAGAACAGTGACTTTCAATATTGTGCCATTTTGCAACTTTTGAATTTTGACCTTGCCCCACATTTCAAGGCATTGCACCTCTATGTGATCCATGATCATATCATGTAGGGTATCATTTTAAAGATAATTAAATGATCTATTCATGACATTGATATCAATAACACATTGATATAACCGAGGATTTTTGATCGATCAAAGTCAGATTTCCAAACTTTTTATGAGGAGTTTAGATATAGATTTTACTCCTAAAATTGCAGTCAAGTGGAAAAATCAACGAAACAGATACACTTTCAGTCTACTTGTGACAAGGCCTGGTGGCCTAGCCTGTTAAAAAATAAATGTAAAAAGATTTTGTTTTGTTGTTGATGTTGTTTGATTGAGTTTTATGACATTGAATATCAAGATGATGTTGTTTAGGTTTATGGTGTTCATTCTATTCTACATAAAATAAAATATATGCCTTTTCTGATTATTTTCTTTTCTTTGCTGGGGAAGGGTACTTTCCAAGAAAGCAAAGCAAGCAAAAAAGTCAAAACCATTATATTCAGGTTCATGCACAAAGTTTGTACATGTACATGTATGTTATAAAGAAAAAATATATTCCTTTCATATCTCTTTTCTATGATACTCTTGAAGCATTTCAGGGACCTAGTCTATACATGTACATGTTTCCAGTATAATTCACACCAAAGTTTTGAATCTCTGAGTTTGGACCGGCCCTTGATTATTTAATGTAATTTTGATGTAGTGATGAGCCAAAAAAAGTTCCAAATTGTAATGTTAATGTGACAACTGTATTTGTATAGAGATCTACTGAACTTTGATCTCCAGATGTTTTTTTGTAAGACAGGCAAAATTAAAAGAGTTGGTTGTTACAAAAATGAATTTATATTTTGTTTAGTGGTTTATTAAAGGGGGAGTGAACTGTGTGTGGTCACTCATTGACTGTGTGTTATAAATACCTACATGTATACGTTTCAGATATCTACAGAGAATAAATTGACCTATAATTGTATTTGTATAGAGAAACTAAAAATGTCCTGAGAGGAAAAGTAATTGCTTTGCTACTTGGTAACATAATTATTGCAGTATAAGTGTATTAAGTAGTTAAGTAGCATGTTATCGTTCAAGTACAAGTGTATGTTACTAGACTACACTACTAACACTAGCATTATGGGTCAGGATACTAGCTAGGTACAGGTATGAGTAGTTTAGGACTCGAGATGGCACTATTGCTTTGTGTCTGCTTTAATTCTCCTTTAGATAATGAGTAAAGACATAGGTAATTTATAATTACTCAAAACGAAAACAAAGAAAGGCCGTCTTATTTTATAACCAAAGTTTGAATGGGGAATTGGTGCTGGAAAACAGTGAGTCTTTGCTTGTTTTGAAGTCAATTTGAGGGAGAAAAACGATAACATTATAAAAGGAATGTATTAAAGGTCAAGTCCACGCCAGAAAAATGTTGCTTTGAATCAATAGAGAAAAATCAAACACGCATAACACTTAAAATTTCATAAAAATCGGATGTAAAATATTGAGAAAGTTATGACATTTTATTTTTATTAAAACAAAAGTTTCTATTCTATTGGTTTAAGTCTGTCCCAAACAAGCAGTTCCTTTCATTGCTTCTTTCCAATGTCAGCAGGCCTGCTTGTTATCTCCCTTCATTCTTGTCCATAATTTACAACAAGAATACATGCCTCGTCATGACCATGTGCAGTATAATAAGGGACCGAAGCCACATTGCGCTTTTCTATCTCTTGCCAATAATTTTCTGATTCATGTTTTCTATTTTTAAACTGTCTTCTCCTTTCATTTTCTTGGTTAACCTCGACAGGAGTAAAAAAATCCCATGGATCTGTAAAAGTTTTTTTTAGTGCATGATGACAGGATCATCAACTTGTACACAATATACACCGGTAATGCCATGTACATGTAGCTGTATGCTGTAAACACCTATACATGAATAACAAGTATGAACAGAAGACCATGATTTGGATGGATTATCATATTGAGAGAAAAACAAAATCAGCCTTTCCACTTCTCCAACTCAACTGTCAAATTAGTAATAAAGAAAAAGGTCATGACAAAGAACCAAAATTATTTGGTTGGGTTTTGTGAGAACCTCTATGGGTATATATTTTGCTCATTTAAAGTTTGAGAGAAATGAAAAAAATTCATACCTCCTCTTTAAATCATGGACCTGTCTTTGAAATCAATTAAGTATCCAGGAATGTACAATGTTACCAACTTTCCTTTTATGTCATTCAGTATTATTTTCTGTCAGGGCTTGTTGCATTCATTGTAGCTGCTGGTGTCTCTGACCAGTTCAAGGGCTTGTCTCGTTTCCTTTTGGAAACGCATCACAGTGAATACTTCCTCATGCCCGTTTCCACTCTACCAATAGGTGCAGGCCTTTCAATAGGCAGGGAGAACAACAGAAAAAAACATTTACCGGTACACAGGGGGACGGGGCAATTTCATGTAAGAAAAAACAAACAAACTCATCTTTCATATACATGAAATCAGTGACATTGAAGAAAATGTATCATTTGAGAGTGTAGTACTGAACATTTATACCGTGTTTACACAGTGACACGGCTCGGGGGTTCGACACGCGAGCCGTGCTCAACACGGCAATTTTATGCTGTGTA
This sequence comes from Lytechinus variegatus, assembly GCF_018143015.1. Classification (NCBI taxonomy): domain Eukaryota; kingdom Metazoa; phylum Echinodermata; class Echinoidea; order Temnopleuroida; family Toxopneustidae; genus Lytechinus; species Lytechinus variegatus. The sequence continues at coordinate 33,682,112 of NC_054744.1, read as the reverse complement.
AACGCGATCAGTGTGATCCGCGAGCCGTGTCGAACACGGCTTTTTCGATCCGCCAAAATCGTAGGTTTCAACCCGCGAGCCGAGTCAGACTCGGCAATTTTTTCGTGTGTAAACAGAAAGCCGTGTCGAACTCTCTTGACCTATAGGTCACTGCGCGCGCTTTCACTTTTGGCATTGTTGTTGTTCGCACGGACAAGATTCGATTCCGGCGGTGAATTTCCCGCCTTTAATTTGCGACGTCATAATTCTTCTTCCGTTCGAGATCCGCGAGCCGTGTTGAACTCGCCTTTTTATATGTACGTATAAACGCGATCTCTGATCCCTTCTTCGCAGTGTTCAACCCGGCTCGCGGATTCAACACGCGAGCCGAGTCAATGTGTAAACACGGTATATGAGAGGGTTTCTTTATTATAAAGCATTTCAGTGACCCCGTGATGGTGTTTGGATCACTGAACAACATGGAAAAAGGAAAAACAAAAGCCAAAACGGGAAAAGTAATGAAAATAAATTGGTGGATCTGTAGTTTATTCCAACTTCTCATCGTGGCAAATTTATAAGTATTTGCTTGCATATCAACATTGCTTCAAGGAAGTAAAATTGAAAAGTTGTTTTTTTTAAATTGCAATTTTTTAAAGCTCTTTCATTTCAGTGAGAAATCAAATGAGCCAGATTCATGGACATGTATGAAAAAAGAAACTCGTCTTTGATATCAGAATATAAGGAAAATATGAAATCAGTGACATTGAAAAAAACTGTATCATTTGAAAGGACAGTACTTACTGAACATCTTGAGAAGGTTACTTCATTAAAGTATGTCAGTGACCACTTGATTGTGTTTTGATCACTGAACAACATGAAAAAAAAGGAAAAACAAAAGTAAAAAAGGAAAAGGAGTACAAATAAATTGGCAGATCTGTAGTTCATTCCAACTTCATATTGTGGCAAATTTTAAAGAGTGTTTGCTTGCATATAAAATATCAACATTTCTTCAAGGAAGCATAATTTTTTTAAATGGAAATATATATTTTTATTCCCAAGTACATGTACATGTAGGTGGACCTTATTAATTGGAAGTAGACAGAAACAGATTATGGAATGCACTGTACATAGAGTAATTACTGAGACCATTAATGTTCTCATTCTCTTTCAATTATTGTTATGCAAAGAAAATAGTATGCATGATCTAATTTTAATTCAACAGAGTGTAAAATTAAAATACCAATTAGTTGTATGTTTTCATTGTCACTTTAATATTTTTCTCATCAAAAATATTTTGAAACTTTCAAGTAAACAAACAAAATAGATAGGTCTAACGGTCAGAAAAGAGCAGAAGTGGTTGGGTGGCAGCTCAATATTCTCAAAAGAAATGATCTCCCAATGTCACCATATCATGACTTTATATGCACTGCACAATTTTTGAAAAAAAAATACATTGATATTAATTCCCACGGTTGAAGTTCTATTTATATGAGAAATGGCTTTCACCAAACATGGGTGACTAATATGTGTCATGAATGACTAAAAGTTTGGAGAACTCCCCCTTTACCTGGGGTACATCTATAGGAAACAGGTCATATTGTAGATCCTTTAGATTCACTCACTGTTCAGATGGTAACATGTGCATGAATTAGACTGATCAAAATCTCAAGTTCAATTTGATTGACAGCGCGGGTTCACATCCTTTGTTGTGGTTTTGTTTTACTGAAAGGGGAAGTTCACCGTGATAACAAAATGTATATTGTATTATTAGCAGATAAAATGAAGAAAAAATATATTGACCAGTTTTGAGGGAAACTGATAAAAGTTATCAATTGGATTTTTTAAAAATTATGACAGTATATGTTATTGTTAGCAATTTTCCTTGATATCATGTATAAGATCAATGAAATTTCATTTTCTAAAAGATTGAAGAAAAAATTATTGAACAGGTCTTCATTATATCAACAGATAAATCATTTCATACCCACTCCTAAAAAAAAAACAGTCATCATGAAGCATTAAAAACTTGAAATACATGCATTATTACATATTGTACAATGCCTACTTAGTTTGTTGTACGCGAGCAAATGGGAGGCTGACTTCGTACCGTTGCACAAAAGAAGTACCATCCAAAATGTACCGTTGCACGGCTTTAGGAGATGACGTCACAATTCGAATTAATTCATTGCGCTCAGTAAAAGTGAAGGCGCAATACGCGTATTATAAAGCCTGCTGGCTAAATGCGCAATGCTGCCCAAGGTCGTGCGCTTGTGGGATTTTGCTTTCATAGATTACTGCAGGGGAAAACTCTTGTTTTATATTTTCGCTAAATTCCGAGGCGTTGTACAACACAAATAGCGAACATTCTTATTCATGCAATGGTGCAAGATTTCGCATTCGGTGAAAGAAACGCTCTATTCAACTTGGCTAACGCCTCGTTGAATAGAGCATTTTTCTTTCACCTCATGCAAAATCTTGCACCATCACACTCATGCCTATTCGCTATTTGTATACCATTTGGCGGGATAGCTGATTGCATGGCAGGTGTTTATCACAAATCAGAAACTTACAATTCTAATAACATTTTAAATCTTTGATGGATTTTCCTTAAACCTTCACCAGTATTTGTCATTATTTTTCCTGGTATTAAAAAAAAAACTTTCATCAGGGTGAACTCCATTAAATTTCTACTTTCCTAGAAAGATCTATCAACACTATCATTTTTCTGTTGATCTTAATAGGTCCATGGTAGAGCTCTATGAACTTCCAAGTTCATAATACACTTTTATTTCATGACTATAGTATTTTTATAATCTAGAGCCTACATTTTTTGTAGTTTGCTTTCTTGCATTTTAAAACTTTCTTTCTTGCTTTCTTGTCTTGTGTTTTTTGTAATCTACATTTTGTGTACATGTATTTACTTGCTTTCTTGCCTTTTTTTTTTAGTTTTCAAGTAAAAGTGTTCCCTCATTGAAACTGCAATTATTCAAGATGAGAAGGTGTTGTATATTAAAGTTTACTTTTGAAAGTGAAGCTGCAAGTGGGTTGTTATGTGTTTTTGTTGGGGACTGGAGTTCGGGGGAAAGCACTGCCCCCAGTGGCGAGATAAATTGTCAGCACTGATTCACCCCCCCCCCGCCCGGAAATAATCCCATCTTCTCTGATGTCTTTCCTTTTTAAATATCGCTAGCTTTTATAATTATCCTTTATAAAAAAGATAATACAATGGAAAAAAAACTATTTTTATTGGGGTTATAAAGCACATACACTTTATTTAAGGACACACCTGACACATGAAAGTAATTGATAGCTACTTGGGATAGTTGTCTGTGACATTTACAGGGATGAATGTGATGAGAGGTTGGCTGTCCTTTATACAGTATTAAGAGGTGGGGCTCCAGCAATGTTGTGAAGGGTAGACCTGCAGTGATATATTCATTTTTCTGTTCGTCTTTTTAATAGCTCAGGGGAGGGAAGGGGATCCTCCTTTTATAATCTGGTAATGTATGCACAGGGTAAACTTTTTTTTCTATGGAACCCAAACTTGGATTTTGAATTAAATTTTGATCAGATTTTGAATTTTTTACTGATTGTACTTTAAGTATTTTTATGTGAAATAATAAAAAGGTTATTAAAGTTCAAATAATGATAAAGATTATGTATATCTAGGTCCCTTTATAGCGGAGTTATACTCTGCTGCGCTTGAGTTATAGGCCTACTTGGTGTCGCCTGGCTGTAGGTAGCCGCCATATCGGCGTTAAAGCATTCAAAGAATCAATTAAACTGAGTACCTATACACATGTACATGTAGATGTACCTTTATTTGTTGTTTCCTTTGTCTTGTCATGGAGGATTTATTTCCATGAGTTAATATACAGCAAACAAACACTCTTTTGTTTGGCCTGTAGGCTATTTTGGCTTCACTCATGTACATGTGGATCTAGACCTGTGATCGAAAAATATTATAAACAAAAATTTAACTGATTTTGATATGTCCCCTTTAAACCATCTCCATAGAGTAAGCTCCCCCTCCCATTTTTTTTATATTCTTCTCCCCCTAGGTAATCTGCATATACACGTATATATCTGTAAAGTGCCCATGGTACGTGTACATCTATTACGAGAACCCTAGAGCTGATTGTCTCTGGGCTGGTGATTGATTAGTGGGGATGTGCCTGCTCTCCTTTTAGGCAGGAAGCAATAAGCCACCCTGTGGCGAGTGCGGTGTGTGAGCCACTCCACTATTAAAAGAACCAAGAGTTTGAACTATTGTCACACCGCTGTCATATTAATAGTTGAGACCATTCACCATTTTGATACTGATGGTGTTGGTGATGTGGAGGCTTGTGTCTGTAGAGTCAGTGGAGTTTCATTCATTGTTAATATTTCTGTTTACTCCTGATGCAGGTGTACATTAAACCTTCTCCTTCTGTGTAGTATGCCTGCTTTCTTCAATCTTGAAGATCCTAGCAGAACGAGGGATATATGAGGGATATTCATTATTTCTTGCATCCATGGGCATATATTTCTGCAGGACTTGCAGGCCTACAGGTAAGTTTTTTTTAAATACCCCAAATTTGTATTTCATGAAGGCCAAGTTGTTCCAAAGTGGCAGTTTCTGAACTCTTGTCTCTTTCCTGCTAGCTGCCAGTATTAGTTTTTATTCCAATAAATACTCTTCACTTTCTTTTAGAAATGTGTCTTCTTGAGATTTATACATACGGTGTATCCGTTATGGAATGACAGAGTGCATCATAAAGATTTAGGTGTGACTAAGACCGTTCTTACTACCTTCTTAAACTAGTTTAACTTGTAATGAGTACGGTCGAAGCGATCTTCTAATCTGTTCATAAAACCACCTTGCGATGTAGATTTCAAGATTGCTTTGCCTCGTTAAACTGGTTTTAGCGTGAGGACACAACACTTCTTTGGGAAGCGATCTTCGCACATTTCAAGCGCGCTACTCTACACACTGTGTGTAGAATGCTTATGAAACGTGTCACCCCACTGGAGCGTTCCCATAGCAACAAGATCACTTTATGTGAAGTGATTTTGAAAACCACTTTCAGGGTTATCAAATGGGAATGGTAACGAAGCGATCTTTTAAACCGGTTTCCTCCGCCGTTTTCCAGTATCAGTCTTTGAAAGCGTTATGATCTAATGGTGTCTTAAAGTCACATTTAAATTCTCAGTTGCAGACATTAATGTACATTAGTGGCGGACTGTATAAAAGACATCACCGCATTGGTCAAATAATGCCATTAGAAGACTATGTACAAGTATTTATCAGTTAAAGATTGCATGTTGCATATCAGTGCTTGTTGAAATTTAAAGGAGAATGAAACCTTTGGAACAAGATAGCTTGTGTGTAAACAGAAAATCAAAGAAACAGATCAATTAAATTTTGAGAAAAATAGGACAAATAATGAGAAAGTTATAAGCATTTGAATATTGCAATCACTAATGCCAGAGCAACCAAATAGGAACAAGATAGCTTGTGTGTAAACAGAAAATCAAAGAAACAGATCAATTAAATTTTGAGAAAAATAGGACAAATAATGAGAAAGTTATAAGCATTTGAATATTGCAATCACTAATGCCAGAGCAACCAAGTCTCACGCATTATGCGTGAGACTCAAGCATTTTGGACTTTTGTTCATCCCCTCAAATCTCTGTTTCACGCAACTATCAAAGCCTACATATATCCCCATATACATTGTACACAATGTCTGTGATCTCACTCAGATTCACAGAAAATCTCACGCATAGCTGGTCTTTGAACTTGGCATCTCTGTAATGCTATGGAGATCCTCACATCGGCAATGCAACAAAGATGTGTGATGTCACTTGTGAACAACTCTCTTAATTACTTTCGTATATATTTCATTTACATGTAAACTGCCTCTTTTATCACATTAGATCATGTGTTCTTTCTATAGGAGGGCTTGTAGAGCAGACTTTCAGAGAATACATCATGGATATAAAAGAGTTTGTATCACCATAAGAAAAAGCAAAAAGAGACATTTTTAGGGTATTTTGTAGTCCATCAAAGGGAAAGTTGTTCACATGTGACATCACACATCCTTGTCGCATTGCTAATAAGAGGATCTCCATGGCATAGTGATTGTAACATTCAAATGCTCATAATTTTTCATTATTTGTCTGATTTTTCTTAAACTTTCTTTGTTCTTATTCTTTGATTTGTCTGCTTTGAGGCAAGCCTACTTGTTCCAAAGGTTTTATTCCCCTTTTAGCATGACCCTAGGGGGTGTTGCAAGAAAATATTTGCAATCAATTGCAATTGTTCTGTAGCAATTTTGCAATTAATAGGTCAATTTTAGCTGGACAAAATCAGATAACACTCTTTGTTTCAAGAAGCAGATTATCACCAGTTGCAAATTTGCAATTAATTGTTGAATACATGTATATGATTGATTAAGAGATAAAAATAGATATGCGATTGATCGCAAGTTTCTTGCAATGCCCTATAAGTCACACTTCAGTCTTTGTGAAACACCCCCAGAATTTGAGCTCTCTCATTCAAAGGATGATTCAACCTTGATATTGTGGGCTGGCCTAAATTTTGGTACTTGATCTCAGTTGGCACAGAATATTGAAAGGGAAATACCCTTTCTTTATTTCATAACAATAGCTCAGTACATGTATGTATTCAGAGGAACTATCTTTGTGAATAACAGTCAAAACACCAACCACATTCTTTTGATGGCAGGTAGAGTGTACCTGTTGCGAAAATGTACACATTACAGTGCACGATGTGTACATCTTTTTTTTTTACCTGAACACATTAAAGCCCGGGGGGGGGGGGAGTTGGGGGGCACTCAAATGATTTTTTGATGGGGGTGTGCCTCACGAAACTCTGGAATGGGGGTCTAAGGAACTGACTAAAAGGGTAAAATACGGGGTCTTGGGAACTAAATATATACCGAGCGGTGTGAAAAACATGGTCTACAGAATGGGATCGCGGTACTGCAATTACGTTGCACCATAGCGCTGTGCACTATAGCACTCGCCGTACATGTAGTTATCATGTAGGGAGTTACGAAGCCGTACATGCACCTCTCACATGCGGTGCTTGCGCTGGAAATTTTGGTAGGGCTGGGGAACTGAGATGTCTCGTGACGGTGGTCTTGCGAGCTGGGCTGGGCTGCTTCTGAACTGAACTTTTGTCATTCGGAGTATCTACATGTAAATGGCACGTCCCCGTACCACCAATATATGAGTGCCCCCCCATACTGTCAGAAAACAACATTTGCAGAGAGAATTGATGTGGACATTGTATATTTAACCTTTTTAATGATATCGCAAGATGAATCGAAAATAAAACTGTGCATGTATGCAGGTGTATGTACATGTATGCTCATGCATGAAATAAGTTTTGATTATAACGTTATCTGTTGTGTTTATGATTTAATCTTGCTTTCATTTTTCAATTGACGCTTCAAAATTTTATACCCTGGAGCTTCCCTTTATTACTGTACAGACTGTGTAAGTTTAAATATGGGTTTAAATACATTTTGGTTACAACATATTGATTAAAAACACATTTTTTTTCCAGAGCTAGAACCTGCATTTATATTTAAATAGATCTATGCTATCACACTTTTGCAATCATCCCAGAGTTGAATGGCTGAACTTTCTTTGTGTTTATTTTTCTTTGATGCTGTCTCTAGAAGATATTCATTTTAAGATTCACCAATTCATTTTTTGATGGTATGAACACAGTGAAAGTCATGTACATGGAATAAATCATTCATAACCCCATCAGGCGAGAAGTATTTTCTCCACTTTACAATTATTGCATGCATCCCTGCAGGATGAAATTTTTTAATGCTTACATGTGCGTGCAGTGTGAAGTTGCCAGACAATGGCACGTCACCATTAATCAATATTAATGGATTGCGTGTCAATCAAGTGAATAAACATCCAATATTTGAAGAATGCTTTTATCATGTGAACTGGCTCATTCTGAAACCGAGTCTCTCCTCACTTTCATACTAAGAAACAAAAAGTTGCTCCTGAAGCATGCACTTCCATTTTTACAAGTGTACAACTACAATTTAAAGGGCTCAGCTGTACTTAAAGTGATTGGTTAACATTGGTTTGACTTTTAAAAAATCTGAGCTAGAAGGTCATTTGTCACCTGTGTCTGTGATACAAAAATGATGCCCAGAAAAAATTGTGTTTGAAAATAATTAAAAGTGCTTAAAAAATTGAAATATAAAGTGACCGGAAACACCATCTTAATTTCATCCCATACACTTATGTGTACTATTTAGGTGTCTATAAGACGCCTATTTACAAAATCTTGGTTTGCCTTGTAGTTTTAGCTTTTCATTCCCAATAATGGTTGTTTTCAGGGTTTATTAGTTCTAATACATGCACTTGTACACATGTTTCAGCTTGGTTTGAGAATTTTGTAAAACGGCTGCTCACAAAGTTAAACAATACCTTTAAATCCAGTGGTTTGTGGTTTGAATGAAAGTTTTTATCACCTTTTATGTACATGTACAGTGTATCTTTCTACAGTATTCATGTGGTATTTTCACTGAACTCAATGGATACTTTTCCGTTTTTCACACAGGTGCTTTGGATTGCATCGTGAAATAGCCTGTTTGGTAAACGGGTGCAGGATTTGGACACTACTGGACTGATCTAATCATCTATAGTTTGAGAAAGAAAACAGTTGATATCTAATGGATTTCCAGCTAATCAAAACGTGTTGATCTGAAACTTCCCTTGATGAAGCAGACCCTCGGTGCTAGGACAGGATTAACGCCGCCGAATGAACCTTTCCTGATGACGTTTCTGGAGGATATCACTGACATTAGCGGGATTATCCTCGGAAATGCCTTCTAGTGTTCCAGTAGTCATCCATAGGGATTAACGGCTCAAAGGCGGCGAAAGTGATGCGTAGGAGAAGCTTGAACATCTTTCCAGTAGCACAGTCTGTAAAATGTCCTAAATTATAACAGCCACGACAGTATGATGTGATATGCTATCCACTTGTTCTTATCTGGTGTAAGATCATGCAATATTGCTAGTTGAATTTTTGATGAAAGGGCATTGCCTTTCACTGTTTTCCATGGATACCTGCTTCTGTTTATATCTTATCTGACACTCTATCAAAGTCAGAGAACTATGAGATTATTATGTTGCGATTATGTAGCACTTGGTGACTCAGTGTTGGTGGTGGTGGTGTTCTTAAAGGCAGTCATAGACGGAACTATTACAGCAGTTTGTATCTGAGTCGGCTCTGAGCAAACAGACGATTGTGATAGTCCCTGATTAGAATAAAGCTTTAATAGGATCACAATACATTTCAGTGTAGAGTGAGATTCTGTGATTATAATTATTAAAAAAAAAGAGAGATTCACACATGCGTTTCTTGAACTGATTTCTACATACTCGTGTTGGAACTGTTTAAGAGCTTACATGTACATATGTAATTTTGGAATCCCACACATTTCAACCCTTTTCAATTGATGAACCAGCCATCTTTGAAGATAATTCTTTTCCTGATCATTTGTCAAGAATTGAGTGAAATACTTTCCTTGACGTGTGAAAAGTGCTAGAGAACGGGACTTTGTCTCAATGCCAATGACCAGAAAGCCAAGGGTACTCCAGTCTGACTTTGCTCTAGAAGTTACCGCAATTTGATCAACAATATCTGTTTGAGACTGAAAATTTGCTTTCTTTGAACAGCTTGAGGCATTCAAAATAGGAGCATCGAACCCTCTTAAATTATCGCATGTTGTATGACAGATATTGACAGTTTTTAATAGGGACATCACAATGGGAGTCATCAAGGGTTTCTGTATACTGTTTGCCAGCGGGAAGAATGTCTTCACAGCCAAGGAGCACGTTGCAGGGGAAGTACTCATTACGCTTGCTGAACCGATGAAAGTCAAGACTGTGGAGGTCACCTTACGAGGTCATGCCAAGGTATGTAAAAAAAAGACGGTCATGCTTTTCTATTTTTTATTGTGAAGGGTAACATGATTTTCGCTCTTCAACATTTTAGAGAGAAGAAAGATGGTTAAATATTCATTGAAAAAATTAGAAGCTACCTTGCAGGTTGTGTAGTTTAGTATTTGGGGTTATAAATATGAATACTTGTGTACATGTCAAATTCAGATGTGTGCTTGATATAATTTCAACAACCACAAACAATGCCAGTATATTTGCTAAGATTCACAGAATTTAAAGTACTGTACACTGACTATACCCGTAAGAATTTACTTTCCTATTAGAACTTCAAATCAATTTTGCAGAAGCAAGGAGGCTTCATGATGAATGGTGCTTTTATTTGGTTCAGAGCAAGTCGAAAAGTGGCGCTCAAAATTTGTTTACATTTATCACTTTGCAATGACCATGACATTGCATAATTTGGTCTTATTTCAAATTTCCCTGAAAAGGACAACAGACACCCTTGCTAAAACCCTAACCCATGACAGCTGTCTGTGACATCAGCTGCGTGAACCGAGAAGCCTTGTGAAGATTTAATCTATCGCAATCATAAAATTGACTCTAAATTGGATTGGGATGTATTTCTTTATAGGGCTCCGACTGCCCCTGTATTGATCTTCTTTTGAAGGAAGCGCCGTTTAAGCAGCTTGTCTAGGCACGGCTGTTTCACTCCCATAGGCTATGTACAAAATAAGCCCTTTCAAGTACGCGCGCACGAAATCCTCGCGCGCTGCCCAGCCAGCTGATATGCTATTTCAACTTTTACACTACTCGACGATCAACTGTAAGATTTCAATTCAACATGTGTCAAAAAGTTACATTTTTGGAGGTTTGCCTTACCTTTTAAGGTTATTCCTTTCCATCGTCATATGGTATCTCCAAAATTTCACGAGAAATCACATTCCAAATTTCGAAAATCCTTATCATTTTGATGATATTCACATAAATCCTGAAAGTTCCACTCTTATTAGTGACATTTTCAGTGCAATCGCGAATGAGCCTGGCCCCTGGGACTCGCAGAGAGCGACCATTTCAGGCATAATATCTTGAAAAACACTACTCCGATTTGGTGTTCTCAACGTCTCAAAAGATATAATGTCTTGCTTAATAATATATCCGCTAGGCATCAATAACCCATCATTAGTTGTCTTTTAATTCTACTTTTGCTACCCAGTACGACTAATGCACGTCAAATACCATATACGGTCTTTGACGTTGCCAAGTTTCTTCTGGGAACTTATAACACGATCATTGTTTCATTATAAGATTTGGAAGGTGTATATTTCATGAATAAAGTAACAAATTCAAATAAAAATAAGTTTGTTAGAAGTTTTAGATATTTTTTATTAAGTTTTGTCAGAAAAATTATGACGATATGTTAAATTTACTTTATATAGATTTGAATCATTGAAATTTATAAATACCAATTGGCAATCGATCCTTCACCGCTAACGATTTACGATTTATTTGTAAACAAAACTATCTGGACGTCATCGATCACACTTTGAATGCGGAAATGGGTCTAGATCTAACGTTAGGTCCAAGACCGGACCAAACACAGCGAGACTACTTGAACAAATGTATTTGTTTTAGAGGAAAATTCTACTTGAATTATTCCATTACTCTTCTAATAATTAAAATTTGAGAGAAATGTTGCAACTAAAATGATTCACGTTCGTCTGACAGCATTTTGTGATCCTTTTTAGACTTGATCCTGGGGAGAGCCTATTTTAGAATGGGAGATCGAGTCGACGATACCAAGTACATGTACCACGAATCATGATTGATCATGGAAAAAAATTATTTCTTCTAACTAGCTGTCATCATATAAGCCGTGAGAGTACATTGGCCTATTTTTTCAATGGCATGAATTGCTTAAGTTGGCGGTCCTCTAAAAAAATAGGCAAACTCTTTCTCATTAAAAAAATGAAAAAAATAAATAACTTGTTATAGTAGCCTAAGTAGGAATATTTAAGAGGGATGGGTCAAGCTGAATGAAATGTTGATGACCCCCCCCCCAAAAAAAAACAACAGAGTCTTAGCCTCCAATTTTTGGTCGTCCCTAACCCCCCCAAAAAAAAAAATAAATAAAAAGAAATAAATGAATAAAAAAGGGTCTTTCAAAAAATTTAGTAAGGGCGGTCTTTTTTTTCTATCTCGGCGCTTCCCTCTTGAAAACTTATAGATCATTTTAATCTTAAATCTGCCTTTTTTATTTGTAATGTTTCATGATTTTATGCTTTTCCATCATGCTAATCATTTGTAAATATTGTGATTGTTATGATTTACTTCAATAAAAACTTAAATATAAAAAATAGTGTTTTTTTTTAATTGTGGTGGGGGGTGGGAGGGTTAAAAAAATTGAAGGGGGTTTAACCCCTGTAACCCCCACCCCTGTGTATGCCACTGACTTGTTAATACTGAACCAGATCCAGAGACAGGGGCCGGCCCCGGGGCCATCTTACTTTTGAGGATAAGGCAGTCCCCCCCCCCCACCCCTTCTGGAAAGTGGTGTTAGGTGCCGTGGAAGTTTTGAAAATGGGGGCTGACCATGCAATAATATTTATATGGTAATTTTTATGTTTTTGTACATGGTTTTAGAAAGCCCTCACAGCCCCCCCCCCCACAGCCCCTGGTGTTGACTAGTATCATTGTCACTGATTTTTTTTAAAATAACTTTACTTGTTAAATTTTTTAAATGGAAACTATGTTTTTTCTTATTGTGGAGGTGAAATATTACCCCCCCCACCGTCATAAATACCCAAGCCAATCCAACCCCACAATACCTCAGAGGAAGGTCCAGTATTTTTAAAATCAAGAGGGTGCAAAGAGCAAAACTGAAAATTGAGTGGGTGCAGATGACAATTTCCTAAAACTGGCTATAGGCCTATAGTTATATTAGCAGTATGTTCAATTGAGATTTTTTTTCAAAATGAGGAGGGGGGGGGGGGGGAATCCCTTCCAACCCTGCCTTTGACTCTGGTTTTTCAGTTCATCAATACTGCCTTTGTCCCGTTTCATTAATTGTTTGTTGTCAGTGATCAAGGATTTAATATACATCGGCCCCATTGCATAAAAAAGTTACAATTATGATTTACCATGCAAATACAACTTGTATGGAGTCCTTGATCTTGATTGGCTTTGATTAGTGTTAACATGGTAGTTACCATTTGATAACAAGGTTACCATAATACTAACTTTTATGCAATTGGGGCACTGGAGAAGGCAAAATTGAGGAAGGGGTGGCGTATTAATGACAATGGCCTTTCATTTGGATAAGGCTGCCTAATCAAGGAGTCATTCTCAAAATATAGCATGCCAGGCAGCATACAAGTACATGTGCCTCACCCTTGTGCCTTTATCCTTGATTATACAGCAGAATGTTAGATGTCTCAAGTAGTCATGGCAGGTCATCCCTTGCTTATAAAAAGAGTAAGATTATATAAACGAATTTCATTCAAAATTTACAATAAAATTGCAGTGAATTACTACATATTTTAGGAAGTTTAGATACGGATAGAGTTTTATTCACATTCAACTATTTATTGAACCACATTTGAAAATTTGCCCTCCAGTGACATTACATGCACAGATATATATATAAATAAACATCAAGACAATAATTTTACTTGAAAGAAACCTTCCAATAAAATAATATTTTAATAAGCATGTATAACAACTGAGGTAGGAGGTAAAGTTCAATCTCTACATGTCTGTTGGGTTAATGAAACCCTCGTAACTTTATAAAAGCTATAAAATATGGATGAAAGGAGAAGGGATTGAACTCCTAAATGAAAACAATGGTCACTTGTCAGGTCTGCATTATATACCCCCTCCCAAAAAAAGAATTAATATGAATATGAAAAAATCATTCATTTTAAAACATAATATATTTGCATATTTCATGTGATCTACCACTCACACAGCCATAAAAATTGGTTATCTATCATTGTTGTATGCATATCAATTACAGTGTACATAACAATTAAAAAAAAACACTTAAAAAATACTTTCACCTTCACATGCCTGGCAAATTCAGTACCCCGTGGATAAATTTTTTTATGCAATGATACAAGACTTAAAAATACAATAAATATAAATTACAAATCAGATAAGTGACTACTGGTAATTGATTAGATTGGATGTGACATGCACATGTAGCTCATTCCTTTATATTCTCAAAATTATTGAATTTGTAAAAATAATCTGAATCTCGTTGTTCTCTGCATTTTAAGTGACTAGAAATGTAAACCATAGTCATAATTCATATGATACAATATAATACATTGCTATTATAATACATATTTTCAGTTGTTTTTAACCTACTATTTAACATACAATTCAATTCAATTCAAGGTTTATTAGAAACATGAGTCGCAGCCAAATGGCTGAATTGTTCATGTATACAAAGTAAAAACAAAAAGACTCATTACATATTTCAAACATTAAAAAACAGTAACCTTTGTAAAAACTGACATGAGAAATATGTGTATAGGCAAGAATACTTTGGCAAAGAAAATTTATATACATGTACATAAGATAATGAGGAAATAGTAAATTAAAAATAATAAAAACAAAATACGTAAACGTTTGTAAAAGATCAATAAAAATATATGGATATTAAAAAGAGTTGATTTCCTCATTCATTAAAAAACTTGATATTGCAAGTAGGCTGGTATTGCTTTCAAATGAGCAATGGGTTTATTGATTGGGCATGTCTTTATTCAGGAGATCTATGAAATATGGAATGGGGCTATTGCGAAATCGATTTGTCCTACATTTGTATTGCTGATATCTAGGAGTATGTCGGAGATTGATGGGTAAGTTTTTTGGAGGAGGTAACCAGGTACTGAATGTTGGATATTTGGTTACAGATATTGCGAAATCCAGGCCGAGTTTCTCCCTTCTGTATTCCAGAGTAGGAATTTCACATGATAGGCAAGCACTGGCATAATCTGTGTAGTTTGCCCGGGTAGTTTGGGCCCAACATGATTCTACAAGCTCTTTTTTGAATTTGCTCTAAACTTCTTACATATTTCTTTGTAAGCCCACCATTAAAAACTGGGGTGCAATATTCCATAACAGGACGAATGTAGCCCATGTATACCAATTTCAGATCCGATAGAGACAGCCCATATTGCTTCGAAAGCCTAAACATGTACAACTTCCTGTTACATTTTTTGATGATTTCCATGATATGTAGGTCCCATTTTAGATTGGATTGGACGATTACACCAAGAATTTTAACAGACTGTTACATGTTATTAACTTCTTAATCAATACACTTCAAATCGAACAAGAGTGTTGCTAAGGCGGGCACAAGATATATGCTGTCTGTAACATGGAAAATGGAGCTATTGGTCAAACAAGATAAGTGAAAGATGGTGACTTCACCTTTGACCTTCTGACCTCTAAATCAATAGGCTTCCTGGGATCCATGCTAGTATCGTGCACCAAATTATATGAGCCTAGATTCTACAAGCTCTTTTTTGAAATTGCTCTAAACTGAAGTTATCACGTTTACAAGGAAAAGTTAACGGACGGACGGACACCGAGCATGATACCATAATACGTCCCGTCAAGACGGGAGTAAAAAAAGTGATGCCTGTAGTCTTTGAATTAAAGTTTGAAGTGAAATATATCTAAATTATTGGAACTAAATTTTTTTTTTCAATTTGAATATTATATTATTATGACATTTTCCTACTAGTGTAGTATAATTAGACATGTCATGAATAATAACTGTAGAGAGACATTCCAGAAGTCTTTTTTTTTATTGATAATTGAATTTAATATTATTCAATTATTGGCATTTAACTCGACAAATACTTTTTCCATTATCCACCCATTTCCATACCGAACTTCTGACCATATTGAATTGCATAATAATGCAGGCAAGACTGCCAGAGATGTCTTATTTGTATTGAAATACATTCATGTTAATACCCTCCTTTTAAATAAATTTGTCAGCTTGCAATCAGAATTTGATCAATTCTAACTGCATATCAATTAAAAACAAATATAGCGCAGGTAAGTTTTGAAATTGTTTAAAATGCTTTGACTTGTCTCTTCTTCCAGATGAATAGTTCTGAACTAATCTAGGATATTTTCAGCTACTAACACCTAATAGATGTTTTGGGTGAATTCTATCTTGATCTTTATAAGTACATCAAAGGCTGCAAGAACTCTTTTCCCGTATCCTATGGTTGCGCACTTTAAAATTTCACTGTAGCATTTAACCTTGCAGCAAATATTCTGCACATGGATATTGGTACATATACTTGCACATGTTTCTCAAAACTCTTATTACTGACATCGTTTAATAATTATTGATAAAAAAATAATGAATTTGTCAGATTTGATGGAGAAATACTAAATTTGAAAAAAAATAATTATAAGCAAAAGATAGGGAATCCAATAAACCACCTTTTCTGACTAAGTAATTTTCAGTTGATTATTAACATTAGGCAGTTGATTATTAACAGTAGGCCTTTGACCCATTATCCTAATGAAAGTACATGTATTACCCAAGGATCAGATGTAGTGTGAACATAATTGATGCAGAAATAAAGGAATGTGACCAAGTTGAACAAAAACTTGACCTTTTGACCCCAACTTCCTTTTGTAGTGAGTACCTCAGTAAATACTGAAAACATAATGAATGAAAAGTTTCACCATGTCCAATTTGTAGAACTTTTTCCTAGATAATGTTACAAGTAGACCGTTTTTTAACTATATGTGAACTTGAGGTTTACTGTGTTTGTAGCAAATCTGGGCTCCTAAAAACATTCACAGGACATGTTAACTACAATAAAGGCCAGTAGAAGTAGAACAACAAGAAGCTCTTGAAAAAGCTGGAATCACACTTGAAGCAGCTAAACATTCATTCGTGGAAAGAGCCTCCAGTTCATTGTTTGGAAGAAGTGTTAGGAAGATGGTCACGTCGAAATCAACAAGATACCTGGAACAGTAAGTAACGCAAATTCTTAGCACTGTGAATTAAATGAGAGAATTATCTGAATTCAAAGCTCATCACCTGTACAAATGCAACATACTACTTGTTTATTTCTTTGAAATATAGATAAAACATAATTTTTTTAAAGAATGGTTTACAAGTATAGATGTTGATCTACTTATAGTTGGAAAAAAATATATATCCCCTTCCTTATGATATCCAAATCACTTTGATTTCTCATCTTCAAGCATTTTCTTCCATATTGACTAATTTTTACATTTAAAATAATAGTAACTGTGATAGAAATTGACACAATATTCAGAAAGTAATATGTTTCACCCTTTTACTTTCCTTTTCTTATCCCCTTTTCTTTGTGGTGAAAATTTTGAACCAGTGTGTACATGCAAGTGAGTGGGGGCATTTTCTTTCAACCTGTATAGTGGCAGATGAATTTAAAAGCACCAAATTTGAATTGCGGGGGGGGGGGTGTCTTCTAATGAATGGCCATCAAAATATTAAATTAAAATTGTTATGTATATATGCTTTAGAGCTTATACATGTGAAGAAAGCTTCTTCTTGTTTAATAGTCATTCAAAGAGATTTACATAACAAGATGCAGCAAAGACATTGGCCATGATGAATGATGGGCACCTTAATTGGTCCACAGTACAGACAGATGAATAGGTAATTTTCACTGAGAATTAATGTCATACTGACCTCACTGTCTTTATTATCTCCGTTCTTCTTATCAATGGATAACCACTGAAGACCTGGCTCAAGATCTCTGGCAGTGCATGGCTCCTTGGGGTGGGGGGGGGGGGCTGACCAACAGGAATTGCATCGTCTGATCTTCACAGTCAAAGGTAGTGTCCCATCACTGCTATAGCCCCATTCCTGCATAAGATTTTGCATATGTTGCAATTGCATTCTGTAGGTAATCAAGAAATGACCAGGTTTGCCCATCCTCACTTGAACCATGGACAGTCAACAGTGATTCACTAGGTCCATAGCAGAGTCACAGACTGGAGGTGATTAGACAACAGAAACAGAAAGAAAAGTTAGCACCAGAATATTGCTTTATTTTGAATAGTTTTAATGATCATAAAGAATGTGAAAGCAATAAATTCATCTCAAGGACATTGCCACAAAGGATTATTCATGATCATTTCATTTGCACCTTTAAATGACAATAGATATTATAATCTGCCACCAGATTCATGATTAAATTCATCAAAAGTGAGAATAATATATACAATCATAAATCTTTCCTGGAGACAGAATAAAGCATTGGATTTGTACTAAAACAAGTTTTTGAGCAAATTTTGATCTGATATGCACTTGCAGAATTGTATTATTTTTTTAAAACTGTGCCGATTGTCACCAGTGTGGCCTCAAATTTTGCATTACCAGAAGACTCAAACGAAAAAGAGTAATAGAAATATCTTTAAAAATGTTGAGGGAGACCAGCCTTTTTTTTCATAGCTAAAGCTATTAATTGGTAGAAATCATCAAAACGTACCCATATGTTCATGTTCCATCATCTTTCCACAGGAATGGATTTCTCACAACTCACGATGGGGCAATTCCTGAAGAAGAGGTGTGGATTAAGTTTGGGGGAGATCATGGTGGACAGGTGGAGGCTCATTTAAGTTGGTGATACAGAGGTCTGCAATGTGGAAAACACAATGCCTCATAGAAATCCTTGTTTGTTGGATGCTATGAAGGTTCCTTCCATCTCATTGCTTCAGAAAATGACTCATTCCATCACCAAGCAACTGACAAATGAAGAAGATTAAATGTAGAAGTCAGGATATTGGAGACATAAATTTCAAATTATTCTATTTTGTAACGTCACAGATGTGTAGATTATTACTGAAAATTGTGTGATATAATTTTTTATATAAAAAGTAAAATAGCTGGCAGTTGTTTTAGATGTTTATTTTATCTGATGTAATATAGGTATGATTTAGATTTAACCTCTGATGTAACATACATATTTTTTCCTTCAATTTTTGAGACAAGGGGAACTAGTTGAAAGGATACATAAAATAAAAAAACCTATAAATATATTGGTAATAATGTCATTTTCATGTGTGAAATTAGATTTTTCAGATTATGTTGGTGACATTAGTTAAATATGACGTATCAACACTCAAATCAACAAAAGAAGAAATTCTTTGAATACATGTTTCACCAGAGAACAACTATCATGATGATAAAAAAGACGAACAGAATTTATGCTAATCTTCCCTGTACAAAACTTGCACACAGAAGACATGTTATATTAAAGATAAAAGGATCTTTGAAAAATGAAAGTCATCTTATGATGAAATTTAGTAAACAAGAAATGCCACAAAAGAAGCTCATGTATGAACTATAATAATAAATGTATATTTTGGTCTGATACAATAGAAAATTAAAATTTAGGGCCTACCTGACCTATGTGTGTATAGTTTCTTGTGAATAAATGTAGCAATGTGTGTTATTGATTGATTCATTGAAACTAAAAAATTGAGAAAACAAAGAAATAAAAAAACACAAAATCCTTCATTTCAGACCCAATTCCCCGGACCCACCGTATAGACTCTATGAAGTACAGCATATTTTTAATGCAATACCCCCCCCCCCCCATGTATCTGAAAAAACCTCAAGCAGAATCTAACCCTAAAAAAATCAATTAAAAAATCTAAAGAAATAAAAAAACACAAAATCCTTCATTTCAAACCCAATCCCCGGACCCGCCGTATAGACTCTATGCAGTACAGCATATTTTTAATGCAATACCCCCCCCCCATGTATCTGGAAAAACCTCAAACCTCAAGCAGAATCTAACCCACCCTAAAAAAAATCAATTAAAAAATCTATAATCTATAGGGCCTACTAGTACTACCACTTAGCCGAGAGGACTCAGTGATATTTTTTATGATTTTGATATTGTCATTTGATCAAATGGCAATATCAAAATCATAAAAAATATGATCACCGAGTCCTCCAGGCTAACTAGCAGTAGCACTGCTGGCCTTGAATCTAGTCACTAGTGCGGTGCAGTCAATATAGCCGCAGTATCACAGATATGGGTAACACTGACTGTAAATTTGTATGCAAAAAAAAAACAAATGGCCAAAAATATTGCAAGTGTTGTCACGATTGTGAAAATAAGAGTCTAGACCAAGACTGTGAAATACCCTTTTTTACGAGTCAAAGTTAGCACTCAGCAGCATTAGGCACAGCCAAATCATTACATGTACAGCAAATGCACTCTCAGTCTCACTCAGGCAGTCTGGCTCAGCTAGCTCTGCCTTAACCCAGGGAGCGCCGGCCCGCATAGCAGTCCGGCGCCCAGGAGCTCATGTATTGACCCATACTCATGGGACAAGGGTAGATTATGGTCAAAATATCTAGCAAGATAAATTATGAAAACAGAAATTATGCACTTACCACGATTACGGTATATGGATGAAGGTCTAACGAGTGGCAATTCATAACAAAAATGGCCGATCGAGACGGGGGTTGGAGAAAACTTTTTTTGAGGTTCCAGTCTGTGCCCAGATGTCTGAAAAACTGCCACTCGTTTTAGACCATCATCCATATAATCGTGGTAAGTGCATAATTTCTGTTTTCATAATTTATCTTGCTAGATATTTTGACCATAATCTACCCTTGTAGACCATTGAGTATGGTCAATTACACGGTAAGCTCCTGGGCTCCCGCCCGCTACGCGGACGGGAGTTCCCTGAGCTGGGTTAGCTCTGCCTCAGCTCACGAAGCGCAGCTGAGCTGCTGTGTACATGAGCGGTGTCTGACCACACAGCCAGGCGGCCCGCGACCCGGCCCTGCCCGGCTTCACCCGAGGTAGCGGCGCCCACATCCTGTACAAACAGAATGTGCTGTATCGAAAAATGAACCTAAAGTAAATTGTAATGTTGGGTCCCACAAAAAAATGCGCCAGATGAATCTTAAGTGCAATGAAAACAAAACTAAAATAAATACGAAATGCTGACAAACCGGACTTTTTACATTTTGGACCTTATAAAGTTCCATAATTAGGTCCAGATTTGCGAGTTAACATTGGATTATGCAAACGCAAACAACATCACAAAATGGAAAAAACAGAAAACGTATAATCCCATTGCCATACTTACGACTTCAAACATGGAAAAAAATGTTTCCTCCACGGAATTCTTGCGAAATAAATAAACTGTTGGGGACAGACAGAGAGAGTTGGTCGTGTCAGCGCCAGATGCCACAACATTCGCCAAAGATTTTTTCATCGATCGCCCCTGTAGAGATTGCAGCACAACAACGTTAAATACATATGCGCACTTGGGCCGCGAGGGGGCGCTAAGCTTATTTTCACTCTGACACAGCCGTGTAGGAGGAGGAAATTGGTCGGGCTATTTCGGTATGTTGGGACGGGAACCCGAGTCGTCTGGCCTCATAACTAAATTTAAATCTCCTGTTTATGGAGCAAATACAGTTGCCATGGTAACAAAATTTCATTCGTGCAGGTAAACTGCACATGTAACATTGCTGTGTAAAGACCACAGGATTGAACTCCATGAAATGTGGTTTTGAGAATTATAAACCAGAATTTAATGAGAGCATTAAAGTGACAGCACCACAGGGTATAATAAAACTTCTTGTTTTGATGGTTCATTTTTCAGTATTAAAAGATTACATGTAACTTGTATTAACAAACTGAAAGTAATGGGGAATGGCCAGTTTAATGCATCAAAAGCATCTTTATGAAGTTTTTTTCATGATTAAAGCCTGTCTTTATTAACTGTAAAGATTTAAAATGAGATCGAACACAATTTTCCACTTACGTATTTTTTGTATAATGTTAATAATAAAAAAAAATGTGCCAAAGGGCTCTGGAAGAAAATGTGTAATTGTTGAGAAATGAAGAAAATAAGCACATTATTTTGTCAAAAGTCTGTTTCTCCAAGCAATGTGCATGTACGACCTGCCTTTCTGTCTTTGATAGTGATCAACAGAATTAAATCGGTTTTCAGCTAATTGGAGTTCATGATTCCATATAATGTACCAAATCTACATGTACCTGTACATGTATGTACAGGTAGATCTATGATATTACATTATATGAGGACAATTAAAAACATCTTGAGATAAAAGTCTTTGTGATAAAATAATTGTTTGCTGCAACATCATGTACATTCCTACATGTAATATCTTCTAAGCTTTGGTAAAGGTTCAGTCAATGTATTAAAACAAAGTATTTCAGTCAAAATACAAATTCTATTGTCTACATGTAGATTCTAATTCTATTGTCTTCATTTTTTTTATTTTTTGTGAAACTTTGAGGATATTATAAGCACCCTTTCTCAGTCATTCTCATTTTTCTGTATTATTGTCTCACCTGCGAAGCAAAGTGAGACTATAGGCGCCGCTTTTCCGACGGCGGCGGCGGCGTCAACATCAAATCTTAACCTGAGGTTAAGTTTTTGAAATGACATCATAACTTAGAAAGTATATGGACCTAGTTCATGAAACTTGGCCATAAGGTTAATCAAGTATTACTGAACATCCTATTAGAGTTTCATGTCACATGACCAAGGTCAAAGGTCATTTAGGGTCAATGAACTTAGACCATTGAATTGAATTGAACCATGTTGGAGGAATCAACATCGAAATCTTAACCTGTGGTTAAGTTTTTGAAATGTCATCATAGCTTAGAAAATATATGGACCTAGTTCATGAAACTTGGACATAAGGTTAATCAAGTATCACTGAACATCCTGCATGAGTTTCACGTCACATGACCAAGGTCAAAGGTCATTTAGGGTCAATGAACTTTGGCCGAATTGGGGATATCTGTTGAATTCCCATCATAACTTTGAAAGTTTATGGATCTGATTCATGAAACTTGGACATAATAGTAATCAAGCATCACTGAAAATTTTGTGCAAGTTTCAGGTCTCATGATTAAGGTCAAAGGTCATTAGGGTCAATGAACTTTGGCCGAATCGGGGGTATCTGTTGAATTACCATCATAACTTTGGAAGTTTATTGGGCTAGTTCATTAAACTTGGACATTAGAGTAATCAAGTATCACTGAACATCCTGTGCACGTTTCAGGTCACATGACCAAGGTCAAAGGTCAATGAACTTTGGCCGAATTGGGTGTATCTGTTGAATTACCATCATAACTTTGAAAGTTTATGGATCTGATTCATGAAACTTGTACATAAGAGTAATCAAGTATCACTGAATATCCTGTTTGAGTTTCAGGTCACATGATCATGGTCAAAGGTCATGTAAGGTCAATGAACTTTGGCCATGTTGGGGTTTTTGGTGAATAACCATCATATCTCTGTAAGTTTATTGGTCTAGTTCATAAAAAGTGGACATAAGAGTAACCATGTATCACTGAACATCTTGTGCGAGTTAGAGTAGTATTCAAAGTCAGCACTGCTGCTATATTGAACCGCGTGATGCAGGTGAGACGGCCAGAGGCATTCCACTTGTTATAATACAGATCATTTGAACACTTTATAAACTTTGTATAATCAAGATATTACATGTAAATTTATCAGAATTTACATTACAGGCCTTAAGCCTGAGGACAAAAATAGTGTTTAAAAATTTTCACTGAATATGAGAATTTTTTTCTTACAATTGGGGTGAATCAGCTATTTGGTACCGGTAGGGGAGACCGGGGTTAGTTGGAACATGGGGTAAGTTGAAACATTGTAATTTTCTTCAACGCCTGTAAAATGAATTTATGCAATGCTGCCCTCAATTTATTGCAATAATAATTCAACAGTGTTGTATTATTAATAGCAATAAATTGAGGGCAGTATTGCATAAATTTATTTTTCAGGCGTTAAAGAAAATTACAATGTTTCAACTTACCCCATGTTCCAACTAACCCCGGTCTCCCCTATGTATGTTTTATTTGAAATGATCTTTACTCACCCATTCCTGGAAATACATTAACAGTTGCATATATTTTTTTAACAAAAGAAATAACAATTGCCATTGTCATAGTACTGTACTTTCCTCTAGCACCTCATCTGGTTTGATATGACTCGAGGAATGTCAGTGCCTTAGAGCTATTGCAGCATATGACAAGATTGTTGCTCTATCAAACTTAGAGCTGTCAGATCCAATTTGATTGCATGCTATTTGATGTCTTCATTACACAATGTACATCTGGCAGTGATACACTTGGGATCCATGTGTATACATGACTAATTTCAAGCCCACTTCCACATCAAAATCGGCAAGATATTGTAGATTTCTGCATTGATATCAGATTGTCCGCATGATATGATGTGATGTCTTGATTTGCAGCCAACTTTTTGTATTGTATGCGTTGCCTATAATTTTAGGGTTGATTGCCTACTTTATTTTTGACAGTCACTCAGCCTGCCCCCATCCTTTTGGTGGTATTCAGTGTGTCTCCA
Source organism: Lytechinus variegatus (assembly GCF_018143015.1). Lineage (NCBI taxonomy): Eukaryota > Metazoa > Echinodermata > Echinoidea > Temnopleuroida > Toxopneustidae > Lytechinus > Lytechinus variegatus. The sequence goes on along the minus strand of NC_054744.1, from coordinate 33,657,761 downwards.
AAGTGTACAAAATATCTTTTTAGTCTCATACTATTGCACGGGCGTTGAAAGGCAGCTCGAGCTAAAGCCGGGGTAATAACAACGTGCCTCGGAATAGAATATTTCTAGATACATGTAGATGGCGCTATACTATTATTACCACTACTTGGGCTTTCTGAGCCAAGCAGAAACAAACAAAGTGGGTATACATGTACATCTACATGTAGGGTACTACATGTATATCTGTAGCCCAAAAGTGATAATGAGAAAATGGCAGTTACTGTACACTGAGTATGTAGACCAAAGGGCCAGTGGACAAACTAATCCTAGTCCGAGGTTGCTAAAATTTTAATTGTTTTGTTTTAATTTTCTTTATCTGTTCAAATTGCAGCCTGGAAAACACCTTAAATGTTTACAAAGACTTCAAAATTACCAACTACATGTAATTGTGTGTATTTTCGCATGGTCATCCCCCCCACTTTAAAAAACTGTTTTGCTGCCCCTATAAAACAGATTTGTTTGAGGGTCCAGTGGTATACGCAGGGGGGGGGGTGACAGGGATTAAAACCCCCTTTAAATGTTTTTGATACCGAACCCCTAAGAATTCAAAACCCCCCTAAATTTTGTTTGAAGACCTTTTTTTTTTGCTTGTAATTTTTTTTTGGGGGGGTTGGAAACAACCTAAAATTTGTGGTGAAGATCTTTTTTTCGATTTTAGATGTCAACATTTCATTCAGCTGGAAACACCCCCTTCTTTTAAAAATTCCTGTGTACGCCCTTGTGAGGGTCCAATGTTTTTGTTTATGTACATGTATGTACATGCAGAAGTGAAACATACATGTAAAAACTACATACACTCTTCAAACGGTGAAGAGCGTCATCTTTGCACTACTTTCTTTTAAATATCTGAAAATAAATTGATTATCATTGACCTTGGGTTGATATATATTTTGCTTTTCAAAACACTTCCTGGACTGAGCGGAGTATTTTTAAATCGATGGCATGTATTACAAGGTTATTTATTAAAGCAGGTGCAGAAACATTAAAAAGAATTACATGTAGATTATTATTTCATCATGTCTGTATTTGTTTAACAAATAGTAGTGGCCCACGCATGTTTGCGAATGGTGAGGTATTCTGATTCTATTTCAATTATTTGTTTTTGAGGTTTTCAGTTTGGACTGAAAACAAGTGTATAGAATATCCACAGGTGCCAAAATTCCTGTAAAATTTTTAGACTAGCCACTCCCAAACTAGGAAATTTCTCCAAATTAGAAATATCTTCAAAAAGTGAAAATGTGATAATTAGCTTTTGAAAAAAGAATAATCATCCAGGTTTTAACTTGTAAAGTTATATAAAAGATGGGATACAATCTAGGAATTGCTATTAAAAGTGCACATCAAACTTCAATCCTTGTTTTTCTCATATTCTTTGAAGCTTTTACCAAATTCTTTCAACATTTAATGAAGTAGTTGTGTTGCTTATTATTGATCAATTTTGGCAACTTGATCATATAATGTCATTCCAAACTTAGGATTGTTTTTTTTAAACTAAAATTTCTCAAAGTTCACAACTTACATGTATTGTTGCTTTTGGGGTGGCTGACATATTCACTTTTGAGAAAACTTTAATATATTTCTCATCTGCAGGCAACGAAGAGTGGAAATCTTTTGAAACCCGGAGAGCAAGATAAGACCAAGCTAGGCCAGGTTGTCAACGAGTATTTGAATACTAAACTTCAACTTACAGGTAAATTGAAAATATGATGTACATGCTGAAATTCTGATTTGTGAGATGATATGGATTTATGGATAGCTTGTTTTAAATTCCATATCTGACAAATGAGATTTTTTATACAAAGTTTTTAAATGAATAGACTATTTCAAGATATCATAAGATAAAAAAAAAAGATGGATGGGACATCACCAGCTCTTCGACTGCATTTATGATGATGCATACTGTATGTTAATGTGATATTCACTGCTAAACTTTTATCACAATTGAAAGATCAGTTGCTTTATTTTTGTCTTATTTTCCTAGTTATGTTTTGCTACAATTCTAATATCTTGGAATTGTATTTTTTCAGCTTGGAGTACATGTAACACTGAAGGCACATCTTATTTTGTTAAATATGCACATCAGTGAATGAGCCTTGCTGATGATGGACTTGTGCTATTAAATTCAAAATAATAAAAATCCAGGGGCGGTATTCTAAACATTGTCTTTTCTTCATATTTTATCTTTTTTCAGAGATGACAAAATCAGTATTCTGGTGGATGTCATAACTTCTGTCACAAAAATTGTCATAAATTTTGTCTCTTCTCTTTTAGCGCGCAACAAAAATATGCAGCTTAATAAATGCACGTAATCATTTTATAAAAACAAAAATTTGACAATATAATATGACGGGGATAGCACGCAGTCATACACTTTGTCATATCTTTTAGTACCAGATATACCGATACCCTGCTGACTAAATGTCAAGCATATAATAATATTATGTAGATTAGATTGCGGTATTAAATGTAGTTTCACTCATCAGCCATGACAATTTTCAAAAATATTTTTTTCATGCTTCAATTAGTTAGGCCCTGCATATCAATTCCTCCTATTCCTCTGTTTTGCTTCTTTTTCTATTTTTCTTCTCAAATTATCCATAGCTTTTTGTCTCTCTCTTTGTAATTAAGCGCATCAATATAGATGCGTAGTTGCACAAACAAGCATCTGTATTGGGATACGCCCTACCTGCTACAGGGTCTTCCTATTGGCTCGAAAGGCTGCAACTGGGAACTAACAATGATTTTGATTGGGTGGGAAATAAGAGAGCTATGACAGGGAAAAGACAATGTTCAGAATACCGAATACAGAATACAGAATTTGTGACAATCGTAGCGGTGTCACATCTCTGAGATAAATGACAAAATTTATGACAAAAGTTATGATAGTGTTCCAGAATATCACCCTAGAACCGTAAACTAAACCATTGTTTATCCTAAACCCATGTGTTGGCTTAGTTGATACATGTAGAGCACATCAGGAGTTTAAACCTTGGTCACGTCAGACCAAAAGATGGGAGTTGCTTCTACCCTGATTGGCATTGGGATAGAGCCTCATCGATCTGGTGCTGCACTGGGCCCACAATCAGTTGGGCAAAATAAATTTCTGAGATTTATATCTCAAACAATTTATATTTTCGGGGTGGGGGGGGGAAGGTTTAGGAATATTTGTAGTCTGAAAAGCTCTCAATAGGTGGTTTCAAACCGCCACAAGAATCCCCGTTAAATTACAGGAACTGTTTTCGGCTAAAAAATACCCACTAATTATTCCTGCATTCACACTGCCCTGAAACACCCTTCGGGATAAGTTCCTGAAGTTACGAGCATGCGCATAGTATGGTCTGATAAGCAGGCAAGGCGCGAGATCCAAAATCAATAGCCCAGCAGCCACCCACAGCTCCCGCGCCCAACGACGCCCAACAACACGCTGGTCTAAAAGTTCCCGTAATTTGCTTTCACATCGCCAAAATACCTGCGACCTTGGAAAAATCCCTGCGAAAGTTCTCGTAATTTTGCCAAGTACCTACTATTTAGCGGTTATTTTCTTTCGGGGAGATTACGCGTAGTTTGCTTTCACATTACCAAAATACCTGGTATTTTCTGATAAATTTCCCGATCAGAGAATACCTGGAACTGACGAACTTCGAGGCGGTCTGAAACCACCTAATGTGAAAAAAAACATCTTGAGTCTCATAGTCCGTCTCCTTTTAATATCAAGCATTGTTATCAAAGAGCAGGATTTTGGTCAAAGTATTTGATAACACCTTAGATATCATTTGGTGTGTACATACATGTACAAATTAAAAGCACTCCGGCTGTGGCTAATACGTCATGTTTGTCATTGTGTGCAATGGTTGAATAATGGATATTGATCACTATATACAAGGATAATCACGAGGCTAGTTTGTTAGACTATTTCAAATTTGGCTGAAGAGAAAATGTGAGTCATATTGTAATCTAGGGCAGATACAAAATAAATGGGCGTGGGAGCAGGCTCTTCAGCAGACAATAGATAGATAGATGGAGGGATGGATGGAGAGAGGGAGGGAGAGAAAAGGAGAAAGAAATATTTTTAGAAGTGTATTTAAGGGAGATTTGTTAATCCATTTTCAGTAAATTCGATATCAAATCCTTACAATTCAACAATATTAATTCCCTGAAAACTGTGTATTCAGTAAAAAAGACAAGGAATCATAAATATGTACGAGCAAATAAAAGCAACATTTAATTTTTTCCAATATTTGAATATGATTTATCAACAACTCTAGATCTTCTATTAAAATGTGTATATCATTATACCTACATGTACTCACTTTAGGCTTGCTTGTTTTAGCCCAAGGATCACAAGATTAATCAGGTTTGCTCTTATTACAAACAAATATTGTATAAATCATAAATCAAGAATCATTCTCGTAATAAGGCAATAATAACCCCTCTATCAGTCAAAATATTTGATTAGAAGGAAAAATGTTTGCCTGTGCTAACATGTCTTATAGATTATACATACATTATCATTTTTTATTACAAAGTAACAAAAAGATCACTTAAAATTCACTTTATGCTTTGACAGTAATACACATATTAAACATAAAACAACTGACCTCCTTCAGATTCAGATTCAGTTTTATTTCCAACAGAAATAACAAATATTGATACAAATCATTTTCATAGATTATAACAAATATTTACAATACATTAATAATAATCATAACTAACATATAAAAATATAATACAAAATATTTTATAGACAAATAATATATAGTTACATGTAGGATAGAAAAAAAAGTATCTGTGGAAATGGGGGATTCACTAAAAAGCATAGCTTGTATAATGTGAATCCCCCTAAAGAAAGAGAATAGAGGAGAGAGGGAGAGAGAGAGACGCAATGGTTGCTATTTGCCTACGGAGATTTACTGAATAGATTAAAAAGAACAGGATAACTCACAGAACAAGACAAAACGAAAAAATAATAGAAAAAAAAAAAAAAAAAACAGGACGACAAAAGGAGAAATAAACGTAAAATAGAATCAGGACAAATTTCGACCGAAAAGAGAGGATAAAACAAAATGATAGACTAACAAAAATAACTTTAAGTCTGAGAGGAGATGATAACGAGCGGGAATTAGAACTGAAGACCTCGGTAGGATTTAAGTAAAACGTTTTTAAGTTTTCTTTTAAAAGAATATATGGAAGGGCTGTTTTTTATGTTATTGTCGAGGGAGTTCCAAAATCTAGGGCCATCGAACATAAATGTACTCTTTGCTAATAAAGTTCTAAAACGGGGTAAATGAAATTCGTCAGATTGCCGAGTAGGGTAATTATGAAAAGAACGATTAAGAGGAAACATAGAATCAAATACACGCGGAAGTGTGTTTTTGTCAAAATTAAACATAAATTGTCCTAAATGAAATAAATATAGGTCGCTTATCTTCAGCAATTTGCTATCAAAAAATAGTGGGTCAGTGTGTGAACGAAAAGCTGAATTATGAATAACACGAAGGGACTTCTTTTGCAGTAATAACAGTCTATCTAAAATGGTTTGATGGGTGCTGCCCCAGGCAAGTATCCCATAATTCAAGTAAGGCAAGATCAGGGAAGAATATAGCATTAAAAGTGATGACGACGAAAAATGATATTTCAGTTTATTGATAATGCCAATATTTCGCGAAATAATCTTACATATACAATCTATGTGGTATTTCCAGGAAAGCTTATTATCAACGGTAACACCGAGAAATTTAATGAATGTGACACTTTCTAAATTAGTTTCGTCTAAAACAATGTCCATGGGAAGTGTATCAATGGAATTGCTAAATAGCATATATTTAGTTTTAAGTAAATTAAGAGACAATTTGTTGGATCTTATCCATTGTGTGACTTTTAAAAGTTCATTATTAACAGTATTTACTAAGGTATATGGATTTTTATGGGAATAAAATATATTAGAATCGTCTGCAAAAAGAATGAACGAAAGGATATCAGATGATTTACAAAAGTCATTAATATAAATAATAAATAATAAAGGGCCTAACAGACTGCCTTGCGGGACTCCACAATTAATGTACTGCATATTGGATGCATGACCATTCAAAGATACAAATTGACGTCTGTCGGATAAGTAGCTTCTGAACCACTCCAAGGCCTTCCCGCGCACACCATAATGAGAAAGTTTATGTAATAAGATATCATGGTTAATGGTGTCGAAGGCCTTGGAGAAGTCCAGAAAAATGCCGACTAGATGTGAGCAATTATCAAAAGCGTGAGCCACTTTAGCAAGCTCCTTGCTTGCTTTGTGATGTATACAAACATTGTATATCTTGCCAGGATGCAGCTGATTTCATAAGGTAAAATCTTGGCCCCTGACACATAACCCAGTGTCTGAACATGCAATATCAACTGCACTGTCATGGTGCTATGTGGTCCCATTGCACAAGTGAGTGCTAGATGCAAAGAATGTGACTTACTGCATCAGTGGAAATGTAGGAAAAATTCCTGCTAAATCACCTCGGCGCTAATTTTGGTGCACACTTTTGAATTTGTGACCCCCGATTTCTTTCACCTAATTTGGAGCTTTTAATCAGCCCGGGTCAGCTACGCGCACACACAGAACCGACTAAGCGTACAATTGTCGCTCAGCTGTGCGGTTGAATCTGATTGGATCACGCTAGGTTTGCGACCGTTCTATTTAGAGCAAGGGTGACACGGAGGTGGGCATGGTGGGAGGGACACGTGCGGCGATTTATTGTTTGTTTATTTTCAGCAGGCATTGTTTCTTGTCATTTCCTTTTCAAGGAATGTGAGATGCAATTCATTAGCTGTCTCATCGCTCTCTGCCTACATGATTATTTACTGAAGATTAGTACAAATGTCGCCTCTCTTCATCTTTTTCTCATTCAATCTCATCGATACCCGGTGTCAGGTTTCTCTTCCCCTCCCTCATGGAGAAATGAAATGCGCAAATGTAGCAAAGTTCCCCAAATCAGACGGAGGCTCCAATTTGTTTAATCTTTTGACGGGTTTTTTTTTCATCCAATGAGAATCATTTATATATTAAGCTGTTCAGAATGAACTGAATGACTTGAATCTTTTCCAGTGGTAAAAAATAGCCCACTCCCGGCATGAAACCGCCAGATCTAGCTGGAAGCGTTCAGTCAAAAAGTTCAATACCACAGAAATTTTGACAAATTGATGGAAAATGAACAATAAATGACGGTGCGATGGCACTACAAAAAATCGTGATTTTACATCACCATAACGGAGAAGAGTTAAATTTTCTAATGCTTTTTCCGGTGGTGAACTAGGCCAATCGGATCAAAATATGTGGTTGAAAAAAGGGGGGAAATGACACATTTTTGCGGCTTTTCTTGGCGGTGCGCAGTGTGTTTGAAGAGGTTGACGCTTAAGTGTTTGGGTAAAATCCATATGCAAATTTCATAAAATTCATTTGTACTTTTGTCAAAACAAACAGGGTAGAAGGGAGACATAGAAACAGACAGAGAGATTGTACATACGATACAGGGACAGAGTAGGCAGGGGACAGAGAAATGGACAGACAGATGAATACAAGGCAGAAAGGAGACAGTGAGACCTATCTATCGGCAAATGGGGACTGAGACAAAGAATTAAAAGTCAAGGGACACTGGGACATATAAACAGACAGACATGGCAGAAGTGGGACAGAGAGACAAAGATATACATGTACATACTGAGAGAGGGAGAGAGAGAGAGAGAGAGAATGCAGGGGGCAGAAAGGGGGACAACAGACCTAACGAGACAGCTAGAGGATACAGGGTAGAACTGGAATAGAGAAAGCAAGATACAGGCGGAGACAGAGAAGGCATGGGACAGATGGGGACAGAAAAAAGACAGACTGGCAGAAGGGAGACTGAGAGACAAACAAACAATACAATACAGACTAAGATAGAAAAGGCAGGGACTAGAAAAATAGACAGGCTGATACATAGGAGACAGCAGAAGAGAGACAGTGAGACCAACATAGAAATTGTAAGATACTGACTGAGACAGAAAAGACAGGCACAACAGACATATTTGGACAGAGGAGACAGGACAGAAGTGAGACACAGAAAGTAGGATACAGGCTTAGAGAGAGAAGGCAAGGGCAGAATTGGGACAACAGAATATTGAGAGAGAGGAGACGGGAGAAGTGAGACACAGAAAGTCAGGTATAGGCAGAGACAGGGAAGGCAGGGGGCAGATAGGGGACAGACAAACAGACAGGCATGCTGAGACAAAGAAGATTGGACAGAAGTGAGACAAAGAGACAAGCATAGAGATTGTAAGATGCATGTACATGCTGGGACAGAGAAGACAGCTAGGGCAGAAGGGATCCAAGAGACTAGCAGATAATGAGATACCGACCGAGACAGAGAAGGCAAGGGCAGAAAGAGGACAGAGAGACAAAGAGACAGATTTTAAAGTGCAGACAGATACAGAGAATGGAATAGAGAAATGAGAGACTAGAGTCATAGAGAGTAGATTAATAGTTCATCATTGCAAAATAATCTTTGACATCAAGCAGATTTGGCAAGAATACATTATGAAAGCTGCAAGGACGGTAATCCCCCTCAACCTGATCAGTTTACCTAATAAATCTTGGAAAGCTTCTTCATTTGATACTGAGGATTATGATATATTATTAAACATAAGAAGCTTATAAAAGATGACTACTCAAAACCAAATCATGGCTAAATTTCTCATGACTCATTTGCACATTAATTGCCCATATATGACTCCTCATACATGAATATGAAGCTTCCAGACACTTTAAATGAAAAGAAATATCAACACTGGATTATACAGTGCGTATCAAAAAAGTTAACACTTTCAAAAAGCCCTGGGAATTAAATAATTTACAACATGTGGGTAATTTTTTCACATATATTCTTGGGTTTGGGTCTCATCTATCCAATGAAAGTTTTGACAGAATGTTACACTTGAGTGAGCACTGTCCATTTTCGTAAAGCTCACAGAAATCTTTTTGCGCAGAAACGCTCGTTTTCAAGCTGTGTAAAGGGGAAGGGCGAAATGAAACTTACCCTGCGAAACATTTCCCTTGCGCAATAGTATTCAAGGATTTTGTAAAAAATTTGCCACCCAAATTGAAATTTCAACACTTAGTAAGCCCAACCTTCACCCTTTTTGTGCCAGCTGGATCTGAGGACATACCTGAATCTGAACCAAAGTTTATAGCAGACATATCCAGCACTTTTTCACTAAGTTTTTATTATTTAAAGTGGATTTACATTTCATTTCTATACTTGTCTCTCCACACTTTTTCCAAGCTTGACAATGTTTAACGAAATGGAAATCAAGCCTACATGTACATCACAGTTCAGTGTAAAACAAGTACATGTATTGTCATGATGGCCTCGGTGTATGGGGGAAAGGGGTGGGGCGCAATGCAGTCTTTGAAATGTTTTGGGCAAGGAAACAAGATAGAAAAGGTAAAAGATATCTTCAAATCAATATTACTAGCTTAATTCCATACATGTTCTTCATGATTAAGGTCTACTTTTATTCGCATAACTATTTCAAAGTTCTGCGCAAATCATTTTCCACTAACTTTTCAAAAGTAAGTGGTGCTCACTCAAGTGGATTTATTTTTCGACATCTATTTCGTTATTTGCTTAAATGGATCTGTACCAATGTTAAAATATGGAAAATTTTTCAGGATATTGCAAATGTATTATTTAACAGGATTTTTTTCTATAAAGTGTAAACTTTTGTTTGATACGCACTGTAGAGTAGATTCCTCTCAAGCTTCCTCCCATATCAGTTGGATATTCAAAGCATACTTGTATTGTTTCTGTGATAACTGGTATAATTTGGATAGTTAAAGTACATGGACAAAAAATAAAAGAATAACCAGCTAACAGACAAGGGCAACATGCATGAAAACATCTTTAATAATGCCATAATGGAGACTTCACCTACATGTAAAGCTGCAGAACATAAGTGTCAAATGAATCATATTGAAATATAATACCGACCAAGGAAAAAAATATATTGATCAAGGGGTTTGGTAGGGTTTTATTTAGTGTTGACAGTTTCTACTCTCATCTTCTCATCTATATTGTGTTCTTTCCCAGCCCCCCCCCCCACTGCCCATACCACCTTTCCTTCCAAGACAATATGTTGTAGCAGTTTTTCTTTTTGTTTTCAACTTTTTTGCTTCCTTTTGTAAACAATAAATACATACAGGTAATTTCAATACTTTCATGGCTTTTTTCCTCTTCAATATTCTTCACACATTGATGGTTGCCTGGTGAAAGATTGCATAGTCGAAATATGCACTGCAGTTTTTCTTTTGTTCCCTGTAAAAGTTTTGTCTGATATAACTTCTAACTGCAAGTAAAAATAAAGATGTGCAAATTTAAAACATGAATAGTCGGGTACAGTGAACAATGAATAAGAACATGAAAATGGTGATTGTTTAAGCACTTCCATGGATGAAACAACAAGAACACTTCTCAAATTAAATTGTTATTTCATGGCCTTTGCACAATACACATCGCTGGACGGTTGTTCCATTACAATGTACTGTATGATCTTCACTATTAGAACCACATACATACTTCATGAGAGCATTCAATATTGAAGTGTCAGATAGAAGAGATAAATTATTTCTTTTCACCTAAAAACATTATTGATGGAGGGAATTACTTGGAAAGAAATACACTGTCACATGTCAAAGGAAAATACACCTTAGTGCTTTCTTCCTGCCCTTATAAATACAAACTTAGAGGAAATGGTTTAGGAAATGGATTCAGGAAGCCTATGTCCAGTCCATAGATTGAGAGGTTAGGGCGAGATAACTATAAAAACAAATCACTATTGTGTAGTTGTCATTTATTTTTGGTATAAATTGCTACTTGGTCTTACACCCAATTTGCCTACTGTCTGTGATTTGAATTCAGAATTTAATTGAGTTTGAATTCCAGGATGAAATGGAATTGGAATACATGTCCATAGCAGGGAAAAATTAATGTTTATTTTTGGGGCTACCTTTCACAATCTACTGCCTAAATTTGCAACATTGTACAAGCTTTAACATTTCAGTGAATTGGGATTCCCTGGGCTATTTTGAGCATTTCAGGGGCAAAAATAGCCCCAAGCCCCCATGAATTTTTCTCTCTGGTACAGATCTAGGCTTTGGAATATTGTATTTGGATTTGAAGTTGGAGATGAATTTGAGTTTGAGTTTAAGTATGACTTTAAGTTTATGTTTGAGTTTGAATTTTAATGTTACGGTGGGGGTGAATTTTAATGTAAGGGGGGGGGGCACTGATATTGATATACAGAACATGCCTTTCAAATCAGTGACTTTTTGTCTAAAATAATTCCCCAAATATGGTAAAGTATTTGATATTAATAGAGGGATTAATCAAATATTGCAATGTGTGACTTCAGTCTACAAATGTATATCACTCCTGTCTGAACCAATATACAGGAAGTTATTAATTTCAAATAAATTAATCATTAACTCCAATGTATTACATGCTGTTTAAAGTAATCAGCTCTTAGAGTTATATTTTAATTTTGAGACTGTCAATCAATTCACTTTTATTGTTCTACATTTGACAGCTAAAGTAGAAAAGTGGCTGTGATTAAGCCAGAAATTCAGTGTTTGTGAATGGCAATGAATACACAGATTGAAAGGTTAAACTTGGTATGCCTTTTGAATAATGAACTCTGAAAACAAATGGTCATGCTTGTGATTTTTAAACAAAAAACTACAGTAGTAGACAATCATGTTTTAACCCTATCTAGGTCGGGATATTTTAGGAGTACATATTGCTGGGGGGGGGGGCTCCCAGGCCCCCCTCGAGATCTTGACCGTCATCTGCGCCGAAAATTGGCACACGGATTGTCTGGGACATAATCTACCAAAATTGTATAGTAATTCATTTCATGCAAATTGCTATGAAGTGTTAATGCTATTTTCTGCGTAATTATTATGCAAAATCATTCTTTTTCCTCTAACTCCCAATAATAAAGCTCCAAGTCTTCTAATTTTTGGTATAGAAACTCTTTGTTCTTAGCTAGTGTATGAACAAAATTGCAATATCAAATAATTTTCTTATGTATTATATTTTTTTTGCAATTTCTTTAATATATGTATTTCTTTGTTTTATTTACCATTTGTTTTTTGTTGTTTTTTCAATGAAATTTATTGGGGACTATTCTGAGATCCTTAAAAGCATAAAATAAATACATTTAGACCAGCAAAGCTAAAAATGATCATACATTTATGATTTTTGGTTGAAAACACAATTAGCATTGACTACATGTATATACACAAAATCACATTTTTGGGCAATTTTTGGTCAGTTATTCACTTACATAATGTTGCGTTATTTTGGAACCACATACCTGAGTGACGCAAAATTGGTCTCAAAGTTGCACAAGACTTAGAAAGTAAAAAGTCAGCGGGCGGGACGGTCAACAATTTTGCGCGGCAAAAAATATTGCGCGATTCGTTGAGGGGGGCCTCGTAGCCCCCCCATGGCCTAGATAGGGTTTAACTCCACCCTAATTTACAGGCAGTTCTTCATAAGTCAGAGTTCAGTCAATCTCAATATTCCAGCCCAGTCTAACCTTCTTTGGGATTAGTTTTGAAACCATTTCTTAAAGCTGCAAGCAAGCAAAACGAGCTAGGATAAAAATACTTTTTCAGTAAGAAAATCTATTTTTTTTAGTAGATTTTGACATACTGTATTATTCAGAAAATATTATATTTCACTAATTCCTTTAACCTTTTTCTGTTTCCCTGTTTTTTTTTCTTGGTCGTGAAACTGATTTATATGCATCCTTTTTAATATCTCTCTTTCCATGTAACAGCGGGATCTTCCACGTTGCCTTCTGGACAGAGCAGATTGCCATTCTCATTTCTGCTACCTGAAGGGTAATATGTGCTTTTGTATTTATCCTCCCCTCCCACTTTCCCTGCCCCCCAAGTATTAAAGAGAGGGTTGGATGATGAACTTAACCCTATTTTTTTCAAGTGAAAAAGAAATTTTACCTTTAAATTTATCACCAATCAAAAGACCCTGATGCATCCCCCTGGATGTACCTTGAGATGTGTTTTTTTGTGTTTTAAGTCTATTTTTGACCAATCACCTCAAAACCAACAATAAAATTGCCAGAGAGAGTTCTCTGTATGTACCCGTAATTTGCGTTTTCCAAAAGCAAAAATTACAAAATTAGCTTTATATCTATCAAAAGAGTAGTTCTTTTACTTCTTCATACTGTCAAATCAAAATTTCAAGATGTTCAGTTGAATAGAAAAGATTCAAAACTTTCTCTGACACAAGTTTTTGCAGTCTGCTTGGAAGTTTCACTGAAAGTGAGCACATCTAATGCTTGAGTGAACCCCAAACTTCAAATGCGGTTTTCTCCTTAAATATTTTTCAAGCTCTTGCTTGAGTTTCTTAGAACTGTATTTCAATGTACATGTTGATTATTGTTATATAAAGCTCAAGATGAGCCTCTACAAACTTAAAATCTCAAAATTCATTTTGGGTGGCTTACTGTTGGTTTGGGGTTGCCTGTCATATTATATCAGGCTTTTTTTAAATATGAGTTTGACTCATCCAAGGGCCCATATTTTCATAAAGGACTTGCAACTGTTGTAGCTTTGCCATTATGGCAACTACTATGGTAACAAGGGTCAGCAGCCAATCAAAATCAAGGTTACCATGGTAGTTACTTAAATGGCAAAGATACAACAGTTGCAAGTCCATTATGAAACAGGCCCCTGCCCTGCACTGGATGAAGGCCTGGCAGATACTTTATTTTTGTACTTTTACAGAGGAAACAGCGCAGGGTATATTTCGAAAGAAACTTCTGCAATCTAATCAAGAGCTTAATTTGTATTATTCATGCGCTTTTTAAATGTCTGGAAGGAAACAAAAGGCTTCCGTACCGAGATACTAGACTGATATCAGATAAGATTTAATTTGTCATCACACTAATGTTTGTGTAGTTAATGCTATACACGCGAAATGGAGTTTGGTTGAAAATGGTTGAGCAGAAGTGGTGCACTTTCTGCCCTCTTGGAAAACGCATACTCCTGATTTTTTCATTAATATGAAAAGGAGAGCTATATAATGTGCTTGTCAGTGAATCGTGCCAATTACTACTAATTCTTTGATTGCACAGCGCTAGAAATGGCAGCTTTAGCTATTGTAATTTAATGATAGTGCATTTCAGAATAGACTATTTATGCATATGGTGCTCTGTAAATGCATATATACTTAATATAATCATTATTATTATTATATTATCATTATTTTCTTTCGTATTTTGGTGTACACTGAACAAGCTTAAACCTTTAAACAATCTTATTTACAAGTCATGTTATATAAACACCTGAATGCATTTGGGAGTTCATAAAAAGGAAAAATCTCTCACTTTAACTGCCTTTTATGATCACATGACTCATGCTTGCAGTCATGTGACCTGATCCAAGGGTTGCCAATAAAGAGATCATAATGATTCCCATGGATGGTAACGATTTCACCTCATATTTAGAAACAGAGGTCTTGATCCGTTCTACAGACGTCAAGAGATCGCTATTTCTTCGGTGATGACAATTTGGGAAGATAAAAAGAGACATTATTCCCATTTTGAGAGAAGGAATGTGTTTCTATATAATCTCCTTCCTGCGCTCAAAGTGACAATGGATCAACAGAAACCAGGTCAAGTGAATTATTGGCTATTCTTCAAGCTAAAATAAAATTCTTAACAAGAAGTTCAGAACTCTATTTGTCTTCAATAATGAAATTGAAGGTAATTGTTACAGGGGGGGGGGGGCGTAACATAGTATGTTGATAGTGAAGGGGGGAAGGGGGTAGGGTTGTCGGCAAGATGTCACTTTTCTCTTATTTCAATTTAAATAAGCATTTGTGATTGAACTGAGACCTTATTTTTGTACTCTTTTCCCCCTTCTTCCTTATTTCTTGATTTTACTGTTTTTCTTCTTTTTCTCCTCTTTTTGTCCCCACTTCTTGAAAAATCATTAGGACAAATGCCCCCCCCCCCCTGAATTGATATGCATACATGTATGCTACACACGAGATGAGACTCTTTATGCTGTATTCGAATCCAGTGTAAACTCACAAAGAACTATTCAAATTTTTACTATTTTGCAGACTGCCAACCTCCTTTGAGTCGAAACACGCGAGGATACGGTACTGGCTTGAAGCAGCCATTATCAGGGCATCATGGTTCAAATCTAAGAGGAGAACCCTTCAAGGTTTTACCATCATCGAGCATGTCGATGTCAACCAACCTGAGCTATTGGTAGGCTGCATGTTCTCAATATTATGAGTATGTTAGGGGAATGAAACCCTAGTAACAAGTTGGCTATTGTCTAGAGAACCCCCCCCCCAAAAAAAAAAAA
Organism: Lytechinus variegatus; assembly: GCF_018143015.1. NCBI lineage: Eukaryota > Metazoa > Echinodermata > Echinoidea > Temnopleuroida > Toxopneustidae > Lytechinus > Lytechinus variegatus. The sequence goes on along the minus strand of NC_054744.1, from coordinate 33,642,301 downwards.
GATAAATAGATGAATAAATGAATAAATAAGTAAGTGAATGAATAAATGAAAAATAAGTGAATAAATAAATATATATATTAATAAATAAATAGATAAATAATTGAATAAATAAATAAATAGATAAATAAAAAAAGATAAAAATGGCACCAATGAAAGTTTTAGAAAGGAAATATTAGACAAATAAAGGAAGTTGTATTTGAATGTTACAATGACTAATCATCCCATTGGTAATGCTACCTACATGTACATTGGAGATCTTGAGCTTCATGTACCTAATTGGCAATTTGCCTTCTGGTGATGTACACATAACTTTTTGTTTCTAATGTTGGTTTTGAACTGTGAGGTTACAAACACAAATAAATATCATTCTCTGAAGTTTCAAATTTAGTTGTAGATAATTATTATCTGTTGACCGATCAATCGGATGAACGTACGTGAACCAAGAAGTGTACAAGAAACCCGGGCAGGTGTTTCATAAAACTGTCCATAAGTTAGTAGTGACTGGTGATCCTGTCTTGTGGTAAATGATACAGTAGTATCAAATATTTGATGTTATTTCGCACCTGAGAAAGGATCACCCGTCCTTCGTGAAGTCCCTTGTAACTCGTGAACCACTTTATGAAACGCCTGCCAGATCCTGAACAGCAAAACAATACAAATTGAGTTATTTGTCAAGTAATAAATAATTACTGGTAATATGATAGTCAATTCAATTTAATTCAATCCGTTTAATATTTCACTCGATACAAAGAACATATATACAGGTATAATATAAGAAATACATAATGACAAGAACAAACAAACAAAGTAACAAAAATGATAATACAGTAAATAATGTACAAAGCAGGCTTCGAGTGTGGACTGGCATTAAAGATATGTTGGATCTGAGATGTTCCAGCCCAGTAAAGAAATCATTTGTCAACACTATTGAATAATACATAGAAAATATGTAGTCGACATATCTATATAGTGTCTTTCCACAAGATACAAAGCTCTTTTAGATGCCATTCCAATTTATATTAATCTTTTTTTTCTCTGCAGGCACCAGTTCAAGAGTCAAGAGAGCATACAATCGGATGTTTATGTAGAAAATCCTTTCAAGCCACTGTCACATTGAACAGGAAGGGCTACTGTGCTGGTAAGAACACACAGTGTATGTGCAGAATAACAAACCCACAATTAATCAAACGATGTGTATGAATAAAACAAAGATAAGTAAATGATTATTGTTAATTTTTAAGACAAATGATATTGAATTGACTACCAATTCAGTGGTCTGATAAGGTATATGATTCATATCTCTACAGGAGAATCCGTACAAATCAACCTAGAGCTAGTCAACGGCACCAAGAAGTCTCTCCAGTCCCAGACGACGTTCCTGCAGAAGATAGAGTACAGGGTCAAAGGTCGAACACACACGGACTCGCAGCAGATCAATGCCCTGGATCTTGGCGTGGTGCAGCGGACACAGCGTCAGTTCTCAGGAAATTACTACATCCAAGTTCCTTCCATAGCGCCCTCTATAAACTCATGTAAGATCATCACCGTTGGGTATGTCTTGCAGGTTAGTGACCCTCACATCCATGGGGGATATTTTTTGTTCCTTCACTTGCTTTTCTTCAGGTTTTTTTTATCATCTATGTATGTAAAATACTGTTGTTTTAAACTACAGTGGTCAAAGTCAGTAGGATCATTTCAAAATTCTATAATTTCCAACAAGCACTTATGTGCTACAATATGTACATGTAGCCCCCTACACTCTGGAATAGCTTACCCCTGGAAGTCAGGAAAACACCATCTTAAACAAATAAAAAATCAAAGCACATCCATTTTTTAATAGCAAGTGTATCAGGCTTATATGGCAGTACAGTATGTACTATGGTGACAACTTTGATCATGATATAGTACGAGTTACTTCAACTTTACTTTCATATGATTAATATTTTGAACAAAGAGCAGTGTGTTTTGGCCTATTCCCTTCCATTAAATCAATCATAGTTTGGAAAGCTCTTCTGCAGCGCCCTATGAAATAGTTGATATATCTGATGCTAAATTACCAATCTTACATGCACATGTTATATGTACATGTAGCTCTTATTGTAAATTTGTGTTGTTTTGTGTCTTATGCTTGTGTAATTTACCATTTATTCATCCAAATTAATTTATGTATACCCTGGAGTATTCCTTTAAATATTTGCCCTTAATTTGGCATATAATGTATGTAGCATATTTTCATTTTCATCAGTGAATGGAATAGTCATAGTAATAGTCATTAATGGATACCCCACCGGATGTCATGAATTAGTGTCTACAGTATTTAATTGAAATATCATGAAAATTGGGGGTCATGTGAAAGTCAGCCGTCATATTTTTATAAGTCAAAAGTTCAGGGGACATTTCAACATTTTGATGAAAGTGATTGTGAAAAACAGGATATTAGGAACTGTCTGTTTTGGGTTTGATACACTATTTGCACTGTTTTTGGTCTTTCGTGCTTTTTTATTTTAATATGTCTCTACTTTTTATGACCTACATGTCGGTGTCATACCAGTTTCAAATATGAGCTTATTAAAATCCCATGTAAAAAAGAGACCGGCAAACTTAAAATGATCAACATGTGATTGATATTCCAGACCAAGCACGGGAAGGGGGGGTACATGCCTACCTGCTTTATATATAGACAAAAATGCTGTGGTATGTAGATGTGACCCCCCCGATAATGAGGGTGTAATGGGTCGTTGCATAATGAATACAGGGGCATTTTGAGAGAAATGATTTCTGTGCAAACAATTCATTCTTACTGAAAAATGATTAAATATTTCCTATAACTGTCCTTTCTACATGTATTTAATTTGTATTTGTCTCATCTTTCTCTTTTGCAGTTTACAATCTCAATCCCTGGTACCAAAGAAAAGGTGATATTTGACTGTCCCATAGCTGTTGGTACCATCCCATTCAGACAGGGACCACCTATCAATCACCACCCAAGCCCCCCTCTGCAGCAACCGAGTCCAGGTCCTGGTATTGATATGGGGGGATTCTGTGTGGATATGCCTCCACTCATAGACTGGCCCTCCAGAGAGTTTGGTCCCCCCTTGGACCTAGCACCCAACTCCTACCCATCCTGCGCACCTCCGCAGTATCCAGGAGGGCCTCTGAATGAAGAACCCAACCTCCCAACCGCACCTCCGCTACCGGAATACGAATCTGGATCGGGGACGTTTACCGCAATGGATAGGACCGCACTGACACCTCTTCGGAACGCCCCTGAGCTGCCAGAGTTCCACAAGTCAGCATCTGAGGGGAGAATCAATGCTGCCTTCCTGCAGATGGGGAACCATCCTCGAGCCCCGCCAGTTGCTCCTAAACCGGCCTCACCAAGAACTAGTCGGTCCTCTCCTTCTACTCCTAATGGCAACCCACTGGTCCTTCCTGGAGATCCTGCAGCAGTTAGACTCAAGCCCAACAGACCTGCTCCTAAAAAGTCAGTAGGCAGAAAGCAAGGCTCGTCCCCTTCTCCCGAGTTACCCCCACCTAAAGTTTCACCTGGTCGTCACATCTTTCAGGAAGGAGGGGAAGGTAAGTCTGATTAATAGAGAATATGACCCTTATTCTTAACTCAGGTCAAACTCTTGTCTGAAGTTGTGATTTGATTATGGACAGCTGGGTATCTCTATTAAAAGTTTAATTAGTCAACTCATTTGACACTTAAATCATTTCTTATTGACAAGGAATACTTTCTGAACTACATGTAGTTCTCTTCTTCATTGAAACATGACAAAAGAGCAAAGTAAACATAAGGAAAGTACCATGTAAATAAGATTTTGACATGTTAAACTTACCATAATTCAGTCTAGAGGTTTTTAGTTGATCAGATTCGAGTAGTACATTCATGCACATATGATTATGTATTTTATAAGTGTATAATTATGAAGCTTAGGACTTGCTTTTCCAATCGATTTTCTAAGAACCTGTGTTTTGGCCATTCTTTGAATAATCTGGGGGATAATAAAATGCTGTAAGTGAGTGGCTATGAATCAAGTGATTTGTTTTTCGAGTTAATTCTCAAGTTTTTATTTTGCAATATTCATTCTGCAGACTGTGCTCATGCATATGCAGAGTGCATCTTTACATCATCCGATCAAGAAGATGGAGGCAGAGGAAGGGGCGGTGGAAGAGGTGGAGGAGGAGGAGAAGGAAAGGTGGAGGAGTACGACGATGATGTAGAGGATCAAGACCCTGACACATACACCTATGTTCCAATCTATGCCTACTCCATGCCAAATCTTCAAGTTAATGGGACCAGTTGATGTGATGGTCCCGCACCAAGGAGGGCAGTCCCAACATGGGAACTTGTACATTATCAGGCATGGTGGCTCGGTGGTTAGAGCATCTGCTATACAAACAGTAGGCCACAGGATCAAATCCCGGCCAAGTCATACCAAAGACTGCAATTGGACAATTAGAGCTTCTGCATTCTTAACTAGGGGACGCGGATCTTGATTTAGGACACCCCATTGCAGCAGTCAGGCATATGCTTCTTCCTTCTTTCCGAGAACCCGCAAGGACTGGAACAACCTCCAACAGGATCCAGCCCATCCCCCCTCGGTTGATGCCTTTAAGGCCTTCTTGAGTGGTATCCAGAATTAACCATTGCTTGCACATGTCGTCGCCGAATCAACAAAGTGGCACACGCGACCGTTGATGCGCGAAATCACTCTTCGAGATAAACACGATTAAAGATTTTAACATTTTCAATTGCTAGTTGCTGTAGGATTGTGAAGTTTAATAGAATAAAGAATGCACATACCACTAGCCAGGTATTTACTCCTGCTTCCCATTTAAACATTTAATCTAATGAACATCAAATCTTGACATAGCAATGATTCAAACACAAGCATGGCAAGTGTTGTTTTTTGGAAAATATTACTTCAGCATGCGTAGAAACGGCGCGCACGTGTGTGCCATTTCGTGAATTATTTTACAACGGATTTTGAGGCTAGTGTCGTTTTTTCGCTTTAATTATCTTATTAATGACAGAGAATTTGGTCTAAAATTTTGGTGAAATGATAGACCATAGCCAAGGCATACTAAAGCTGAAAGAAACTTGAAATTGAATACTGAAACAGAAAGATACTCACAATTTACTTTTCACATGATTTTGGGACGTTGCGCCACTTCATGGATTCAGCAACGTCACAGAATCCACGAAGTGGCACACGCGACAGTTGATGTGCGTAATCACTATTCGAGATAAACATGAATAAAGATTTTCACATTTTCAACTGCCCATTGCTATATGATTGTGAAGTTTAACAGAATGAAGAATGCACATACCAAGAGCCAGTATCTACTGCTCCATTCCATGTTAAAAATGTATTGAATGAACAGTGATTCAAACACAAGTGTCGTTTTGTGTGTAGAAACGGCGCGCACCTGTGTGCCACTTCATGGATTTTTTTACAAAGGAATTTAAGGGTTGTGTGGCTTTTTCACTTTATTATCTCATTAATTAGAGAGAATTGGGTTCTAAATTTCGGTGAAATGATAGACCATGACTAGAGAATACTAAAACTGAAAGAAACTAAAAATCAACTTTTCACATGATTTTGGGACGTTGTACCACTTAGTGGATTCAGCGACGATGTCTGCACTACAAGAACAAGTGCTTTTATCATGAAATAACATAAAATGCGAAAAGTTCCACACATGCACGCACAACCAGTGCGTTTATCTTCATCATCTTGGAACAGCTCTTACTCTGGAAGAAGAAGAATCAGCTGCTCTGCATATCACAATAGAGAGTTCATTAATATTCCACTTTTAATGCAGGGTCTGGGAACCTTGTCACTAGCCTGTGCTGCCGCTTTTAACAGGAATCCCGCTATGAAATACTATGAGTCTTTACATCGCAGTTTTCCTGCAATTCGGGTTGTTTTGTCCTATTGATAATTGTGAGAAACTGATGAATAGCCACTTGCTGGATCACTCTGAATTTTGACCAGGTACCTTACCACACCATTGCCCCATCTTACAAAGAGTTACGATTGATCCAATCGGTCATAATTTTATGGAAAAAGTCCACCAGTGTCGTAATTTTTTCTACAGGAAATTTGCATAATGTCCTTTGTAAACAAAGAGAAGCACAGTGAATTTTCAAGGAAACAATGCTTGAATATGCCTCATAGTTAGAGAATATTTTGAACAAACATGCAAAATAGAGATTGATCGGATCATTCATAATATCTTGTAAGACGGGGCCAGAACAACATCTCTCAGCCTTTCATAGATGCAGGGTACTAGTTCAAGTAGGGTCTGATTGAAGACTAGCAAACTGGATTAGAAGTGTGTATACCAGCAACAAATCCTGATGCCGTTTTTCTGAGTAGTTGGGGGTTTCTAATATCATCATTAGTGTTATTGTTAACAATGAATTTAATACTCTTTTCAAAGAAATATTAAGTGTTTTTAAAAAGGGTGTTTCGAGGGCACTTGAAGACAAAGCATCAAGATTGATTGTAGGGCTGAGTTGGCAATTGATTGCATTGATCATTGTGTGCAATCAGTTGTAGGAATCAACTCTAGGATCAATGACTAAGCTTTGTGTAACATGCTCCTGATGTGTGTATGTTATTAAAACAGAGAAGGTGATAAGTTACATCTGAAAACGGATCTTGTATGCATGGGTTTTTTGCTTGTAGAAGAAATAACAAGGCTACGTTCACTTGCTGACTAATTGATAACATTTTTTTTACTGTAAGAAACACCGTTCTCATTCTTTATATTATTGCGTGTTGCAAGAAAATATTTGTAATCAATACTCAAATGTTTGCTAGCATACTTACAAATGATAGATAAGTTTTCACTGCAGCAACTCAATTTGAACTTCTGGTTTCAAAACATAGACCAGCCATTAATTGCAAGACTTATGATTGATTAATAGGCACCCAAATTGACTTACAATTGATTGCAAGTTTCTTGCACTGCTCGATTTGTCTCTTCATTGATTATACATGTAGCAAATGGTTCAAGACAGAGGTGATATTTTCATTTTGGAGGGGGATGGGGAAGATGGGGAATGTTGAGTAAAGTAACCTAAAGATATATCTTTACTTTTATTGAACTTCAAACTTGGCATTTTTTAAGGGAATGATAATGACCAGGCTAGATATGGAAATCATCAGGTCAAATTTTGTAGAGGTCATAGGTTCTCATTACAAAGTTTAATTTGATAAATTCATTTCAAACTTGTCTCATTTATGCATATTGATGCATATATGAAACTTATGCATACTGTATTAAAATAATCTATATTTTAAATTCAAGATTAGTTGTGAATGATTCAAATTATATATATTCCATTGAGAACCCATCTACAGTGTATATTAAAAAAAAAGGTATATAAAAAAATTGATAACAAGATTTAAGCTTTTCTGGAATTTTTAACAAATATGTCTATTGTGAACTCATCTATGCTATTTTTTAAAGTCATGTATCAAAAAAGTCTTTATTCAAGATTTGAGGTATTTTTCAATGATCCAAGGTATTGATTGCATCTTTAGTCAAGAACCTATCTGTTTTTTCTTGAAATGGAAAAAAAAATAAGATTTAGCTATTCTAGATTAATTGAGGGTATGTATGTTGTGACATATTTATGGTGAATTTCTGTTGCTGAGAATCTCTTATTATTTTGATGGCAACTCAATTACTTAATGTGCTGAGTATAGGAAAAAATATGTGCAAATTATAATCAAAAGTCAATAATGCGTGTTATATCAGTACTAACATTGAAGACAAATATTTTATATTTTTAACAAAGTTTTGTATAATTTTAGAATTTAAGTTGGAATGTATATGCACTTGCCTGTGTCATGACCTCTTCAAATTCCATGACATTTGCTCTGGTAACAATTGCTCCGATGAAAAATGTGCACATTAAAAAACATAAAAAGCAACCTCCAAAACTGAATAAACCCTAATCCTTATCTTCACATTATTCTGAACCAAAAACTTTACTAACATCCTAACTTTATTTCTATGCCTTCTGAGATATTAAGACCTGAGCAAACGTCACAGGAGCAAATGTTGTGTCACCAGTTAAAGATTTAGGCCATGTGGGATAAAGCCAAACAGACATTAGATCAAGTGCCAATTTACCTTTACCATTATTGAAACGAAAAGGGGATATATTTTTCACAGGGGTGTCCACAATCACCATTTAAATAAAAATCAATCAATCAACATTAAGGGGGAAAAAATCCCAAATTAGGCAAGAATCCTGGTTCGGGAACCACCTTGTTTTTTTAATATGAGGGTCAACTCTTGCATGTATGTACATGTAGTTGTATTCAAGCTGAATTTAGGATATTGGTGTATATACTATATCAACTTTTTTGATGTTGACAACCACATGTTATTGTAATTACGTTGGGCATTTTTTACCTAAAAATCCAAGATGATGCCAGTGTTTAGACTAAAGAGGATTCTGAAAGAGAGATTTATTCAAATTTAGAAAAAAAAAATTAATACAGGGAAATACTGTACGCAAATGGGACATTTTATGCCATTCTCTCATTTTCTTATAGAAGGGTCGTGGTGTAGGGCCGCTGCCTAGCTTTCTTTGGCATGGCCTGAATCCCCAACTTGCCACTCTCCACCCAGGTGTTAAAGGGGTACCCATCAGGATGGGAAAGCCTATGTACTATGCCTAGCAATTGAGTCTTGGAACTCTTGAAGGTTTGAATGCTCTCCTGGGAGTGGAGAAAGTGCATACATTGTGTGCGGGCATGCCAGGATCTGAAGACCGGGGTAATAATAGAAACAAAGTGTAATAAGTGTAATATGAATGTAACTATTATTAGATAATTATTTTGTTCATTAAGAGCGCAGACTTACATGTAGGATGTCCATTCATTATGATTCTTACGTTGATCAAATGAGAAACTAATTCATAATGTATAATCACTATCCTGACTCATGAAGAAACAAGTATGGAATGCCATTGGGGCAGCATTGTAAGAGACTATCAAATTGAATCTATGCATTAAATCGTAGAATGTTTATGAGTAAATACTCCATATTATTGCAATTCCATGAAATAAGCAATGTTATTTTTGTTTATGTCTGACCCAAAACCATTGATAATTCAAGGGCATTGCAGTTACTTTTCATATGAACTAGAAAAAAAGAAAAAATCACTTGAGGAAGGTTCCAGCAGTGGCGGATCCAGGAAGGGGCGCTTTGGCCCATACCCCCCCTCTCTTTTGAGAGGCTTTTTTTTTAAGGACAAGTCCACCCCAACAAAAAGCTGATTTGAATAAAAAGATAAAAATCTAACGAGCATATCACTGAAAATTTCATAAAAATCGGATGTAAAATAAGAAAGTTATAACGTTTTAAAGTTTCGCCTAATTTCTCAAAACAGTTATATGCACATCCTGTTCGGTATGAAAATGAGGGGATCGATGACATCACCCACTCACTAATTCATTTATATTTTATTATATGAAATATGAAATAGTTTGATTTTCTCGTCATTGTCATGTGAAACAACGTTTCATTCCTCCCTGAACACGCAGAATTCCATTATTTTAACATTTTGTGTTTCAAGCAAGAGGGTCCTAATTGTCAAATTTCGTAAAAAAATGAAATATTGTATTATTCAAACAATAAAAAACAAAAGACAAAGTGAGTGAGTGACATCATCAACTCTCTCATTTGCACATCACTGGGTTAGGTAGAACTATTTTGTGAAAAATAAGCAAAACTTTAATAACTTTCTTATTTTACATCCAATTTTGATGAAGTTTTCAGTGTTATTCATGTTTGATTTTTCGCTATTTAAATCAACTTTTTTCTGGGACGGACTTGACCTTTAATGAGAATATGCCATGCATACCTTATTTTTGCTTGCTAAATTTTTTGTGCAACAAAGGTAGCTCCATTTGTAGTGAAACCCCCCCTCCTTTGGTTTTTTATTTGCTTGTCAATTTTTTTTCTGTACAAAAATCACCCCATTTTGGAGAATCCTGGATCCGCCCCTGAGTTCCAGATAAAGGGGGTAGGACATACGTACCTTGTACAATTGGCCATGAGTATTTTTAAGGGTAATGATACTTATTTTAATGTGCAGTATACATGCAATATGAGTAAGTCATATTTTGCTTCAACTCTTGGGCAATAAGGTAAACATAAGTGCAATTAATACAAATATGTTATGGTTTTTATATAGAGAACACCATTTCTGATGAAAATATCTTTTTTTTATATAATGATATACATCATGGGCGAATGTGTCATGAGTTGAATTCTCGGAGAACCTCTGTTAATGTATAAAAAGGAATATAATTTGACTATACATGTATATAAACTTTATTTTAAGCAGCAACTGCATTCCTTATATTATGCATATCATGCAAACTTCTACAATTTTTCAATTTTCATACTTCTAAACATAAAAAAGTTGCATTTGTAAGTGGTTGTTATACATTATTTTTCAAATGACAAGTTTAATCTATATTATATTTATAGTTATATTTTAAATATTTCAATCCTTACAAGTAAATTTATATGGTTAGAGGCAAGGCTTGATGCAAAGTCTTATTAAGGGATTTTACTATGTATATTTTGTTATGACTGTGTACAGTGAAGTGAATATTCAAATATATCTTTACTGATTCATGTACCTGTAATCTCTTTATCATCTAGTCTTTACTAGTATTTATTTAAACAGGAAGTCCGCCTCAACAAAAAGCTGATCTGTATCAAAGAGAGAGAGAGAGGAATAGGGGGGGGGGGGAGTATTATTCTGAAAATTTAATCAAAGTCGGATTAAAAATAAGAATATTATGCTTTATTTTGCTCCAACCAATATACCCAAAACAGTAATATACAAATGAGACACGCACGTGTTGTCATCTACATCTACTCATTTTTTCCCGCATGTTATTGAAACGCGGAATGTTACAACAATGGCATTTTTCCATGTTCAGGGAGAAATAAAAATTCTGAATTATAAAGGAGAAATAATTAACATATTGCATATGATAATATGCAATACAAGTAGTGAGTGTCGTCATCAAACTTCAGACTTTAGTGCAGGGGCGGATGCAGCTTCCGCCAATAGGGGGGGGGGCGGCGATTTTTTTCACACATATTTTCCCGATCGGCCGCTCAAAGTTGATTTTTGTTTGTTTCTTTGAAGGGGCTGTCCCATTGACGAAATGAGCCAACAATTTTGAGGGGGCTTGATATTGCATATTGCGTAGAATTGATAATAAGAAGTTGCGAGAGAGCGAGCAAAAATTTTGGCATTTTTATTACAAAAATCCAAGTTCGTGATAGATTTTAACATATTTGGAAAATAGTAATATATATATATATATATATTTTTTTTTTTTGGGGGGGCAAAATGCCCATGTCCTAACAATCATTTCTTAGCTTTATTCTTATAAAAAACATAAATGTGTAATAATCTCATAAGCTCTATTTAAATTTGAAATTTCATGTATTTTGGCCTAAAAATTGAACATTCTGGGCAATGTTTGTGAACCTGAAGAAGATGCGTATGTAGATAGATAATTACTGCGAGCGCGAAGCGCCAGCAGAAATGTTTAATATGCGTTCTGGCCTTGTCGAAACGGGACCTGTTAAGGACATTTTGTAGTTAGCCATTAACACGATGCATATTTCAACGAATAAATAATTTTTGATATACTGATCTGAAACTGGATAGTTTTAGCACATTTTGAATAAAGATCAAGTTTGTCTATTTCAATAAACATGCAAGCGCATGTTTAAGAGTTAGACAGAATCTGAATACATTGCTTTTTTGTCATGAAAACCAATAATGCGAGCGCGTAGCGCGAGCTGAAAAGATTTTATTTTCCGATATGAAAAGGGTCAATTTAAGCACTATTTAAAGCACTATGTAGGGAAATTGTGAGGTGGATGTGGATACCACTCAATATTTTATCATGTTGACCTGGGATTGGGAAATTAGGCCTAGGACATTTCATCATCATATGAAAATGATGACGATCTTCCTATCCCTCTTCTTAAGCGATATAATATAAGCAATACTTTTCGATATTCCCTTATTTAGTTACTAGGAATTCCTTGAAATTGTATTATCATATTTATTAATCTAACAAGCCTAATGAGTGCGTGAAAATTTTTGACATTGAGGCCTGAAAACTGGATATTGAAGCACTTTTTTAATCATGAATAGGATTCATGGGTTGATATATTCTTAACAATAATGCTGTTATATTCTTAACAATAATGCGAGAGCAAATCACGAGCCGAACTTTTTTTATAAACTGTCATAAATGCGGGATTTTAATTAGTTTGTTATATAGGTATACAAATTAAATGCGAGCGCACAGCGCTAGCTCATAGGCCTTCATTTTTCTAAAGTTCAATGTCCGTGCTGCATGGAATATGTTTTGTATATTGACTTCAAAACTTGATATTTTAAGCTACATATTAGCCAATTGAGCAAGATATATATCTCATCGAACAGGCACTGCGAGCTCGAAGTCTTCCCCTGATCTTATTTTATTCACTCGTCCTCTTATTTTTCCTCTTCCCTTTTCTCCTTTTGTTTTGTGCTCCGCCAATGGGGGGGGGGGGCGGCCATTTGGGCCCCCTGGATCCGCCTTTGTTAGTGGGGACTATCCTATTAAGCCTTTAAAGTGCCATCGACTTGACGACATGGCGAGATACGTTATCTCGCCAAGTCGACTTATAAAAAGTTATATGTGGACATTGCGAGATCTTGACAAGTTGACTTATAAAAGTTATATGTCAACATGGCGAGATATTTTATCTTGCCAAGTCGACTTGTAAAAAGTTATATGTCAACCTGGTGAGATATTTGGACTCTCGCCGGGCCCTGGACACTTCATATCTTGTCATGTCGACATGTAATATCTTATAAGTCGACTTGGCAAGATAAATATCTCGCTATGCTGACATACAACTTTTTATAAGTCAACTCGGCAAGATACCGTATCACGCCATGTTGAAATTAACTTACATGTGTTATATGTCGAATTGGCATAATGAGGTTATTATGTCGACATGGAAAGATAAAGTATCTCGCCAAGTCGTCAAGTCGATGGCCTTTAAAAGGCTCCCTGCTATCCTAATTTGTATTATTATTATTTTTTTTTTTTTTGGGGGGGGAGAAAGTTACAAAAGTGCTTAAAATTTTCATTGGCGGGGCGATCGCCCCCTTACCACCCCACGATTGACGCCTCTGGTCTAGAATAACATATTAAAAGTCCTAATAAATCCTCCGTGGGTTTTTCGTAATCCAAAATGGCGTCTAAAATGGCCGCTAATCACAGGTATCGGACATAACTCATTATCCTCCCTAATCATCCATTGTTTGTGCATATTTTATGGTTTAAATGGGTGAAAAGATCTTCTGACACATGTAAGAGTAAACATAAGCAGACCTGGGTACCTGGAAATCCAAGATGGCGTCAAAAATGGCCACCAAACCTAAAAATCCAAAATTCTTTAATTACATACTTTAGTATCTTTAATTATGTTTCTAATTAATGGGTTTTAAGGGTCAAGTAGTACATTTTGGATAGATGATTTTGGTGTTTATAAAACATGCATGGTTTAAAGGGTGTCCATCAATCCTAGAAGGCTTCAATTCTTTTTCCATTCTTTTATTTCATTTCCATTCAAAACATAATACAAAGTAATATAAAGCAATACAAATCAAGTACAATTTTATAGGGCATTCTTACTTCATAAAACAGAAAAAAAACAGTATAATATATAGCGTAAATGGAAATGGAAATGAGGGGATCCACTAAAAAAAATTATTGTGTCCAAAAATCCTAGATGGCTTCCAAAAATGAAAAATGACTGCAAATACATTTAAAACCCCCGAAAGGCTGTTTAATATGCATTCCTTAGCATTTATATTGTATTCCTTAAGATATTCTCTCACTGCCTCCCTGAAAACGCGGATTCAGATTCACACGTGAGTTTCCGCGCAGACTGTTTCTGATATGTATTTATTATTTGTAATCTGCCATGTGAACGGTTTGCTAAGCTGTTGGTTAAGAGATGATATTCCATTCTTTCCACGAGTATTGTCCAGAATGTTCAATTTTTAGGACAAAATACATGAAATTTCAGATTTAAGTAAAAGCATATTTCAAATCTAAAATTAAATACTTGTGAAATCTGTTTCTGAAAATGAAAAACCAGAACGCATACAATTACCAAGATGTGGACAATGCTCAGCTTTATTGGACACTACCTTTATCGGTCGCCATGCTCCCTATACTATAGCTTTATTGTAGTTCTAGGTTTGATTGATAAGTGTCACTGAAGATGTAAATATCTGAGCTTTTCACATACATGACATATATACCCCTTATAATGGATGCATATTGTAAGCTTTTTACCATGTTGTGGGTTCAACCACTACCCGTTTTATGTCGGTGACCTCATGTTGACCACCGGGCATCGCGTATATGACTGCCGAAATAATTCCTCCCAAGTGCAGGCGACTTTAGAAGATCGACCAACAAACGTTCTCGATATCAGTGTGGTCAAGAAAGGTCAAGATGCTTACCAAGTTGTCATTAATGTAAAAATCCCTACAGTACTATATTTTTTTTATTGATTTAGGAATTCATTCTTTCAGCAGGTACGGAGCATCAATATCATTTCTTGCCAGTTAGTACAACCCTAAATCTATCCATATTTCATGCTATGATCTATTTGATAAGTTTGTTAATCGCCGCAACAGTTTCTCTCCTCCATAACGATGATTTCTTGCGGAATTTACAAACCTACAAGAGGGACCGTACGATCTACGGCGGTATAGACCTATACTTGGAGAGAGTAACATGGCTTGGAGGAATAAAGCTCAAATAAAATAGACCAGCCACGCCAGAGCCAATGTTGGCCCGTAGCGACTGGCATACCGGGGAATTTCGGTATCTCGTATGTATGGTTCACTAATTCAAAGCGGAATATTTTGTTTAAATGGGAAGGGGGTAACGCCCACACACCATGTATGGATCATTAGAAGGTGACTTAAAGGTCAAGTCCATCCCGAAAATGTTGTTGAATCTATAAAGAAAAATAAAACGAGCCTTAGGCAGAAAATGTCATCAAAATCGGATGTAAAATAAGAAAATGACATTTTTAGCGCTTATTTTTCACAAAACATTAACAATTCAGTTATATGAGAATGAGAAAGTACAGATTATGGTGTAGCTACAGACTTGTTTGAGAGTTCAAAGTACAAGAAACCCGACAAGTAAGGTCTTGACAGAAATTTAGAATTTCATTTCTTTATTCTTTTACTTCTTCAATTCTTTGAAGGCTTTAGACATAAAGTACATTCACTGATTAAATGAAGAAATCCCATAATTCCGTGAAATATGTGAGTTAAAATAGAATACAAAAAGTCATATGTACAAGAACAATAAATCATTTACATCATCTATGACTTTAACCATTGTGACAAACTATTATTTGTCCCGAATGCAAATCACAATCCAGCTTAAATTGCATTGACCTATGAACTTATTTAGCCCTGTAAAGCCTTTTGTCACTAAAATGTATACAACCCAACAACCGACATTACATCTACATGTAAGTTACATAATGTGGCATTCGTGTACTTAATAACAACACACTTGGCTCATAAGATGCACGTTTTATTATTATTTAGAATTACTCTATAGCATTATCAGGTGTTTACTTTCCAAGTAATATTCATTAATTGACACACATACTTTCTGTATAAACTAGCTACATGCACCTTCACATATGTATTAAGCCTACTTATACCATGTCAATATGCTAAACCAAAGATAAACATTCATATTTCTCAAGTAGATATAAATCAATGTTTCAACTAACCTCTTTACCTCTAAAAATCTTCTAGTAAAAATCAATCCATGTAGGATGCTTAAGATTGATGTAGATTTTTTTACTCCCAAACAGAATCTCCTGCACTGATTCCATCTGATCAAATCTGTCATCTCAGTTGACCAAGAGATGGCGCTAACAATATAAACCTCAGGCAAGGCATGTATAGCACGTGTATTAAATATGCACTGTGTGAACTATGTACAATACAAAGGTGTGTGTGTGCTCACCCAAGCACATTAGTCTGATCCTCAGACCCAAGCAGATCTTTTAGTCTTGACAAATAAAACGTTTGATGGCTTTTCAGAACAAATTAGATTAACAAAATTTGCACTCAAAGCAGCTTTCCTTACAAATGTCACTCACTCACTCATCATTTCCTTTGTTTTTTTAAATATTTTTTTAAAATCATACAATGTCTCAATTTTTTTTACAGATTTGACAAAAGTAACCTACATGACCGGACCACAAAATGTTAACATAAAACAATTGTTTGTTATTCCACTTGTTCAGGTAGGAATAAACTTTTTTTCACGTGACAATCAGGGGAAATTAAAATAATTCATATTTCATATAATGAAATACAAAAGAAATAGTATATTCTACTTTTACTGAAATGACTGAAATTCAATTAAAAATACAAATGATTATAAAATTGAAACTTAAAACTTTATTTACCACAATCTTCATAAAAAACATACAAATCAAAAAGTATAAATATTTCAATAAAATACATTATGACAAAAGTGAGTATATTTAAGAATAGTGGAAGGATCACTGAAAAGTTACAAGGATCTTATAAGTTAATGATCCTGGAATTAACACAAAACAACACAATTAAAAAACGAATGCAGTAAGGAAATACAGAACAGCAAACATAACATGAGTAAACAATTGTATCTATATAAGTATTACTATTAGTTTTAGACTTTCTGCATGAAATGTATTTTTAAACGTCTTTTAAAGCTTTGAAGGGTTTTGCACTGATTGACATTTTGAGGGATCTTATTCCAAATGTACTCCAGCAAGGTCCATGTTGATGCCCCAATCATTGCTCTAGATGCAGATGAGGACATAACTCCAGTAGGAGTAGATGAGGTTGCTAAAGCCTTACAAGAAATGAAGCGTGGTAAAGCACCAGGCAGCGATGAGGTGCTGGTGGATGTCCTTAAAGATGGAGGCGATGTCATCTTAGAACAGCTGGCCAAGCTGTTTACACTCTGTTTAGTAAAAACACAAACACCAGACAGCTGGAACAATGCAATCATAATCCTCATCCACAAGAAAGGAGACATAAAGGATATTAAAAACTATAGGCCAATTAGCTTACTTTCAAACACCTACAAATTATTTACAAAAGTTCTAACAAACAGAATCACTGGAACTCTAGATTTTAATCAACCGAGGGAACAAGCCGGATTCAGAAGTGGTTTCTCTACTACAGACCATCTCCACACACTAAACCAATTATTAGAGAAGACTTGCGAATACAGACAACCCTTGTGTGTGGCATTTGTAGACTTTGCACAAGCTTTTGACAGTGTAGAATTTCAGGCAGTAATAACAGCCTTACAGGTACAAGGTGTGCACCATAGCTACATTAAACTAATTCAGGAAATGTATAGCCAAGCAACTGCAACCATTCAACTGCACAAAGACAGTGATGAATTCCCGTTAACAGAGGAGTGCGACAGGGAGATACTATTTCACCCAAACTGTTCAACGCTGCACTGGAGGAAATAATACGTAAAATAGACTGGGAAAGTACAGGGCTAAACATTGATGGCGAGTGTCTCCATCACCTAAGGTTTGCCGATGATATCATTCTAATCACTGATGATGGCCTCAAGCTAGAAAATATGCTTAACGATCTCAACACTGAAAGTAACAAAGTAGGGCTGAAGATCAACATGAAAAAGACAAAAGTAATGTTCAACAAATTTGCTACGGAGCAAAGAATCATAATGGATAATTCTGAAATCGAGAGAGTAGATCATTATATCTACCTTGGGCAACATGTCAGAATGGATCATGAACAACTGGAAGAAGTTAAAAGGAGGACAAGAGCTGGATGGATCGCTTTTGGGAATTTCAATGACATTATGAAGAGCAATATGCCAATTTGCCTTAAAAGAAAAGTCTTTAATCAATGTGTTATACCGGCAATGACCTATGGTTCCGAAACCTGGTCTGTAACAAAGAAAATGGAACAGAAATTAAAAACCACTCAACACAGTATGGAACGTATAATGCTAGGGATATCAAAACGCGATAGGAAAACCATACAATGGATTAGGAACCAGACTAAAGTAATAGACATAATCAAAGCAATTAAATCAATGAAATGGAGATTGGCTGGCCACCTTGCAAGATCACATGATAATAGGTGGACCAAACGCATCACAGAATGGAGACCATGGCTAGGATCACCAAATCGGGGTAGACAGAAATTGAGATGGAGTGACGAGCTCACAAAATTCATTGGTATAAATTGGATTGCGTCAGCACAAGACAAGCACCTTTGGCACCAACTTGAGGAGGCCTTCGCCCTGCAGTGGGCTGAACATGGCTGATGTGATGATGATGATGATTCCAAATAATGGGACCCCTACATAAGAATATGTTGTTTGAGAAAGACCTGGAGAAAGAATAATGGCCATATATTGCACGAGTATCAGCTGAGTTGCTAGTATTATATCTATGTATACGTAGATCAACATCGAAATGTTTCGATCAACATCGAAATGTAGATAAAATTGTATACTGGTTTGGAAAATGTTGTCAAAATTATCAGGCATAAGGTTGTTATAATAGGAATACATAACAACAGATAATTTGAAATCATGTAGTAATGAAATTGGGAGTATATTTAAATTCAAGAAAAGAGGTCTGCTATGACCTAGAAAGGGTTTATGGCATATTATACGAACTGCTCTCTTTTGAAGAAGAAAGAGGCGGTTCAGTAAGTGTTGCTTGCAGGATCCCCAAACAATATTGCAATAAGATATGTAAGGTAAAATCAATGAATTATACAATTTAAGAAGAATATTTTGTGGTAAAATGTTTTTAAGTTTACTCATTATTCCTATTGTTTTGAAAACTTTCCTTAAAACCTCATAAACATGTGTCTTCCATTTCAAATCCTTGTCTATACTAATTCCTAAAAATTATGTATTTACACGTTGAATTAAATTGCCATTAATATATATATTTACTTCTTTTGCACTATTTTAGGAGCATTGAACAGCATTACATGGGTCTTTTCATAATTAAGTTGTAATTTATTCGCTTCAACCCATTTGCTAACCTTTAAAAGTTCAGAGTTAAAGCTTTGAGTAAGACATTCCACATCATTTTGATGATTACATTAACAAATGATTACAAATAGCATTAACGAAAAAAGGTTGCACAAATGAAATAAACAAAAACAATAATGAATTGATCTTGATTTAATGGTCATCAGTCCCTGCATTTGCATAATTCAAATTCATCTTTTAATTAATGGCAATGCACTTAGATGGATGAAATCCCATCTTTCAGATAGACAGCATTCAATCGAGATGGATAACACTGTGTCAGATCACAATGGTCAAGTCTCGGCCCCTTTTTGTTTATTACATTCCTTGAAACTAAACTTAGATAAGTGTGGATTTATTTTGCTTGGCTCTAAAGTGCAGCTCAACAAAATTGATGTCAATTCCTTTTCTATTTCTCGCCACACAATTCATTTGTCTCAAACTTGCTGCAATCTTGGAGTAACTTTTGATTCACACATGACGTAATTGTCTTCCCAAATTTCAAATATCTGCAAATCAGCTCGGTATCATCTTCGCAATTTAGGATTTATTCCGCGGCCGAAAAGATAGTACATATGCCTTGATTTCCTCCCGCTTTGATTTTTGTAATGCCCTTCTGTTTAATTTACCGCAGGCTCAGTTACATAAGCTTCAAATGCTTCAGAATGCAGCCGCTCGCATTGTCACTTTGTCAAGTGAACGCTCACACATCACCCCCAGATCTTGTATTCGCTGCACTGGCTCCCTATCAAAAACCGGACTATCGTTAAGATTTTGTTGCTTGCCTTTCATAGTATTCGTGGACCAGCACCACAATACAGTCTTTCATTTATCAATCACCAGGCAGATCTTTGCGCTCATCCATCTCTGGCTTCCTCGTCATTACAACAATTTCAAAAACTTTGGGGGAAAGATCATTTTGCTTTTGCATGCCCCACTTTGTGGAATAGCCTTCCTGAATACATAAAAAAAATGTACCTCTGTCGAAACTTAAAAAAAAATCTTCTAAAAACTTTGCTATTTAAAGGACAAGTCTACCCTAACAAAAACTTGATTCGAATAAAAAGAGAAAAAATCAACAAGCATAACACTGCAAGTTTCATCAAAATCGGATGTAAAAGAAGAAAGTTATGGCATTTTAAAGTTTCGCTTATTTTCAACAAAATAGTTATATGAACGAGCCAGTTACATCCAAATGAGAGAGTTGATGACATCACTCACTCACTATTTCTTTCGTATTTCATTATATGAAATATTTTTATTTTCTCGTCATTGTCATTGAAATAAAGCTTCATTCCTCCCTGCATGAACACGTGGAATTCCATTGTTTTAACATTTTGAACTTCAAGCACGGGGCCCGTTGATTAAAACTCTTTACCGGAGTTTTTGCCCTGTGTTAAAGTCAATGGCAGAAATCAGACTAACCTTAGTTTCCAGTTTTTACCAGAGTTTTCTCAGGTAAAAAGTTTTATGCAACGGGCCCAAGGAGGTCCTAATCGTCAAATTTGTAAAAATTGAAATATTGTATAATTCAAAAAAAAAAAAAAAATAGTGAGTGAGTGACATTATCGACTCTCTCATTTGGATGTAACTGGCTCGTTCATATAACTACTTTCTTGAAAATAAGCGAAACTTTGACATGACATAACTTCCTTATTTTACATCCGATTTTGATGAAATTTTTTAGCATTGTGCTTTTCTGATTTTTCTCCATTGATTCAAATCAACATTTTTCAGAGGTGGACTTGACCTTTAATTCTTAGCTCTTTATGCGCATTGAGCACTCTACAGAGTGGATTTGGCGCTTTACAAGTCAAAGCCGGACAAGCAAATGACCCCATAGCTGGATGGCATGGACCCTGAAGTTTACAAAAATGCATTGCTGCCGGGTTCTATCCGTGGTCTTCCCTCCGAAATGACGTAGTATATGACGTCACTACAAAATGGCCCTATTTCACCATTTTTCAGACATTCTACACATAGCATGGGGTCAAGGAAGAATATCTCAGTCAAACCATGCTAGTTTTGTATGAAACTTTCAAAATATATTGTTCAAGTAATGCACGAGCGATATGCAAAATTTCACGAACAGAATTATTGTTTACATATGCAAATTACGTAATGAAATTTGCATATCATTTGTTTCGGAGATTTCTTGCTTCAAAAATTGTCGAAAACCGATTCATAAATTTATTTTCTTTTTTAGTGTATTTTCTTTGATATATTTCCTCTCAAGCATAATATCATTCGCTTTATCTATATCTCTACTTTTAGAAAATATATGTCAGTAATTGGAAATGACATTATAGACTGTGATTTCAGCCCCCTTTTCAATATGGTGCGCACATAGAAATCGTGCGTTTTTGGCCTATTTTCACCATATAGCTAAGGTGTGCGAACGATATGCCTACTTTATTGATGTTTCCTGCATTTTGCATGATATTAAATCTTCCAAACAACATATTTTCATCTTCATTATGTTTCTGCTGATAAATAAATGATTTCAGCAAAGATTGATTGCCCACTGGGCAGTCTATAGGCTACGTTTTCAGCCTACTTTTCAACAACGAACCTATACCATGTATGACTGCATCGTTGTAGTCGAGTCGGATATGGGGGATCCTGTGTACCATCAAAATATTTTTCACTCACCGTTTTTGTATTTGCCTGAAGTGTCTAGTTAATGAATCTTGATGTTCCCTTTACAAAATCGTGTCTAACGGGGTTCAAAATTGATATCTTTGGCTTACTGGATTTTTTAAAATGAAAATCAATTATTTTCATATTTTATCGCACAGAGGGGGGGGGGGGGTTCTTATTTTTATTTGGCAACCAGTCAATTTGACTATTTTCGCCATAGTATATATCATATTATTAACGTTTGTTTTCTAAAAATGGAAAAAAGTAAAATTCAAATATTTCTTTTTCCTTTCTTTTTTCTTTTTCTTTTCTATGCTTTTTTTTTTTTTTTTTTTTTTTTTAGGATACTAGGATTTAAAGTCGAGTAGGTGTGTCTCACAAATTAAAACCAGGGCTATTGCTAACAATTTGCTATATAGGCCTACTAGTATGCAAGCAGGATGGAGATGACAGAAAAAGAAATTAGGAAAATCACAGCTCCAATCCTACACCCGTACCGGAGTATGGGGATACGTCTGTCCCGTTGATGTGAACATCAACGTCAGTGAAGTCTCGATCTTTCCCGGAGACAAGACGCCTTTAAATCCTACCTACTTTGGGAGACAAGCCCTTGTAGGATGGAAAGTGACTTTGGGTGAGTTGGGGAAAAAAAAATTATAATAATCTATATATCAACATGCATACTTTCATCATTTAAAGATAAGCAAACCGTAAGGCAATCATCTGAAGGCTATACATGTTTGGTTAGTCATGACCACATAAAGATGTAATTGCAAAATAAACATAATGTGATTAAAGGTAATCAAGAGCAGTGCAACTTGTACATGAAAAGTTTTCTTTTTTCTGGTTTCTTCTGTCTCAATACTTCCTCCACTTTTTCCCCTCTCTCTTGTATTTTTTTTTTCATGAGTTTGAATAACCCGCATAAAGCTTGGCATATGATTATTGGCAAAACAAAACAAAGAGCTCAATTTTTTAACTGCTCCTCGAATAGCTGGGTAACTGATGAACTAGATCGACATGGTGCTTTCATCGGCCGTTTTCCTCGAGTCACCTGTGACTAATCATCAGCCGAGAAGGAGACTCTCTCCAACCGTTGACCAACATAAAAAACATTGGCCCCAGTATCCGACTTACAGAATTAATTGAGGAAAGCATCCGGGCTTTCTGTATATATTGCAGTGTTTCCCAAAGCACAGAGTCTGATAATGGGACAGTCTTAAATGAATACGCATTTAAATATGATTTGGATAGTAGAAATCGGTTGAAATTGTTTTCTGAATAGTCCGGTTAATATATTTTGAAAAAAAAAAAAGAATTCATCAAAAAAATTGAACCAAAATGTTCATGTGCATTAACATTTATCTGTTTTATCTTGCATCGCCTTTGTTGATGTGCCTGACACGCAGAAATGCATTACATAACGTGCTTAGCGATCGATAGAAAGGTATGTATTACTTATATCATGTGTATTAGGGTAAAAGGCGTTTTCTACGCAAAGCAACTTTTATAATAATGAAATCTCTTGAAAAAGATAGAGGATCGAGGCATTGCTCTGCATTTTTATTTTGCATGCACCTTAACCATGTTAACGCATAGTCCCACAAGAGCCAGTAGAATGTTACATAACACACCCTTATCCGTAATAGCCTGACTATTATGATATCGTGCTTTTCGGAGCCCCAATGTGGAAAAAAAAATTTGGGGTATGTAATTTTTTCCTTAAATCACTTAGAGAAAATAGAGTAGGCTTTTCTATATCAGCTACATTATAAAAACATCAGGGCATAGCAAAGCCTTTTATAGCAAAGCCTTTATATGTAGCAGATAGAGAAAACTATGCTTTCGTCTTCATATAGTTTAAAAGCGATAAAAGTGGTTTTACTACATACCAGAAGCAGTGGCGGACCGTGACCCCGAGGAGACAAAGCATTGGGGGGGGGGGGCACGGCATTGTTCACGAACAATGCAGTGCCCCCCAATGCTTTGTCTACTCCGGGTCACGGTCCGCTACTGACCAGAAGCACCTTTTACCTCAATGGGGGCTCGAAAATAGCATATTTTCCCATAAATTTGCAAAATACGTAAAAGTAGCGGGTAACTTTGGCAGTCCCCAGAGGGGGTAGGCTTTGCTGTACCAGCCCCTCTTTATATGTAGCAGATAGAGGAAACTCTACGCTTTTGTCTCCATATAGTTTAAAAGCGATAAAAGTGGTTTTACTATATAGCAGAAACACTTTTTGCCTCAATGGAGGCTCGAAAATAGCATATTTTCCCATAAATGGGCAAAATACGTAGAAATAGCGGGTAACTTCAGCAGTCCCCAGAGGGGGTAGGTTTTGCTGTACCAGCCCCTCTTTATTTGTAGCAGATAGAGGAAACTCTACGCTTTTGTCTCCATATAGTATAAAAGCGATAAAAGTGGTTTTACTATACAGCAGAAACACTTTTTGCCTCAATGGAGGCTCGAAAATAGCATATTTTCCCATAAATGGGCAAAACACGTAGAAATAGCGGGTAACTTCAGCAGTCCCCAGAGGGGGTAGGCTTTGCTGTACCAGCCCCTCTTTATATGTAGCAGATAGAAGAAACTCTACGCTTTCGTCTCCATATAGTTTAAAAGCAATAAAAGTGGTTTTACTACATAGCAGAAACACTTTTTGCCTCAATGGGGGCTCGAAAATAGCATATTTTCCCATAAATCCGCAAAATACGTAAAAGTAGCGGGTGACTTAAGCAGTCCCCAGAGGGGGTAGGCTTTGCTGTACCAGCCCATCTTTATATGTAGCAGATAGAGGAAACTCTTCGCTTTCGTCTCCATATAATAAAAACAATAAAAGTGGTTTTACTACATAGCAGAAACACTTTTTGCCTGAATGGGGGCTCTAATAGCATATTTTCCCATAAATGGGCAAAATACGTAAAAAGGATGGGGGACTCTGGCGGTCCCATAAAGGGGGGGGGGGGGGAGTAGGCTTTCCTGCGCCCTCACTTCTTTATGATGTAGCTGATAGAGAAAGATCTACTGTTACAGAGGATGCTTTTTGGTGTTATTTTAGCGCAATATCGAGTAATGTATAGTATTTGCCCTTTAACTAAGCAAATTAAGACATACTGTACATACTGTTATGAAGCGTTTCAGTATTATCGGTACATTATATCCTCTTTCGTGTCGAATGCTGATATTTTGCAATAGTTGTTGATGTTAATGATTGAACAGATAGTTATCAATGCTTATGCACATTTTTGACCAAATCATGCCAATTTCGGGATATATTTTATTTCAAAATATAGTAGCTGTCCAAAAAAAACACGAATTCAATCGATTTGTACTATCCGAATCATAGTGAGATGCGTATTCATTTAAGATTGTCCCATTGTCACACTCTGTGCAAAAATGTGCAAAAATATGAAAATAATTACTTTTCATTAAAAAAAAATCCAAAAGAGCCGCCAAAGATATCAATTTTGAACCCCGTGGGACACGATTTTGTAAAGGGAACATCAAAATTCATTAACTAGACACTTCAGGCAAATACAAAAACGGTGAGTGAAAAATATTTTGATGGTACACAGGATCCCCCATAACCGACTCGACTACAACGATGCAGTCATACATGGTATATGTTCGTTGTTGAAAAGTAGGCTAAAAACGTAGCCTATAGACTGCCCAGCGGGCAATCAATCTTTGCTGAAATCATTTATTTATCAGCAGAAACATAATGAAGATGAAAATATGTTGTTTGGAAGATTGATATCATGCAAAATGCAGGAAACATCAACAAAGTATATGCATATCGTTCGTACACCTCAGCTATATGGTGAAAATAGGCCCAAAACGCACGATTTATATGTTTGCATCATATTGAAGAGGGGCTGAAATCACAGTCTATAATGTCATTTTCAAATACTGTTATACATTTTATAAAAGTAGAGATATAGATGAAGCGAATGATATTATGCTTGAGAGGAAATGTATCAAAGAAAATACACTAAAAAAGAAAATAAATTTCTGAATCGATTTTCGACAATAATTTTTGAAGCAAGAAATCTTCGAAACTAATGATATGCATATGTGATTTGCATATGTAAACAATAATTTCTGTTCGTGAAATTTTGCATATCGCTCGTGCACTACTTGAACAACATCCTTTGCAAGTTTCATACAAAACAAGCATGATTTGGCTGAGATATTCTTCCTTGACCACATGCTATGTGTAGCATGTCTGAAAAATGGTGAAATAGGGCCATTTTGTAGTGACGTCATATATTACGTCATTTCGGAGGGAAGACCACGGATAGAACCCGGCAGCAATGCATTTTTGTAAACTTCAGGGTCCATGCCATCCAGCTATGGGGTCATTTGCTTGTCCGGCTTTCGGTTGAATAAATCTCCTGGGCTGCCGGACTAAAAGGGGTACTTTTTCGCGGGACAAGTCCGGCCCGCCAATTGCAAAAAAAGGGTTGTATTTGACTTTTCAACCAGAGATTTCTTTAAAAAGGGTGTCCTTTTTCCTCTTTCTCTCTTTGGACTCCTGAGACATTTAAAAATCTTTCACAAGGTATAGTGGGTTCCCACAATCAGCCATATTGGAGGACAAACAATAAAAACCTGTGCATCAGACTATATAAAGTCATTGTTTTCAAGGTTTTGCTGTTTTTATCCTCCATCATGACATCAGGGAACCTCTATTGTAATGACAGCTTATCTGAGATGAAGGGGAGGGATGTACATTGAGCAGTGTTCCTGATTTAGGAGGGTCTCCAAGGCAGGAAAAGCCCGCGAAAGGGGATTCAGAAATGTTGGCAGACATGAGGGGTGCTTTCAAAGGGAGGGAACGAACATAGGTGTACCCTAAATAACACTGAAAGGGAGGGGGCGGGAACGTGTGGCATATATCAGAGCCTGGATGCTCCAAAAATTAATGTTGAATGATAAGAAAACTGTATTATTGGTCACTGGTACCCCACGTCATGTTCAAAGTTTGGGGGCTACAACTTAATTGTTGGTGATTCGGTCATGCAAGAAACCTCGGTGTATACTTTGATACCCACCTAAAGGACAAGTCCACCCCAACAAAAACTTGATTTAAATAAAAAGAGAAAAATTCGGAAAGCATAACACTGAAAATTTCATCAAAATTGGATACAAAATAAGAAAGTTATGACATTTTAAAGTTTCGCTTATTTTTAACAAAACAGTTATATGAACGAGCCAGTTACATCCAAATGAGAGAGTCGATGATGTCATTCACTCACTATTTCTTTTGTTTTTTATTGTTTGAAATATGAAATATTTTTATTTTCTCGTCATTGTCATGTGAAATGAAGTTTCATTCCTCCCTGAACACATGGAATTCCATTATTCTAACATTTTGTGCTTCAGGCAAGGAGGTCCTAATCATCAAATTCGTAAAAATTTAAATATTGTATAATTCAAACAATAAAAAACAAAAGAAATAGTGAGTGAGTGACATCATCGACTCTCTCATTTGGATGTAACTGGCTCGTTCATATAACTATTTTGTTAAAAATAAGCGAAACTTTGAAATGTCATAACTTTCTTATTTTACATCCGATTTTGACGAAATCTTCAGCATTGTGCTTGTCTGATTTTTCTCTATTGATTCAAATCAACATTTGTCTGAGGTGGACTTGACCTTTAAGCATGGAATCACATATAAACAATGTTTGTAGATCTGCTTCTTGATCTACATTGTAACTCAGAGGTCACGGAAGCGGGGGAGGGGGGGGGGGGTCACCCCCTTTTTTTTCAAAACCGCGAACAAAATGTAAAAATGACCATACATGATTGTGATTTTTTGCATGGTCAGCCCCCCCCCCCCTTAGAAAACCGTTCCGCGGCTCCTGTAACTTGAGACATATGCATAAATCCTTTGACCAGGATAAAACAAAAACTATTATTCATGCTTGCATCACAAATAAATTGGATTATTGTAATAGTGTTCTTTAGGATCACTCAATTCTCCATAATCCGAATAGCAGAGAGTGCAAAACGCATATGTACGTTTAATCATAGAGCTGTTAGCTCCATGGTTAAATCTGTCGTTTTCCAAAATTACACCCGTTACCTGTCCGACAAAGAATCATATTTGAGATTCACTTTGATCTCAATGATTGTCTTTAAAGGTCTTAACGGTCAGACCCAACTCTTGAAATTAAAATCCCGATCCGGCCTGAGCATTATCTTCGTAGCTCACAAGATACACTCACACTGCAAGTATCCTCGCAAAACTAAAGCAACTCGTACATGTACTAGGTCATTTCTTGTATCAGTCCACAACATGGATTAAACTTCCCTTTGAAATTGCGAATTTACGAACAACTTTTCATATAATGTAAGGTTGAGTTCATAATTTTAAACTAAAATTAAAAACCTATTTACTCCAGCACTATGAACAGCATCTGGGGCCTGTTGCAGAAAGAGTAAACACAAGTAAAAATATCAAGCGCAAGTCCCGAATACGGGTGCTTCATTGGCTGAAAATCAAGTTGCGCGCGATATTTTATTTATTTATTTATTTTGTTTTATTTATTTTATACTGCAGGGTAGGCCTGTTCAGTTCTTAAAACTGCTTTACAAAGGCGCCCTGCAGTTTAAAATACATGTCAAGATAAATATAAAATATATCATCAAAAAACATTCAACGTCAAAAATACAAAATACAAACTATTTAACATCAGAAACAATTAACATCAAAAAAATTTAGAGTGGGAAGTGACAATCTAAACATACAAGTACATAGCATTGTAAATCAATGGAATATTATTTCGCTCTTCATCAATTCGTATGAAAGGCTTTGCATAATTTTTTAAAAACTAACAAGGAGGTACACGTACAGGCTTGTAAATTTGAAGGAAGTGCATTAAATAATTTGGGTCCGAAATATGCGAAAGATTTTCTTTTATATTCAGTTCTAGCTTTGGGAAGCTGAAGGGGGCATCGCAAAGAAAACCGTGTCCTGTATTTCACGGGCCGTTTACATACTAAGGGTTTTAAATAATTTGGAACTAAATTGTTCATTATTTTATATACAAAAACACAATACTGATATTTTATACGCTGATCTACTGATTGCCACTTCAGTGACTGCAACAGAGATATTTGTGATGTATTATAATCTTTTTTCAAAAGCATCCTGGCATATTTATTTTGAAGTTTTTGTATCTTATCTAAATGTATTTTTGCACTGCTTCCCCAAGATGTACTACAGTAATCAATGTAAGGTAAAATCATAGAAAAGTACAGCTTCTTCATGATATCAAAGGACAGTAAATGCTTAATCCGCCTTATACAACCTATTGCTCGAGATATTTTACAAACGATATTAGTAATATGTTCACACCAAGTCAAGCCCGGATCGAGCATGACACCTAAGTATTTAATCTTTTTTACATTTTCTAATTGTATGTTCCTGAATTTCACTGGCAAGTGAGCACCCCTCAACTTTTTCTTTTGACCAAATACCATGGCTTTTGTTTTTTGCGGGTGTAAATGCATGTTATTTAAGTCTAACCATTTACATATTGAATCAAAATCATCTTGCAAATAATTTTGTACCTCCTTAATTGATTCACCGTGATTAAAAATGGCGGTATCATCAGCATAAAGGGACATTTTAGAATGTACATGCAATTTCAAATTACACATGTCATTAATAAAAATACAAAATATCAATGGACCCAATATAGATCCTTGTGGAACACCTGATTTTATCTTTAAAAAATCACTGCGACAATTGTTAATCATTACAAATTGCATTCTGTCTGTTAAATACGATTCCATCCAGCTGTATCCAGCTGTATTCATTGCCAGTAATACCATAGTGCGTTGAGTTGCGTTTGATCTGGTTTGATCACAACTCTTTCTGTAAAGGGCCTCTGGTTTGTCTGGGGGCTTTTACAGCGCAATAGTGTATAGAATAGCTTTTGCGCTATATAAATGCATATTATTATTATCATTTTACGTACCAGGATGAGCATAGCCATATAACTGTTGTAAAATTAAACGAACATAATATGTCATAACTTTGTGCTTTCATACCCGATTTTGATGGAATTTTGAGTGCTTTACTTGTTTGATTTTTATCTTTATATTTTTATTCAAACTTAAGTTGGGATGCACTTGTTATTTTAGCGTTTCCTGAACTACCGCCTCGTTGTCTTTATATTCCAAAGCTCATACTGACAAAAATAAAGGGCTCATTTCAGTATTGGTGATGGCTAAAACGAAGGCTGAGTAGTCGGGGAGCTTGCTTGCGGTAAAGAGACGACTAGGGCTGGATCCTAAGGTTGATCGTGGGATGCAGCAGGAGTAGCAGGAGCAGCATTAGCTTGGTTCTGTGTTTGGTTTGGATCCTGCTGAACTGGTTCCGATACGCAGCACATGAGACAGGAGAGCCATCTGCTGAACGATTGCCTACAAGAAGCTTCAGGAAGCGGGAATTCGCCTAGGATAATAAAGAAATATAACGAGGATTGGTCTGCCTTACAGACACTTACAATTAATTATGCGTGTTTTCCTGAAAGGATAATATTTGATTTTAATTTACATCAAAACCTAGGGACCCATGAAGACACATGAAATTTACGTTGGATCGAATCTTCGTTATCCAAATATGTTTCTCGGCTTCTGGATTAAGATTTGTAATAACGTTTTAATGACTTAATTGGGTTACATCTTCTGTCAACTGTTCGTGGCAATCGTGGTAACGGGGACGACGACTGCTACCATAATTATAGGACGATTTTTTTTTCTAGAACTCCGGCCTAGTCTGCATACTACTGGTGCACCTGCTAAATCTACTACTTCCTGTCTACTCTTCTTTCTACATTTTCTTCATTTTCTTCTGGTTTATGTTTACTTCACAAGAACAACGACCAGGAGTGGTAACGAATTATACGACAAATATTGATTAGAACAGAACAACAACCGTTCCGACAACTTCTTTTGATACCACAACTCACAATCAGGACTGACAACTACTGCTGCGGCACCTATATTCTACAACCCGTCTTATAACAATTTCTACTACTGCTCTAATACTTCTTCTGCTGGTATTACATGTACTTCTACTACCACAACACTTCTACTACTACTACTACTACTACTACTACTACTACTACTACTACTACTACTACTACCACTATACTACTACTACTACTACTACTACTACTACTACTACTACTACTACTACCACTTCAACTATTACTACTACTACTACTGCTACTACTACTACTACTACTACTACTGCTACTACTAACTACTACTCGATGCTGTTGCGTTTAATTAAGGACTACGATCTCAGGATTTTATCAATTTGTAAAACAAATCCATAAACAAAATCGTAAGGACATCGTACGATCATCATATGCCATCCAATAGACTCGTGACATTAGAAGGATAACAATAAGTTTACGGTCTCATTGTGTTATTGACCGTATATAGACAAATGTAATATACGAGTCATTACCTGTGTGGGCGTACTCATTTAGATCCTTTTCGAGTGTCAGAAGTTTGTCTTCGGTGCGGTTCTTTGCTTTTCCACCAGCTGTTAGAGGACTTCCTCCAAGTTTCTGTGCAGCTGCAAACACGAAGGGTACTGCTGTGATCACGTACTCGACGAAGGAAGATATCTGAGTGGTTCTGTCAATGACGAAAACAATGAGAGCGACGATGCCAAAGAAGAAAATTCCAATGATTATGTGCTCGATAGTGTTGAAGACGTGACTGCACAAAGGTAGCCATTTCGGATAATGGCACGGAGAAGACTGGAATTTATCGTGAATTGCAATTGCGGAGATCCGTCGTTAGTTTGCTGAAAGATTTTGTTTTGCAAACTGTCGTCCTGGTCTAGTTTTGTGCCAACAGAGTGAATCTTGCTGAAGAGGTGTTGGTAGCTGTCGAAAAACTGAATTATGCTAGCAACAACGAAAAATGCACCAAGGATGACATTGAGCCAGACGGGGCTTCCATACCTAATATTTATGGCTATTCCAATTGAGGTTAAAACTATGATCTCGACCAAGAGCATAGCTGTTGCAGAGAACCGGAAGAAGCAAAAGATAGCTACCGCACTGTAGTATTTGAGCCTCACCTTTTTACTTTGCCAGTTGTATTGTTCCTCAGTGACTTGTCCTTGGTTATCATGCCCGTTACCTTGACCACTGAGTCGATGCTTGCAAACAAAATACATGAAGATGATAGCTCCAATTAGATAAAAGATGTTTGCTAATACAAAATCAAGACCCCAAACACGGGCTTGCCGGAACTTTTCGCCACGCTGTGAACTTCTGAAGGCAAATTCAGATGTAGTGATATAGATCAGGAAGAAAACCAAGTAGATGACGATCGGTATGGCGTAAACCAAACTCCAGTATACCACGTTGACTATTTTGTGATGCCGTGTGTTATTAGATGCAAGCATGAGCAACACGGGTGGGATAAGACTGATTCTTAAGATATTGACTGAATCTCCATAGCCTTCTTGCTGGATATCAAAATCTCTGGAGTAGATCCTCCACAATTCCCAGATAAGGGCCAACAAGAGCAATGTGTAAGTAATCCCAAAAGAAATAGTAACGATAGTACATCCAATTGTAAACGAAGGGTAAACTATACAGTTGTCCTGATCACATGTCTCTATATTCATGATATTCCAACATTCGTAATAGCTGCTCGATTGCAAATCGAAGAGACTATAACCAGGGATCAACGTAGCCCGAAGCAATGGTAAGCTAAGATACCTTTCTTTACACAAGACGTCATCCCTGGCATCCCGTGAAGCACCACCTATATTAGTTAACTGACGCCGAACTTGACGTAGGACTTTGGACAATGTATATCCCACGCAAGCATCAGAATACGATTCGTTAGGTGCTCCAGTGTTGTCAATTGTGACGTTGACCCAGTGAAACCCGAAGCTCAGAGTGTTCAGAGACAAGGACTTGTTAACGTAGGGGAAATGGAGGAAGGTTCTTCCCCTGCCACCTAGCCCCCAATGCCAGACCGATGGGTTACTCTGCTCTGAGTTGTCTGGTAGGTTGTCATCGATGAAGGCGATACTAATTTGGACAAGGCTCACATAATCATCGGTCACACTTTGAAGTTTTGAAACGATTTCCGGCACTGTGCTAATTTGAATGGCTAGTTCATTGTTGCATGGTAACTCCATCATTGTGTCATTTCGGATGAACGATGAGTCGTCAAATGAAGAACGGCGATATAGGGCAAACTCGTCAAGGTCCGGAGACATCCTCTTGCGTTGCGTTGAGTACACTATCATAAACATGCAGAGGAGAAATATTAACGAGATGCCTACCATCGATTTCTTGCTGATGTTTGACAGTTTTTGCAAATCCATTTCGGGTATCCTCACGATCTACAAATGAAACATAAATTTAGTGATATAATTAATTAGATAATTACCCTGATTCGTACAAATTGTAGGACATGAACTTTTTCGAAGCTTCTTTGTAGTACAGATTTTGAACACAAAGGCTGTATTTCAAAATAATTTAAAAAATCCATACAAGTCGTTAGCAACATCATGAGCTTTGTGAAATTCCTGGAATAGCTGAAACATATTGCACATTTTTTCCCTTTTCTCTTAAGAAGATTATCAAGACCTAATTAATTAAGATGTTGATTTTCATAGATCTTCCCTCGCATTGCTCGAGCGTAATTTGTCAGAATTCATCAAGTGGACCCCCATATATTTTGCCTCCTTTATTTTGAACATGATTGCCCGGCTCTACTTTCGCTATGACTTGACCATTGCTGGTGTAGGCCTATTTTGTTAAGAGGTGAGATGGTACAGAGACTAGTTTTATTCAGTGATTATTTACAGGTGGTAATTGTATCATGTAGCTTAATCACAATAAAGACTTATCAATTCTTTAAAGTCCCAGACCAAAGCGAAATTGTTAACCCACTAAAAATGTTAAGGACACTAAATAATAACGAAATCATACAGGACAGCGTGTTCCACAGAAATGTTAATGTCACGTCATACGAGTATATAATGTGAAAATCACTCGTATTGTACATAATTCAATAAAATAGCATTAAGGTTGCAAAATGCAGCTGCGCGTATTGTAACTCTATCTAGCAATTAAGCGCAGCCACATCACCCCTATATTGAAAACTCTTCACTGGTTGCCCCTGAAGGATCGCATAGTCTTTAAAATCCTTCTTTTGATTTTTCATATAGTCAATTGAACTTCCCCCAGTTACGATAGGTCTGATGCATCATTACGAACCTCATCATCTAATCTCTTACAAATTCCAGTTGCTAGGAAATCATGCGGGGTGCGGGCCTTTGCTCATGCAGGACCCGGTCTTGCATGAGCAAAGGGCCTAGCCCGTGGAATTCTTTCCCACACAGTTTGAAAACCCAGACTTCAGTGTCCAAGCAATGCTTTTTAGTGGATCCCCTCATTTCCATACACGCTCTTTTTTTTACTATTTATACAAGCTTTTGTTATATAATTATGCTAATTGAAAATGATTTTGTATTCGTACTTTGATTTGTATGTGATTTATATTTGTTATGGAAATGAAAATAAACTTCTTGAATCTTGACCACCTTCAAGGGCAACCTGAAAACATACCTGTATAAAAGTGTTTTTTTATAGACATTAACTTATTGTTCAGACATGTATTATATGTAAACAGTTTTGTTGTTCTGCTTTGAAGCGCCTTGAGCATCTAATCAAAATGGAAAGTGCGCTATATAAATTTAATGTATTATTATTATTATTATTTCATACAACCAGCGTAAATTGTATGCAATATGGTCAATTGAAGAACATGTCAATATTCTCCTGTGTTCGAACTGTTGCTCTTCTCCCCGATGTGCCCTTGTTAAGTTTTTGGCCGGGGGCGGGGGTTGCCTTTACTCGTTTCCTGTATTTGAGAAGATTTCTGAATATTGAGATCTTGCATGGTGCTCGTTTATTACAATTTGCCTCGAACTCGTCTTGTACCCTATTCAGATTCCTATTTGTTAGAACAGAAACACCAGAATCACTATGACCACGGAAGACCTCAGTCTTTATGATTGCAAACTGGCATTTGTTTTTATTTACAACTGGCTTAAATTCATATGGTTCATTGAATTCTTTCAGCACTCATCGGAAAACCTCTTTATCCACGTTGCGTTATGATGTTGAATAAAGTACTAGTTTAATTGTCTTCATTCACACTTTATGAAGTTTTTTTTTCATAGATTTTTTGGTCCACAACTTGCGGGCCTATACTAAAAAAGGAAATGTCTTCAAAGGTCAAGTCCACCTCAGAAAAAAATGTTGATTTGAATAAATAGAAAAGAAAAATCAAACAAGCAAATGCTGAAAATTTCATCAAAATCGGATGTCAAATAATAACATGACATTTTAAAATGTTCGCTTATTTTTTTCACAAAATAGTTATATGCACAATTTAGTCACATGCAAATTAGAGAATTGATGATGTCCCTCCCTCACTCACTCTTTCTTTTTTTTTGTATTGTTTGAATTATACAATATTTCAATTTTTACAGATTTGGCAGTACGGACCAACTTCACCGAACCATATAATGTTAAACAATGCTAATTCCACATGTTCAGGGATAAATAAAGCTTCATTTCACAGAACAATGAGGAGAAAATTTGAATATTTTATATAATAGAAAACAAAAGAAATAGTGATGTCATCATTTCCCTCATTTGTATACCGTCCAGGATGTACAGATAACTATTTTGTGAAATTAAGCAAAACATAGAAATGTTATAACTTTCTTATTTTACATCCGATTTTGATGAACTTTTCACTGTTATGCTGCTTTGATTTTTCTATCATTATTCAAATCAACATTTCCTTGGGGTATACTTGTCTTTTAAATAATATTTAAGCTTCAACCAATCTAGATGATTATTTGGGGGTGATCTTAATTTATCACCCCAACTGATGAAAGTTTTCTGTGGCATGCTATCTTCAATCAGACATGTTTGGCCCGAATTCGCAAAGCTGGTTTTGAAAACCATCGGTTGAATCCATGGTTTATGCAGATTTCCTGTATGAGAACGCTTATTTACCACATATATAGAACAAATATATCAGGCTTTGAAAAAGTATAGTGGAATTATTTATCCGAGGTTGGTCTGGCAATTCCTACTTTTCCCGAGGGGCGAAAGCCAACTGTCTCAGAAAATGTGGAGCTTTTATAATCAATTTCGAATATGATTTTAACATTTTTTTTAAGGATGTTTTATTATATTCTCTCAAATCAACATACATAATCAGATTCTATAAACAATTTGTACAAACTATTTGAAACATAATTATAAATTATACAATAAATCCATTACAATATAATTATACAACTTATACATCAAACTTCAAAAATACTAGAAATTAATATACTAATGCGTTTCAGCAATTACAAAATGAAATATTAACAAAATATATGACATGATCAGAGAGAAAAAAATGTTGTTCCACCTCCCACCCCCCCCCCTCCCCTCCGTCCCCAGGTTAGGAGCATTCTCCCCTTTATGCCTATACTCTACATGGAAGGGACTGCAATTCTCCGTATTGGTTTTTTCTGTGTTTTTATTTATTTTGTTTTGTGGCTTTGTCTCTCGTATATATACCTTTGCCTCACTCTCCCTATTTATTCTTTTAATTAAGATTTTCCCATTTCCTTAAATGAAGAGACATCTTGCCTCTACCTAGCGCCAGCCTTCTTTCTTCCCATTCTTCTTCTTTAAATTTCATTTTAATTTCATCCATGGTTATATGTGCACCCTTTTCCCTCCCTTTGAAGATTAAAAATTTAACAAAGATTAAAAAATGATTGATTAAGCGTTCTTTTCCTTCGTCCTTTAATTCTACCCCTACAAGAATTTCCTCCCAGCTTAAATTACCCGTAGAAATAAAACCAAACATCTCCTTACAATTATCCCAAACCAGACAAGCATATTCACATTCCAAAAAAAGATGGCGATATGTTTCCTCCTCTTTTTTACAATAACAACAAAGGTTATTTTGTGAGATTTTAAAACGGAACAAGTGATGATTTGTGTAAGCAATGCCGTGTAACATTTTAAACTGAAATTCTCTTAATCTACTGTTCAGAGTACATTGTCTTGGTCTCATAAAAATGTGTTCAATCTTTTCATAAGAGAAACTATATTTGTTTTGTAACCTTTCGAAAACATCAGGTATTGAAAAGTTGCATTTCATAAAATTTG
Organism: Lytechinus variegatus; assembly: GCF_018143015.1. NCBI lineage: Eukaryota > Metazoa > Echinodermata > Echinoidea > Temnopleuroida > Toxopneustidae > Lytechinus > Lytechinus variegatus. The sequence goes on along the minus strand of NC_054744.1, from coordinate 33,605,195 downwards.
CATAAACGTTTTTAGATACTAACTCCTCCATTGACAAAATTCTTTTTCCAGATATAAATGATATTTCTTCCCTAAGAGAAGCCTCTTTGCTATCTATTTTCATATTTCGTTTCCAGCTGACTGGAAAAGTTTTATAAATTGACTCTATCAGATGAAAATCATTTATGTTTAAACCCTGTCTTTGGAAGTACGAAAATGGCCTTAAGTTTTCATCATAATCCATAATTTGTTTCAATCTGTAAATATTTTTTTCATATATTTTTTGGTTAAATATGCATTTCCCTTCAATTCGTACAAATTTATTGTTAAAAAATATCTCATTTCCTTTAAATGTTCAGATTTTAAACGAAAATCCTTCGTCTCTATCCATACTTCTAACAAATCTATATAAAATTGCGGCAATGCTATCTCCAACAATCCAAGCAAGTAATCACATGAAAATATAAAATTTCCTCCCAGATGTTTTGTGGCATAATTGAAATATTGTTTCCATTTCATTGTATTATTTTCTTTTAGTCTTTTAATCCACATAACTCTCTGTGCCTTTATTAACCATTGAAAATTCATCATTTTTAAGCCACCTTGATGGTAATCTAAGTACATCGTTTTTTTGTTAATCTTATTTCTGCCACCCCACAAAAAAGTAAAAGTCAACTGATCAAGCTCAACATAAACCCATTCTGGAATTGGTGTAAGAGATGCCACATATATGAATTTTGAAAAGATAAACTGCTTTAATAGTTGTATTTTGCCCATCAAAGTTAAATCTCTTTGCTTCCACCAGTTTAACAACTTCTTTATTTTACTTAATATTTCTTTATAATTCAATCTTTCTTTTACTTCTACATCTAAAGAAAAAAATACACCGAGAATCTTTATAAAATCCACCTTTTGGCCAAAAGATAAATCATATGATTTTCCTTGGGAGGAACCTAATAATAGAACCTTCGTCTTATCGTTATTAACTTTGAGTCCTGACACTTTTCTGAATTTTTCTAAAATTTCTATTACTTTTCTTACTGAATCTAGATCTCGGACAAATATAGACATATCATCTGCATACATAACCTGTTTTACTTCTTCCTTTCCAAAGGAAATTCCTTTAACATCATTATTATATCTTATATTATGCGCTAATACTTCAATACATAAAATGAAAAGATATGGTGAAAGCGGATCTCCCTGCCTTACCCCTCTTTCAACATGAAAATAGCTTGTAGAATCCCCCCATTAAAAATACAACTTTGGCTATTTGTATATAATATTTTGACCCATGGATATTACAATCGATTTTAACATAGATTTTACAATTGATTTCAGAATTAACTTTGAAATCGATTTTGAAAGCTCACACATGTTCTAAGACAGTTGGCTAGCTACGTTATCGCCTTGTCAATCCGTATTATTTAGTCCTCCTTAAGGGTTCCGTCTAAGGGATTTTAATGTTTTTAATACAGGGAGAGCCTAAAGAAGGAGAAAATAATAGAGATTGACAAGGCGATATCTTGGCCAGCCAACTGTCTTAAAATAAGTTTGAGCTTTTAAACTCAATTTAAAATACGATTTAAAAATCGATTTTTAAAATTATAACTGTCTAAAAGTGGCAGAATGGTTTGGAAGAGGGAAAAGAGGAGTTGATGGAATAATAAGGAGAGGTACAACTACGATTTTTTTGAATGGATTTTAAATTCATTACTAAAATCAATTTTAAAATCGATTTAAGATCAATCTTAGATCAGTTTTAGTATTAGTTTTAAAAGCCCATTCACATTTTACTGATGCTGACGAGAACATCATTTGTCCTGCGTCTTAACTGTGTCCGAGGGACTGCTTTATTTTGGAAGGTAGGAGAAACAGAGAGAGAGAGGAAGACTACCCGTTCAGCTCAACATACGTTTCGCACGCGAGCACAAAGAAGATCAATCAAGCACATCACTTAATCAATGTCTCGAGAATTTAGGTAGGGATTCTATTAGGTCTCCAGCCACTTAAAACACGATATAGCCCTTTTATCTATAAAATAAGACCAATTTTATGAGAAACGGACAAGTCTAATCAATTTTAAAACACCGATCGGAAAGATCGTCTTCACAGCTTTTACGTATATGCATTAAACCACGGATAATGACCATGAATAAAATTCTTTCGGACGGGCTGCGGACTGAATGGCACTGTAACGTTGGATCTACCTCGGCTCCGCTCAGGATAGCTTGCGTGTTCCATGCTACCGATGCACGTCGTGTCCGACAGCGGCCGGGTCCCGCCTTGGGGCCACTGCATGCAGAAATGTCCGCATATGGAATGATATGATGTAATATCGATGTGGCAGATATGGCAATTAAGTTCCGACTCGGAGTCCTCGTCTAAGACACAGTAGAATCCGGATCTATTCTAAGCTAGTTGAGCCACATGTCTGATTTGCATGTTTGTTATGTTAAAACAGTAATTCAGTACATTTTATTTAAACCACTTGCCGGCTTAAAACTAAACTCGAATTTTAATTTCATTTTATTTTCCCAGCTTGTTTGCCCCATTGAAGACACCGTTCGAAAAAAAAATCGCATCGAAATCCAAAAAATCGCAAAAAATCCAAAACCCGAGTGATTTCGTAGGCGACCCGAGTGCTTTTGCACGCGCACACGACCCGAGTGATTAGTATAAGCCTTGGATATATTTGTCAAAAGGTGAACAGGTGATCCAGGCGAGAAAATCCCTATTTTCAATGACCTTGAAGGTGGAAAAGTTAGGATTATCAGTGTGAGTTATTTGATAAATAAATCTTTCCAATCCTATTAAATGGCAGTGAAGTGTGGGGATTTGAAGATTTAAATCGGATTGAGATTGAAAAGATTTAATAGCTATGTACATAAATGTACACTAGCTGATTGTATTATTTACAGAACAAAAATTTATATTCATGTTAAATCCAGAGTAGTAGGTCTTTGGCTAAAACGGTTAGAGGAAATCACTGCAAATTCTCATTCAGGCTTTACAATTTTTAAATTTACTTTATAAAAATGAGTGCATTTTCCCCATAAAGTTATCATATGAAGAAAACACTAAATAGCGCAGCACTTGGAAATGTGTGTATTTAGAATACATGGATTCTCCACGCTCTCAAGCTGATGTATACCTACATAATTATCACGGCAAGATAAATTGTCAAACATTTGGTCTAACCGCAGTTGCATCAACTATCGAATCTTTAAAAATAGAATAGTATTTGAAAAGTATGTGATGCAGCTAAAAGATGCAATAACTTTATGTCGGATAAGAATGTAGATCACATCGATTACCAATTGACAGTACTTTTGAAAAGAAAGTAAGATGAAGTGTCCTTGTGAGGTTCATGGAGATGAATTGCATTACCTTTCTTTATCCCTTTTTTCAAGAAAGAATGAGAGTCATACTTAGATTGTCAGTTTGTTGTATAGCCCTAGCACTTTTCACAAGGTAAAGTTATTTAGTAGATCGGGAGGGGGGGGGGGGGGCGGCGTTCCATGAAAGGACTTGCTGCTTGTTGGACATTTTATCCGACATGTCTCATTTTAGGAACAGTGCCTCTCTGCCAATCAAAATCACGGAAAGATGTCAGATCTGACAACTTGTCGGATGAAAATATTGATGAAACGCTCCACTGGTATCAAGTAACGGAATAGAAATGAACAATTTATATTCATAATCATAAAATACATTAGTTTCTGTCAAGTCTGAAAAGTAATGAATCACATTCTTACTAGCAAAGTTTCAGTGACCGGTAGACAGAGAAAACCCCGTGTTATTTTAAACATGTTGTTTTTAGTATACATCTAGATATCTTTACTTTTAAATCATGATCACCATTTTCTAAACAAATGTTGTACTGCAATTTATGTTAATGATATCTACACTTTATGTCAGAGTTTTTATTCTGTAGGTACTGTAAACGAGTTGTACACCCAGGACCCAAAGTGGATCGATAGAGTCAGTAAGATCTAATCTACGGTGTGTGAATTGGCGCGATATCGCCTTTGTCAGAGTAACAAAATGTCATAACACCCATTAAAGTTATTGATACGCAGTGCGCCATCCTCTTTTTTTTCCCGAGGACTGGTGAGCCGCAACTTCCGCCCCGCCTCCCTGGATCCGCACCGATATTAGGTCTTTTCACACGTGAATATTGAATCATCATTGTAATGATTAAAATTTGTCTTTAGAATCGTTGGACCCAACTTTCACACGGAAAATTCGTACCGTTATTTTAGTGAAACTTGACTGGAATCCATCTCCGGAGTAGAATTTGAATTCGTGATTATGATTAGCGTTCGTGATTCTAGTTTGGTTTCACACGAGCTCAAAATTCGTCATTAGCCTTATTTTTCATTGGAATCATCACTCAAATAACGATTTTTTTACCATGTGAAAAGGCGGTATATCTTGCATCATGAATTCAATTCAAAGTGGCGGGAGCATAACGGGATAAATTTTCCATTATGTTAATTGTTATGACTAGGTACATGCACATTGCCTATATTCACAGGCGATTTCAATGTTCCATTATGAATTCAGGATGAACGTTTGACGTGTGGTAATTTGAAAAGGTACTAGCTGAAGGCCATACTTTGTTCACATTATTTAGCCGAGCAATGCTGTAATTCGTTTTTATTTCGCTAATTATCTGTATCGACAGGTTGTGCAAAAACTAATTAAAATAATTTCGTCTATCGGTACCACTTTTTCGTGATGTGCTGCATTGCTGGATTTTCCATTTAAATATGTTAATTTTCCATTATGTTAATTGTTATGACTAGGTACATGCACATTGCCTATATTCACAGGCGATTTCAATGTTCCATTATCAATTCAGGATGAACGTTTGACGTGTGGTAATTTTAAAAGGTAATATAGCTGAAGACCATATACTTTGATCACATTATTTAGCCGAGCAATGCTATAATTCGTTTTTATTTCGCTAATTATCTGTATCTACAGGTTGTGCATAAATTAATTAAAGTAATTTCGTGTATTGGAACCACTCTTTCGTGATGTGCTACATTGCTGGATTCCATTATGTTAATTTTTATGACTAGGTACATGCACATTGCCTATATTCACAGGCGATTTCAATGTTCCATTATGAATTCAGGATGAACGTTTGACGTGTGGTAATTTGAAAAGGTACTAGCTGAATACCATACTTTGATCACATTATTTAGCCGAGCAATGCTATAATTCGTTTTTATTTCGCTAATTATCTGTATCTACAGGTTGTGCATAAATTATTTAAAGTAATTTCGTGTATTGGTACCACTCTTTCGTGATGTGCTATATTGCTGGATTGAGGATTATATTATATTAATTTTTACTATTTGCATGGAAGTAAAGAGTTTGGCTGTTTTGTCAGTAAGAACAAAAGCATTCTTAATGCTAGCCGATGATAAAAAAACCCCACCAAGACGACTACTTTGAAAGGTTTTATACGGGATATGATATTTGATGGTTCTAAATTTCTCTGTTTGGCAAATTAATTGATAGATACTTTTACGAGATTATTTGAGAATAAAATTTCATTATACTGGCGCCACATTCATGAATTCAAAGAAGGAATTGCCAAAAATAATACCTGAAATAGTTCTTGCCCCATGTGACCAATTCTAAGACATGCAAGAGGTGAGGGTCATGATATTCTTGATATTAATTTGTTAGCAAGTTTGGACAAGAAAATCACACCAACCATGCCAAGACGTCCACTTCGGATATACATTTTTAGTATTCGGAAGGGAAGATAAATAATGTATTAGAAATAGTCTGCTTTGCCACATAGCAGGTATAAAGAAAATAACAATCACAATTGGTAATAATAGAATGCCGAAAAGATCATATATATTTTTTAAAGGAAAACGGAGCATAGCTCTCAAAGATGGAAAGGAGAAGTCACACTCTTAGTCAGTGTTCATGGTGACACATAAAAGGAGAATTACAAATCCGGTCCTGAAACAGTCGTAAAAACACGCCTATTCGTGGGAATATGATTTTTATAGCAGTATTAAATATGGGAGACAGGCACTTACCTAATAAGGGTCTCCACAGGATGTTCGAGAACCTGGTCCTAAAATGCAGCACGAATCTTGTGATAGCTTCTTGATGTTGCTTGTTGCTGAACACGATATCGACACTTTCACATATGCATATAAACTACCTCGGGATCGTTGGGTGGGAATATGGGATTGCGTGCGAGAATTAAGGCGTAATGTAATGCTCAGAGGACATTGTTTTTATGCTACACCCCCTAAACCCTTTACAATCATGTTACCCGAAACTCATGCACGGCGATCAGTGACGTTTGCTTACCCTCGTATCGATTTTTTAGGAACTTGATCCCTAAACTTCCAAAGTTAGGCTAGCATTCTAAAAAGTATCCCGAGCCTGGCCAAAGATCATCGTACATAAATGATATTTGACCTTAATGCTTAATCATGCGGCATGAAACTCCTGCAAGTAGATCAGAGCATGGACCTAGTCCATGATCAGAGACACCTGAGCGAATATTTTCATGTTAATATCAAGTTTCATGAACTAGATCCATACATTTTCAAATTTACTATGATACTTCGGAAACTCAACATTGTTTAAGATTTCAATGCTGATACCCAAGCATGGTTAAAGTTTTTCGACCCTTGGCTTTGACTTTGGTCATGTGACCTGAAGACAATGACAGAAGATCAGCGATAACTGTTTGCCTTACCCGTCGGTATAATGGCGCCTCTAGTGTCGCTCTGCTATGGAGGTGAGACAAAAATCATTGATGTAATAGAATCTTATGATAACTTATTGCCACCAAGATGTTCACAATTTTCAGCTTCACTGGACATCCCTTTTCATTACCTGTACTTTAATATTGCTTGGTTATTAATATATATTGTAAATCAACCACTGAAATTGGGACAGGATCGAGGCTTTGTGCCACAGTAATTTCGTTAACTATTTCCGCCCCTGTGGTTCCAATGGTTGATATGATCGGTTGGCATGCTTCCTCGCACACGTACAATCGCCACTCCATTACAGCCGCACGGTGTTCGACTGTCGGTAAGTTTCACTGGTGTTCATAGCTAAATTTCTTTCAAACTCTAGATTGTTTTATCATAGGCACTACGACAATGAATTAGGACTCGGAAGCAACTTTGTAGTTGTAGATCAATACTTTTATTAACCGTAATTAACCGAAGTGTAGGACAGACGTGTTGTCGCATGACTGACGCAGATGGCGCTATAACACTATAACATCAAATATAAATCAAATGGCGTGATCACTTTTTCCTTATGTAAACGAAAAGAATTTTGCAATGATCCAAGGCAAAAAGCTTTGTAAAAGTATTGTCATAATATAAAAGTGTAAACTCGCAAACAACTGCAAAGCAAATACGCAAACATTAGCGCAAAGACATACCCACAGATGGGACATCAAACAAAACCCAAAATAATAACCAAAAAAATTAAATGCGCAGCATAACTTATCACAAGCACAAAAATGAGCAGCAATTGGTAGTAGGCGAACTAGCTGGAGTAAGAAAAGGTATTCGTTTGGTAAGGTGAGGATCCTGACAGCAATAAACTATCAAATTAGAATCAAAATCTTTAAATAGAGCTGGCTTGCTGTTTTCGTCTGTTTGGTAGCTGAAAAAAGGCTAGACGCATTAAAAAAACCCATTAGCACAAAAAGGTAAAGCTGCAAAAATGCATAAAAAACAAAAGATATACACCAAAAATAGTGTCCATCAGCAAATGTCCATCAGTAAAGGGCAAGCTGGACAAGGCACAGGCAATGGGGAGGGGGGAAGGGACATAAAAGCAGGCCAAAGTCAATCACAAACGTAGTCGCTAAAATACGAAGGGGGGACACGACGGCGTAAGGGATACCGCCGGCCATTATCGGGGGTAGTGATGTCAAGAGGCCCTGAGGGATCTGACTGACCAGAAAGTGAAAGGGGAGGACTAACATCAGGGTGAGAAAGTTCGTGGGGAATATCAGGGTGGTCAGGAGGGGGGCAAGGGACATCCGGCACATCAGTAACGTCAGAGGCATTAGGCAAGCATTGTGAGTCATCCGCCGAGTTGGGACTGGGGAACTCCTCATCACGGTGGTCGTAGTCATCGTCATCAGAAACCCTCGGTCGAGTAGGATGAGAGGTAGGAATCCCTGGGGGGACCTTCAAGCAATCCGAGCGCCGGACACGGTATGACGTAGAACGGAGTTGGCTCCCAACAAACTTGCGGATGTTGCACCAATCGTTGTCGACACTGCAGACAAGGTAGCGAGGTCTGGCCTGGGTCTTAGTCCGGTCCGAGCGCAGGTAGACAAGGTCACCAACGTGAACAAGAGACTCACCCATCGAAGATAGGCGTTTGGGTGCCTTCGATGCCATACTGGGCCCATGGTTGGAGAGCCGTTTCTCATGTTGATTGGTAATAACGTCCATGTCATGCAACGGAATCTGTTCACTGGTGAATTGGTCACGCTGGGTCCATAGCTCACGAGCAGAGAGACCAACGCCACGGATGCGGCTGTTAAGACGAGCGGTGGCCAGAGCAAGTGCAAGTGGAGTAACAGGACCACCACGGGGATCATCACGAAGCAGCTCATCTTCCAGCTCACGGACAGCCTTCTCAGCGACAGGATTCTTGTTGATGTTCTTGGCACGGCCAATCTCCAAAGTGATGCCCTGACTGCGCAAAGACTCATCGTGTTGTAGAGCAGAAAATCCAGGAGCAGGGTCGGTGCGGACGATAGATGGAGGGCCATCAAGTGGCCTGAGAGGTGCGCATAGCTGAAGGAGGGCTGCGCGAAGAGTCTCCTTGCGTTCATCTGGGATCAAAGCGCTTACAGTGTAAGAAGTGACACTCTCCCTGAGGATGAAAATGAGTTGGCGAGAACGCTTGATGACATCCGCAGCAAAAGACACCCCAATGACACATGGAGGGTCACCTGTAGACTGGGGAGTAGCAACACGAGGAACATTCTGGAGGGAGAGACAGCTATGACATCCGACAGTCACCTGTTGAATTGCTGCATCAAGATCCAGGGCATAGAAAAACCGTGAGACAACCTGCTTGAGTTGGTGTGATGTGGGGTGACCAAGTTGAAGATGCAGGGCAGTAAGAATCCCCTGGAGTACATTGCGAGGAATGACGATACACTCCTGCTGTGGCAAGAATGCATGATCCCGGCGGACGACCAGTAATCCATCACGAGCGATGGTGGCAACCTGGAGATATCGCTTCACATCACGGATACCTGTCAACTTCTTCGACGGGCGAGTACCCTGAGTAAGGTGGGCATGGGCACGGCGGAGGGCTGGACAATCAGACTGAATCCTACCCCACGCGTGACGAGATGTGAAAGGGAGGCGTATCTTCCCTGAGAGGATGTCAGCAACAGAAGTAAGATGGACAACAGAGTCTTCCATCCGTGAAATGAAAGTACAGATCTGGCATCGAACATCATGGCATGGAGGAGCATTCCTACTCGCAAAGTCAGCTGGGACATTGGCGGAGCCCGCCAGGTGACGTAAGGAAACCTGGTATCTGCTAATGGTGGCCAAAAAGGTAGAAACCCGAGGACTGGCAGAAAACTCACCACGACACAATTTCTCATAAGCCTGAACACAAGGTTTGCTGTCAGTAAGAATGCAGACAGGGTGGTGAGACTGGATGATGTATGGGCTGAAATGCTTGGTGGCAGCAGCGATGGATAGTGCTTCTACTTCACAAGGTAAACCATGTGATTTGACGACCACGGAGCTTCGCGCTAAAAAAACCTGCGACGAAAGGCGTCCGGTCTCTCGTGACGTACATGGTTGCGCCAAGACCATGGTTCTTCACGGATCCATCAGTGACAACCCATAGCTGATCAGAAGGCCGGGGAAGAGTAACCGTACGAGTAGACTTGATGCCGGACTGGGCTTTGTTGAAGGCATCATGAAGCTCATCCGTCCAGCAGATGCGGTCTTGAGATTTCATACCTGCAATCGAATCATCCAGGGGGCCCAGATAGGATGCGCAATTTGGGAGAACGCGAGCAAGCATCTTATAGGCTCCAATGAAAGACCGCATTCCCTTCACGGTTGAAGGGCGTGAGCACGTTGACAAAGTTGTTATCCTGTGAGGACTTGCTTTGAGGTTCCCTTCAGACCAAACCCATCCTAAAATAGTGGTGGTTTTTGGACAGACGGTAGTCTTAGATGGAGACAGGTGAAGACCATTGGAGGCTAGTGCATGTAACACCCTGGACCAGTTATGCAAAAGGGCCTGCCAGGTGTCAGCACCACAGTACAAGTCGTCTGCAAGCTTGACAACAACACCTTCAAACAATAGATCTCCAAGCACTCGACACATCAACTCCTCCAATGCCGTCTCTGATCCCGGCATACCCATAGCACAACGGGTGTAAACCATGATGCCGCGGAAAGGGGTAGCAACACCACAATACTTCATTGAATCACGAGAGAGAGGTATTTGATAAAAGGCACTTGCAAGATCAGATGCAATAATGTACTTCCACTGACCTATCTTTCTCAGAGTGGAATCAACGTCTGGCAAAACTGAGGGCTGGGGCTTAGAGTAGCGCCCAACATCAGCAAAGGCTGTGACAAGACGAGAGCCGCCATTCGGCTTCTTCACAAGAAACGACGGGTTGACATATTCAACCGTAACACCAATATCCTCAGGGCGTGCAAAGACGCCAAGTTTCTCAAGGTCATCAAACTTACGCTGCAACTCAGTAAGCTTCTCTTGGGAATACAAGGGAAGGCGACCCTTGCGTTGTGGGGGCTGAACAGGACCCATGTTCACGACGGCCTTGAATGGACCAGATGCACCATTGTAACCCTTGAATGAAGGGCTAAACACACAATCATGTACTGCATGAAGAGACTGAAAATCGCCCCTTGCCTTTGGGGGGAGGATATTATCAGGATCCACAATAACAGACTGAGAAGGCTGTGATAATGTCGGCCCTTCCTGCATCACAGAGGGGAGGGCAGTCTGACTAGGAGGAATTGGCGCAATCTGATCGCCATCTGAGGCAACCACTGGACAAACCTGACAAAGATGTTCATTGCGACGGATAACACAAGGACCGCAAGAGAGGTTTGGGATGCGGATCCTACCAGCAACACTAGAGACAACACCTGGAGCCGGAAAGAATTCTGTGATCATTGGTGTAGGAGGGGAATCTGAGCGAGGCTCTAAGACAAGTGTCTCATCAGCAGAAAACTCAGGAGGTAGGGAAACCTCAAGGAATTCACCTGGCCAAATAGTAGTAGTTTGAGAAGGGGCACGAAGGACAAATGCGCGACGCACTGCATGACCAGCCTTAGGCTTACTACAGGAACCGTAACTGAACACAGTACCATCAGCCAAGAAAATCTCCCTCCTTGCTGGCCTGATGGCCACATCATTCCTTTCCATGAATGGCGTACCAGCCAAAACGTCAACATCAAGGTTCTCAATGACCAATCCTTCAAAATGGAACTCATGATTGCCACGACAAACGGTGAAACGGGTTTCACCACAAACCTGCAGCGGGGAGGACCCATCAGCCTGATGAGCTGACTGGGTGGTGGAGGACACGTTGCAACCTAATACTCGGGCCGTAGAAGCACGCATCATATTCCCAGTAGCACCACTGTCGAGGGTGATACGAACAGCATGATGATCATAAAATGCGTCAAAATAAGGAGACTGGCGAACTTGGACACGCAGTGTGGAAGAGGTACCTCCAAGGCCAGGGTCTGGTGACAAACAAGCCTCGTCACATGACTCCTGGGGGTCAACCTCACCGTCAAAATCATCAGAACCACCATCATCGAAAATCTTGGCAACCTGCCTGGCCTTAGCCATGTACTGCCGATCGGAGTCTGGAAGGTAAGGACAGACACTCAAAAAATGGTCACTAGGACGGCCAGCCTGAACGCAGAGTGGACAAGATTTGGAAGGCCTGGGACGGAACTTCGCCGGGGTTCGAGACTGAGTACGCCTGGGAGCAGTCTGACTACGACCACGGGGCGGAAAAGCCGCTGTACGCATCGCCCTGGAACATTCAACTGACTCCAAAAGACTAGTAAGAGCCTGAGAAATTTCAGGTTTGAGGGATGCAAGTGTACGTGAACGGAGTTCTGTGCCGTACCTTTGCTTCACCACCTGGGGGAGGCCAGGGTGCAAAAGGCGAAGCTACTGCAGAACAATGAAATTCTCAATGGAAGGCGAAAGTTCTTCATCATCCAAGATGGGATCACCGTGATGGGTAATACCACTACCAACTGTCAACAAATTGTCCTCGACAAAGGCAAGTAATCTCTGATATAAATCTTCTGGCCGCTCATCAGATTCCAGCTTGATCTCGAAAAATTCCAAAAAATGAGCGCCTGTTGCCTGAAAGCCATAGTGAAGTCTAATAGTGGCCAAAATGTCGTTCAAAGAAGTGGAATTGCGGACAATAGAATTTCTAGCAATGACGGGACAAAAGTTAGCAATCTGACCTAGCATAAGATCAAGTAGGTTCGCTTTCTGTTGAGCAGTTTTGCGTAATTCTGAAGGAACAGAGGGATTGTCATCTATGAAACCCCTTGTGGGGTTAGCTTTTGTTTTCTTACCCCATGTTACCGACTCAGAAAGGAAGAAAGCAAAGTTAGGATCAAGATTCAAAGTGTACAAAAGATTCTGCCTCCATCCTTCAAAGGATGTAATGGATTCAATTTTACCCAAGCACCATTGCTTAGGTACTTTCGGCATGCTACACGCCATTGTAAGGCTGTGGGACCGACACTACTTACGGCTGGATCTAACCAACTACTCGTTCACGGTAAACTTACTTTTACGGTGCAACCGGCTGTTTTCCTCTCAGCAAAGTCCTTCAAACGTGGCCTCAGAAAAAAAATCAGGCGTGAGTGAATCCCAATAGCGGCCAGCACGACAATAAATTAGGACTCGGAAGCAACTTTGTAGTTGTAGATCAATACTTTTATTAACCGTAATTAACCGAAGTGTAGGACAGACGTGTTGTCGCATGACTGACGCAGATGGTGCTATAACACTATAACATCAAATATAAATCAAATGGCGCTAACTGTGTTTTGGGTTTAAAATGACAAAATAATAATAAAAAAGATAATCGGATTTCGACTTCAGTTCCCAAGTTGGTAAAATATAGGCCTATGGGTGATTTTTTCCTGACGTTCCCGCATCGTTATTCTTCCTTAGCACCGCAGCTGGTAGATCGATTAACAACCATTCTTAAAAAATGTGGCAGAATTGTCATATTTGCCTAAACCTTATTAGTTGTTTTCAGAATCGTCTCATACAATAGTTTTTTTTCCCAATTAGTACATGCATCCCTGAGTCCACCATCTAAAACGACCATATTTTTCATTTTGTTTGGTTTGCCATGCTCCTGCAGAAGGCTTACCCTCCATGCTTATTGATCCCATAAATGTTTAACCACCACAGTCATCATTATCAATCTTATTTTTCTATTCGGCAGAGAAAAAAAAAACACACACACACACACAACAAACACACGGTATAAACAATACAAGACAAGAAATATCAACCATTGGAACGACATGGGCAGACAAAGTTAGCTACACTACTGTGGCATAAGGCCTCCTGTCCCGATTCCAATTGCTGATTTACAACATATACCAATAGCTAAACAATAATAAAGTACTAGTAATGAAAAGAGATATAACATGCGACAGGAGTATTCGAAAACAATATGGGATATATGTAGATCAATTGCAATTTAGAACTACATGAGTCCCTCTCCCATATAATGGTGGCGTCTTGCAAAGATTACAAACCTCATTCTACGACTATACTTGGAGAGAGTATTTTGGAGAACTAAAACTGTAATAGACCTGCCACGCAAGAACCGACAATCGAACTGATGGTGAATAGCCGTTGTTACACCAGGAAATTTGGTAGCCTCGTAAGGTTCGCAAATTTAAATTTTGTTTAAATGGGAAGGGGCACAAAATGATCAGTGGATGATTCGATCGTGAACTAACGTTTCCCTACCTACTGCCTCCAACAAAACCATCTATAATTCCTAACTTCCATATTGACGAGAAGAGTAAATTGCTGACGCTACTTAAAAACCCCTACACAGTTTCTCAATATCCAGGAATATGATTTTTGTGTTTAATGTTATTGGTGATGGCTATAGCGAAGAATGGACAGTCGTGGAGCTGCCTTGCAGTAAAGAGGCAGCTACGACTGAAGTTGAACTCTTTGAGGTTGATTATCAGGACCACGACTGGGTACAGAATGCTGTAATGGGTTGGTAGATTGATTGATGGATCCGGCTTAAAATATTGATTCGTGTGCGAAGCGCGAGCTGAAATTTGAATTTCTGACCTGAAACCAGGGCCCCGTATTACAAAGATCATCGATTAATTGCTAAATGAATTGACAAATCAAGATCAATGTTACACGTACATTTGTCGCAAAATACTGACTAGGAACCAATCAGAAGTGTTTTTTCATTTTTGCTATTCATCACAAACCTTTGTGTTACGGCGCCCTGGACATTCTGCGCTCTGTTTGTTATCACGAACACTATGCGTATCTCACTAAACATGCTAAAAATTGATCCGAGCGCGAAGGTGTGATAAAATAATTAACATACATACCTGAAAACAGTTATATTAATGACTATAGGCAGTGACTCATGAATATAATATATATCTCCTCAATCAAAACATGCGAGCGCGAAGCTCGAGCTGAAATGATTTGAGATTCTGATTGGAAACTGGGAATGTGTACCACTTTTGCAATCATAAATAGGATGAGTATCTAATCAAACAACTAGTGCGAGCACGAAACTCGAGCTTATTTTATATAGACAGATTTAATCCTAAAACAGGACATCTAAAGCAATATAACCATGAACAGCATGGATATATATATATACAGTGCTTATAAAAAAAGTTTACACTTTGGAAAAGCCCTAGGAATTAAAAAGTATAAAACATGTGGGTAATTTTCTTACACACATTCTTGGGTTTGGGTCTCATCTATCCAATGAAACTAAAAGTTATGACAGAATGTTACACTTGAGTGAGCACTGTCCATTTTTGTACAGCTCGCAGAAATCTGTTTGCGCAGAAATGCTCGTTTGTACGCTGTGTCAAGGGCAAAGGTCGAGATCAAACTTACCCTGCGTAACATTTCCCTTTCACTTTTAGTCAATTGAAATAATTCGGATACATTCAAGCATTTTGTAACAAATCTGCAACCCAAATTGAAATTTCAACACTTAGTAAGCATAACCTTTACCCTTTTTGTGCCAGCTGGATCTGAAGACATAACTGAATCTGAACAATAGTTTATATCATACATTTCCAGCATTTTTTCACTTAGTTTTTATCATTCAAAGTGGGTTGACATTTCACTTTTTTCATTTAATACTTGTGTCTCCACACTTCTCCCAAGCTTGACAATGATTAACAAAATGAAAATCAAGCCGAAGTCATTTAATGCAAATCCAGCTCAGTGTAAAGCAACTTTCGTCACGATATAGTCCAGGATAGGCCCCATAGAAACTTGACCAAACCTTGTTTTTTTATATATACAATATTTTTTGATGGTTTCTTGTCAATTCGAGGGTGCTGATTACGAATCTGGATGATGCCACTCGTGTAACCTTGAGCATTTTCCGCAAATTGGCAAAATCCAATATGGCCGCCAAAATATGCAAATTACCCATGAAAATCATAAAATTGTCCGCACATTGGCTATGGAATGGATAAAAGCGTGTGGCAGGAGTAAAATACACTCTGAAAATATAATTTTTTTACAAAATATCTATTTTCCTGATATTCAAAATGGCTGCCATAGTCCATTGTATACTCTATTATGTACAATATGAATAGGGAAAACTGATTTTTACAAAAATGAGCACTAAACGGCAAAAAATCACGATGTATGAACGAAGTAATATATGCAAATCATCATTACTAACGAGATATATCATTTATTATGTCATAAATGGAAACATTTCTGTATTTTGATATCTAAAATGGCCGCCATTGGCCCAAACAGTATTGCGTACAACGGCAATGGGGGCCAAAAAAAAAAATTCAGCCATTTGTAAACTTTTTTTTTGATACGCACTGTATACATCGAAATTATTGACGCGAGCACGAGGACCGAGCTGAAAGTATCTTATTTCCAGACCTGAAAACTATATTCTAAGTTTAATTTTCGATAAACAAAGGTCATGTGAACACACATGGTATCAACATTAGCTAATTGATTTTCTTGATAAGATTTGCAATAAAAACGGTGACAGTTTGGGTAACTTCGCTGCTCACCATCCCCTTGCACAAGAGACTTTCACCACACATACACACACACACACGCTATTTCACTATTCCACTCTGCTGTTAAACCTCTCCTTTATATTCGCCGTGCACTTACAATTCAAAATTTACATTTTTTTATCATCCTAAGAAAACCCGAAACGAAAATGGTTAGTCAACAAAATATTTGAAATAAATTTATTTCAATATTATTTGTTATGTTTCAATAAAAAAGACCGAGTAAATTGGTCTCTACGTGTTTGTTTGATATTAACTATAAACTAAGTACATGATTTAGTTTGATTTTGGTCAGATTTCCTGTACAGCCGCTAAAATGATAAATTTTCAATGATAAACAGAAAATAGATGTACAACGTTGTTCTTTGGGGGGGGGGGGGCGGGGGGGGGGGAGGCAGTGAACTGTAATCAAAGAATAAATATTGGAATGACGATTAACAGCAAAACTTACAAGTAACCTTCCATTGATCAATCTAATGGACGATTCCACACTAGAACTTCAAAAATATCATAAATTTCAACATGCTTTCAATAAGTCATAAGTAGTGTAATATTTTACTATGATACCTAAATTTTATGAAAATTATGAGTTTTAACCAAAAGTGAAGACAGATATAGTTTTAATTGGGGGTAACAATGGAATTTTAAATTTTCAATAATTTTGCTAATTGAATAGTCAAGTACAAACACCGCCTGAAACAATTATTTGCAAAGCACGAGAAGATTGAAAATATTGCAGGTCAATAGAATAATATATCATTGAACTGTTGAATGTTCCAAATAATATCTACAAGATTTTCATGATCCATAATAGGGGCAGCCCTGATTTTTCCGAACCTATTTTTGGCAATGTCCCGTACGACACATGACAATGCAAAAGTTTTTCCTACAATTTTATTTTTGATGATGCAATTTTATAAAATCAGTTTCTCTATCTTTGACTCATGGGCATGATGGGTGATCGATTTATCCCATAAGGATCTAATTACTGCCCTTCATTTTTCAATTATTGTCCTATTAAAAGTTGTCCCGTACGTCAAACATATATAATGCATTTAATTGCAGGATTTTGATTCAGAAACCATAAATAGTAGGCATATTTAAATTCATTTAATTGATTTAACATAAAGTGAACTGAAAAAGTAATTTGTTACATGAAACAGGTGATTCTAAACATTTTAATTGATTTCATGTAGGCTTATTCTTTTGTGAATCCCTTCAGCTAAACTGGTGATTTTCACTGATCAGAGCAGGTTAATTTCATTTCATTGAGCATGAAAAGAAAAACTTTATAATTATTTCAACCTAGCCTGGAAGATGAATTCCTCTTGCATGCTAATGTGGAATTATTATAAGACCTAAGAAAAATACATATCAATCATCATGATCATCTATTTGGACTTCCCTTGATGATCACTATTTTTTTATATACAGTATTGAAACTCCTTACTTTTTTCAAGTTGTAAAAAAAAATCTGGAAAATAAGACAAACCATATGGTTTCATGAAATGCAGATGGGTTTGAAAAAGTAGAAAAAAATATTTTGTGGAATTACAAGTGACAGTTGTGACATATATCATGTAGATACATGTATACATTTTATATAAAAAAAGCTATAACATTTTAGCCCCATAATTTACACAAAGTTTCATTCATTCATTGTTTAAATAGTGTTTGGAAATTATCAATTAATTCACTAAAATATAACTTCACACAAAACCTCAAGTTTTTCAGCTTGTAAAAATGCTGTGAACACTTGTCATTTCCCATCATGAAAAAAATATAACATATTGCTCCCGATTGTATATATTGAGGTTACTTAATTATATTGTCCTGAATAACTACTTGTTAAAAGATTTTTCATAAAAAAAGGAAGAATTTAGGGGCAATGCTCCTTCTGATTGATAAAAAGTTCCTTATTTTTTTATTCAGGCTGCCCAGTACAACACGCAAGTGCCTGTAGAACACACAAGTGTCCCGTACGACACAGAAGTGTCCTGTACGACACACAAGTGTCCCATACGACACATTATTTTGTTTATGATATATATTGACAGAAATATTCAGCTAATAGCTTTTTCTAACCTAATGAATGTCTTAGTTTGATAGGATTATCATTATCATCAGTCAAATAATGTGACTGAAGAAGTCAGAGACATAAATTAAGAAAGTTTGGCTTCAATTTAGAGATGTCCCGTACGACACAATTTGAATGTCCCGTACGCCACAATGTTCTTGAAAATTATAATTTGCTTTATTTATGCATGAATGTTTATTTTGCTTTCTTTCACAGATGTGTTTGTTCTTGGGTAATTGAATGTCAATTTGAGTTCAGTTTCTATGAAATTTATCTGCCCAACTCACAGACTTTTGAGTACAAACTTGAGGTTTCTAAAAAAGCCACCTTTTCTGCGTCCGTACGACACATTACTATTTTAAATCTGTATTATACAGGATGTGAATTCAAGTCATGTTAAGTCTTGGTTTTTCTAACACTCTGATAGTACTTGATGATCACCTATAGTTACTGGAATATTTTTAGTTTTTTCTTGTAAAAAACTGTCAGATGTTCTCTAAATGTCCCTTACGACACGTATGGAATCACCCTAATCACGAAAACTCTCGAGTTGTTTTAGTTCATGGAAATTTGTCTTTATACATGTCAGAGATCGAGACTTTAAATAAACACTTTGAAACAGGAAATTGAATTGATAACAAAATCGAGAATATATTATACCGATTTCGCAAAATCAACAAACTGGGTTATCAGAATGAATATCGCTTCCACTGTTTGCAAGACATTCATAAAGTAATACACAAAACAGAGTTTTATTTCTCGAATTTTCGAGATTATAGTCAATACACGATTATAAAAATGAAACGAGGTGGTACCTTTTATCCGGATCTACAATTTTCTCAAAGCATCATCCCTTTGGCAAAAAAAAAAATATGAGACATTTTATGACATTCTAAATATTAAAAAAAAGCAAACAAACAATCGAATTGATCCCAAAGGTTTATAAAAAAAATATATGAAAGAAAGATCACTTCTGCTTACAAAGTCATATAGGATTTGAATGAATTATTCTATCAACAACATATCTTACTTTCGGTCCTCTGGCATGTCTGGACAACACTAAGAAGTAAGCTTTAAAGACCTATGATCACTTAAATCAGTGTACCCTGTCATACAGCTATCATCTTATTCAAATAACTTTCAATGATTCTATAAATAAATTTATTACAAAAAAATACAACAGTTAACCGAATCTTGTCATTAAGACATCTACGGTGTTGAACTCTTAGAGGCTTTTATTAACCAATAGTTTTGTCACCAAGACAACTTTTTAAAAGATTAACAATGCAATTATTGAACTTTCGTCTCACTATATGGAAATGGAGGTATTGATGACCAAGATCAGAAATAGTCACACAGACTCCCCCTTGCCATTTCTCATATCGACCAATTACAGATGATCACCCAGATCAAACAAAGTTCAAAGAATTGTACTTCCTTTCTGTTAATGCCGAAATTCTCTCTCTTAGTATTCCGTGACTCTCTTCCTCAACATGTTTCATTACTTCAGTCGGCAGATCCTTCTTGATGCGAGCACATGCGACGACTCACGCTAACATGGTATTCATCCCATCCAGTAGGGTAGCTCTTTCAGATATTGACCCGATGAGTTACCTGAATAAACATCAACCATTGTAAAACCAAATAGGCCTACCCCTTCGAATATATCTATATTTCATATAAAGCTTTAAATTAATGATAACAAATATAATCGTGACCAAAAGCAAATTATGACACTGATTCGTTTCATTTGAAAATTCTTTGCGTATAATTCTGATCAATTTTCATCCTATGAATAAAATAACCTGGCAATGTATCTTTAACATCCTTTACCAGTTAAACCTTATTATTATTATTATTAAGTATACAAACACAGTTTCGTGTATCAAGTACCTTGTAAATTTGCATAGCATAACGATACCAATAACTGGAAATGATACACAATAATCAAATTCTTTCTTAGAATAATACATGGAAAATCCTACTTACTATTCCTCACAGGATGAGAATGCCCAGACAATACAAGGATTCGCCAGTCCAAACGATTCATCTATCCGCTGAATCTTAGTGTGAGTAGAAACTTATAAATGCTAACAGTGAACATGGAAAGAAAACTGCCATGTTCTCCAACAGGCACACATGGTGAGAAGCAAAAGAAAATGGAACCTGGGTGTGGCAATATCACTCCTGGCTTTCCTGCTCATGTCACACACCTTCCTCCTCATACACACTATACATCACTCCTTTTCCCTATCCAAATTTGCACTCAGTCTTAGAGATTCGCTCAAGCATACTACCAGTTCAACCTACCAACTTATACAAAGGGCAGTGAAAGGCTTTGGGTGTTAACAAGCTAGGAATTTTGGAATGTACCTGGTATCCATACCTTAGCCCTGGTTTACCCCTGACATTTTAATAAAAAAAATCAATTCGCCATCGAACCCATTCTGATTTTATAAAAGGTCGAAGTTTATTTGCTTATCTTAGTAATGTTGAAATGTTCAGAAATTAACGAAAGAGATAAGATAAATAGATAGATATAAAGATAAGATAGATAGATAAGATAACTAAGACAGATAAGATATTTATTCGTCTTTCTTTCTACACATACATTTTGTCTTACAAGTGTGATTTCACATTCTCCAAATGCAAATCAATTAATCATAAACCGTGGTTTCAGTAGAAAAAAGAAACACAGCAAATAGCGAATTACGTATTGAACGAAAGACAAGTAGAACCCCTGAAAGCAGGGCTTGTAAGGCTAGGGTCTCCTTTGTTTCAAGTAAATGACTAAAAAGTATTCAGTGTATACATGTAATATCTTTAAAACTAGAAAAACAAAAACAACTAAAAAACAACCAAGAAAACAAACTAAAACTAATCAATGACAAAACACACAAACAAGAATAGAGTATACATTGCTTGAATGTACAACTTTTAAGTCTAAGAAACTAACAACAATATATTTAAGTGATATATGATGGAAGAAGAATAAAACATGACAAATTTGAAAGAAACACATGAAAAGAATACAAAAGGAAAAAAAATGGGCTAACCCTCTGCAGAAGAATCCGGTTGGACAAGATACAAGAAAAATAGATACTGATATATCATAACATTCTCCAGTCTTATGTACACTTTTTGTAGGCTCCAAAAGTAAAATAAACAGTATATAAAAGCATATCTTAACCTAGAGTGACTCACAAATAACAATTAAGAAGATAACCTTTAAGTACACGCTGAAAAGTATAAATGCTCATCGATTTTTTTTATATTTGAATTGAGAGAGTTCCAGAACCTGGGTCCAGTACTTACAACTGTCCTAAAAGCAAAGCTTGTACGTAACTTTGGTTAGTGAAATGCAGAAGCATTTTGTGTATAATGGTTATGTATGTCACTATTTTTCATGAACATTGTAACCAAAACTGGTGGCACGATGCCTGCATTATATGCATACATTAGAGTACCAAGTTGAAAATCATAGATATCTTGAAATTTTAGAATTTTATGCTCATAAGAAAGTGGGGGTAGTATGCGAGCGATAGTTAACGTTACAAACAATTCTTAAAACTCTTTTCTGAATGAAGTACACCCTTTCAAGATTTGTTTTAAGAGAATTACCTCATGCAAGAACACCGTAATTGAGATACGGGAGAATTAGTTTTGAATACATCAGAGAATATCAGTAGAGAAAAATAATTCCAATTTGTATATTACACCTCTATTTTTTGATAATTTCTTACAGAGATGATTTATATGGGTTTTCCAAATAAGTTTTTCATCTATGTGCAACCCCAGAAACCTTGTTGTCTTTACTCTATTATCTATTAACACATCATTAAATATAACATTACCTGGAACTTCTCTAATCGTGTTGCTAAAGAGCATAAAATTATTTTCTGCAAATTTAGAGATAATTTATTTGCTTGAATCCATTAAGTGACTTTCCTCAGTTCACTATTAAAGGGGAATGAAACCTTTGGAACAAGCAGGCGTGTGTGGAAGATGAAAAATCAAAGAATAACAACGAAGAAAGTTTAAGAAAAATCGGACAAATAATGAGAAGTTATGAGAATTTGAATATTGCAATCACTAATGCTACATGTATGGAGATCCTCCCATTGTCAACGCGGTAAGAATATGTGATGTCACATGTGAACAACTTTCCATTTGATGGACTATAAAATACCCTCAAAATGTCTCTTTTGGTTTTTTTCTTATTGTGATACAAACTCTTTATCCATGATGTATCCTTTAAAAATCTGTATTACTTGCTCTCCTCTAGAAAGAACACATGATCTACCGATAGATATGTTATAAGAGGCAATTTAAGTGAAATATATATTAAAGTAAGGGGGAGAGTTGTTCACAAGTGACATCACACATCTTTGTCGCATTGTCAATTTGAAGATCTCCAAAGCATTAGTGATCGCAATATTCAAATGCTCATAACTTTCTCATTATTTGTCCGATTTTTCTTAAAATTTCGTTGATCTGTTTCTTTGATTTTTCTGTTTTCACACAAGCTATCTGGTTCCAAAGGGTCACAGGATTTCTGTAGGAATAATAAAAACTTGAATCATCAGCAAATAAAATGGACGTTAAAATATCAGAGGGACATTTGAAAATCTTTAATATACACAATTAATAATAACGGACCAAGGAGAGATCCATGGGGAACACCACAAATGACATTCTGTAAACCTGACTCTACACCCTTTATCGAGACAAATGGTTTCGTGTCAGCTAAGTAACTCTTGAACCAGTCCAATGCTGTACCCCTGATACCATGTGATAACTTGCCAATAAAAATATCATGATCTACTGTGTCAAAAGCTTTCCAATAATCAAGAAATATACCAATTGTAAGCATCTTTTTGTCTATGGATTGTGATAGTTTATCAATAAAATGTAGCAAGGCATGGGTGGGGGTATGTTTCTCGCGAAAACCAATCTGAAATTTAGAAAATATATTACTCTTGTTGAAAAATTTCAAAGTCCTAACATAGATCACTTTCTCAATGATCTTTGAAAAAAATAATGTTTGCAATTAGTAAGGCATTAGGGTCTTTTTGCGTAAAAATGGGTACAACCTTAGCAATTTTCATGTCAGCAGGAACTTCCCCACGTGACATTGATAGATTAAAAACATGAATTAGGGTTGAATAATTCCTAAGATGATTTCTTTAATTAAATTGTTAGTAACCCCATCATAACCAGGACTTTTCCCGTTTTAAGAGATTTCAGAATGGTAAACAATTCTTCCCGAACTACATACTATTGTAAGATAAATAAACCTTTGCTATTTTGCTCTTTCATAAAATCTCTGTAAGTCTGCTAAGAAAGTGACACTGCCCGTGAAAGTTTTGGACCAATGCTGCAAAAGTAAACGTTAAAAATTGTCTACTATAATATTCCTTTATTACACCAAATGACCGTTGATTTCAATACTCTTTACATGAGATATCTTTTCCCTTGACTAAAATACTTTCTTGATCACTTTCCAAGTTCCCTTGATATCGTTTTTTTGTTGCTGCGATAATATGACTTCTTTGCAGTATGAAGGATTAAAGCCTATTTTTATAATTTACATAGCGTTTACGTGAAGATTCGGTACCACGCACTTTATACGAACCATACAGCTTGTTTTTCTTGTTTATGGATCTTAACGATGAAGCACTAACCCATGGTAGAAGAGGAATGTTTTTACGACTTCTTCTTACCTTTGACAATAAAATAAAACAAAGTAACCAAGAAAGTAAACAATGCTGATGCTGTTTATATTGTTCAGGTTAACGAACGTTTATTTTTCAACCTCTTACCCTAAAATAGTCTGCATGCAATATCGTAAGGATGTACCGGACTACTGAAATTATATTTCTTCGCTCTCATCGAGAAATCTAGCCGATTCTTCTTTGCAGTGACCCCGCTTTGGGGCTGCAGAGATGTTGCTGACTTTGCGTAGGACTACTACCACCAAGGCGGCCACTGCCATGACGACGGTTGCCATAGCAACCACGATCCGTGGTTTGGAAGCGTTGGTAACTTCTTGCTGTTTTGAAGCTTCTGCATGAGGTAACGGTTGAAAGATGTATTGATAACAATACAATAAGAGCTTTCCCTTACACTATTTTGACCAGATAGTGTACCTGGCAAGAATTCGTTTCCTTTAATGAAAGAGGTCATAATGATAACTCTATCAAATGACAGGGCAATGATAAGCCATTAACGCTATGGTCTGGCAATGTGGTGATTCCTGATTCCTCTACCTTGTAACTTGAGCAAAAACAGCATCATTAAACGTTAATGATCACTTTTAATGATTTCGTTTAAAACTTTGAGTTATATTTTGGTTGGTGTTGTGCCTGGCAGACTCTTCTTATGAAACTTTCGATGACTGTAAATCTATGCCCATTATAAGCCAGAAAGGCCTCGTAACTGCGAAAGTTTTTTTGTGCGCCGATTTCTTTCGAAGAATCCCCCCCAGTCTTGTTGGTAAACTAATGAATGCGAGTGGGGGAAAAGGTGATAAAAGAACGTACCATTCTGGCTGATGTCTCTTCTGGAATTGCTTTCCTGTGCAGCGTGTCGTACTCGGATAGGTCCTCTTGTGAATCGCTTTGTCTTTAGTCCACTGCTCTCCTCATCTCTCCTCCTTCTTGTGACACACTGTTTATTGCATAGGGAGGGAGTATTTCGGGAATCGCATACCAGGAGATTACAGTGGATATAAACCTAGGAGTGTGAGAATTCAGGAGCTACAATTATATATAAAACAAATCACCCTCTAACTTTGAATAAAAAAAATATCTATCATATTTTAAAACACTCTCCTGATAAGGAACCTAATTTTCGTGGCCGTCACGGGGGTGGGGAGGATGGGGGTGGGCGAATGCACCCCCTCCAGGCCATTTTTTCTGTGGGGTTGGGGGTATTGTCAGGGGGTAAGTCTTTTTAGAAGGGTGACCTGTTATTAGAATTAGTTTGTCATTCATATCTACCTTAGATTACATGAACTGCTAGTCAATGTACAGAATTTCGTACCCAGCGGACTTATAATAGAATGATAACCTACATTAACCAGACAATGCAACAACAAAAACCACGTGCGATTTTGGGGGCTAACTGTATCTGTTTTGTTTTGTTAATCAGTCGTAACTCTTTGTAAGACAGGGCCCTGTAGAGCGTTCATGTTAATTTTGGTTACTTTTAACAATAAAGATGATGGTGGAAGATTTTAATAAAGACATATTGGACCATGAACACGACAACCCCTCAAGCTCAAATATGCAAGAATTGTTTACAAAATTTTTTCAGAACTAATTTTTGTTAATTTTAACAATAAAGATGAAGATGGAAGATTTTAATAAAGACATATTTGACCATGAACAAGACAATCTTTTTATCCTCCTCTTGGTTGCTACTTTTATTGATGTCCAAATGTATAATTCCCCATCCTGATTCTTTTTCAATAATTTCGAACATTAGAGTGATCACTATTCCAATCCACTGGGACAATCTAAAGAAAAAGAATAAAAAGTCGTTAACGCCGAAAATTAGCCACGCCTTGGTATTTATCTTGAAAATTACGGTTGGTCGAGTGTTTTATTAAAACCTTAATAACTCATATGGAGCTTTTTCCAAAATATTGAGCAATCAGGTGGACTTTAATATGCCAAAACCAATCATGAGTTAGAATTTTAACTGTCATGAAGATGAATTAGGGGACCTGTCTCTGATTTTCATGCTCACGAATACAATAACCATGCTTACTGAGATCAATAAGATCATCATGATGAAAACTGAACTTTTATTACGAAAAGAACATGTTGAATACTCTTGAAAAGATGGAAATGATAAGTTTTGTAAAATAAGTATAGGTGATACACATGGTAAATGTTATATCAAAAGGGATTTCAATCTCTTTTATTATGCAATATTCTAACTTATATACCTTGTAATGGTCATAAAGGACCATTTGTGAAATGTTGAGAAGAAACAAAAAATAAAAAGGAATTATCATGTTTACCCTTGGGCTCGAACCGTAGACAATTGAGCTACAATATTTCCCCATAGACTTTACACATAAGCAACTGAAGAGGATCTCAAATCCAATTTTGCAAGTGAAATGCAGGCAAGGGCGAAAATCTGTCTCTAAAAGTAGGGGGGACCAAGGGCTGGAAAATTTGACAAAAAAATAGAATAAAATAAAAATAATAAGGTCATCCTTGTCCAAAATACATGTTTTATTTCAATTTCTTTCTTTCCACCATAAAAGACCGAAAATAGTAGGGGAGGACATTTGATATTTTGCCCGCCTATTTTGGGTAGGGATACACGTCCCTCTGAAATTTCTGCCCATGAATACAGGCATGATCTCAGCATCTGATTGGAAAATGAAAACTACATTCTGATAGCTTAGAATCTCAGCTACAACATACTCAAAGCTCAGATAAAATTGATGAGAAAATGTTGAGATATGTCTTGCGAAATAGAGGAATGAAGAATCTAGCTTTGAGAAAAAGTCATTTCCCATAGAAATTGCACGCAAATTGAGCGAAAATGACATGCCTGTATAAATTGCCATTTTTCAAGATGACCCATTCCTTGAAATGAAAAGCATAGCAACACATCACAAAGAGTATGTCCTTAGCTTTGACATATGAAAAAAATGACCGAAAGTCGACCAATTATTACGGAGTTAGAGTCAAATTTGCATAACTATGATGACGTCATAAGAAGCAAATGGAAATGATAAGCTCCGACGACATTTTGATGACGTCTTGATGAAATTTCGGGTCAAATGTTGCATGAAATCATATCTCCATACTCTATTCGAATATGAAAAAATGGGGGTCAACGGACTTCCTGAAAAGCTTGTTTTTCACATATCGTTATTGTCTATTGTTAGTGAGCACGCGCATGCTGTAAACTTTGATAGAGGCTAATTTCATTATTACTTGTTGTAGAAGGTTGATCAAGTTATACAATTTCTCAGAATTATATTATCGATGCATTGATGTAAAAAAGGCAATTCTGTGCTTTATATAATGCCGTTACACGCGAGAGCGCGCGTGTAAACGTGCGCGCGCAAATTGCTTAAAATGACCTAAATCATACACAATTTCGTTCAAAAAGTGATTTCGAACATTTAAAAATTTGACACGCGTACGCGCATGTCGTGACCTCTACGTGACCTTTGATGATATGGACAGTTCACCCTTGATCTGTAGTTGATTTGATGTAAATGGAGATATGTTTGACAATGTGATTTTACGAAATGACTCTAGATGACGTCATGATGACCTTCTGACCCTGAACTTGTTTCATACACATGACATGATATGCCCCCTTAAGTGGTAATATTTTTATGAAATTAAGAAGTAGATTTTGAGATTTTTTGCTGACAAGATAAGGGCGGTAAAACAAAATAATAAATAAACAGATAAATAATAAAAAAAGAACAGATTTCTGCGAGCTTTACAAAAATGGCCAGTGCTCACTCAAGTGTATTATTCTGTCAAAACTTTAACTTTCATTGGATAGATGAGACCCAAATCCAAGATCATATATGAAAAAAATACCCACATGTTGTATTTTTTTTAATTCTCAGGGCTTTTTCAAAGTGTAAACTTTTTTTTGATACGCACTGTATATACATGTAAATAAACACAAATAATGATAAACTGACAGGAGTTTATCTGACTTGTTAGGTCCTGCTAACGTATACCAAGTTCTATTTTCTTCTTTCCAACGAATGGACAAGAAGTAAAAAACATTGTTTCTAACTTACAAAAAATCAGGCTATGATGGAATTTGAACTGTTATTTGAAAGTAATTTTTCATTTTTTGGAGACCCATTGGTCCATGTCTTCAATTTATCACAGCTGCATGGTAAATCTCCCAATTCCACAAAACTAGCCAAAATCATACCAATATTGAAGAAGGGTGACACACCTAAAGTAGGTAATTATCGGACAATCTCGCTATTTTCTTTTTTTCAAAGAAAAAGTTGAACAGTGCTTACTAGAATGATAAATTTCTCGAAGAAACATAATATCTTTTTAAAATACCAATTTGGTTTGAGAGAGAAACGTAGTACTGTTTACGCTTTAATGTCACCTGAAACGGTTGCCATTCAATCGACTCTTCTTCTCATGGTCATTAGATTCCTTTGACACGATTTGTCGTGAAATGTATGTCTCGCCTGCACAGCAGAGCGAGACCAGAGGCGCCGCTTTTCGGACTGCGACGCCGCGACGTCGTCAAAGTTGAAATCTTAACAAAGGTTAAGTTTTTGAAACGTCATTATTTCCTGGTTCATGAAACTCAAGCATAAGGGTAAACAAGTATTACTAAACATTTTGTGAGGGCTTTAGGTCACATGACCGAGGTCAAAGGTCATTTAGGAATGAACTTTGACCATGATGGATGAATCAATATCCAAACTAAGGTTAAGTTTTTGAAATGTCATCATAAAAGTATATAGCCCTAGTTCATGAAACTTAGACATAGTAGTAGTTTATGACTGAATCCTGCATAAGTTTCAGGTCAAATTATTAAGGCAAAAGATCATTTAGGGACAAAGAACTTTGATAATGTTGTTGGGGGTATTTTTTGGTATTGTCATCTTAACTTTGAAATTTTATGGATCTAGTTCATGAAACTTGGACATACCATGTATCCATGAATATTCTGTGCGCGTTTCAGGTCACATGACCAAGATCAAAATCATTTACGGTCACTAAACTATGGCCGTGTTAGGGGTTTATATTGAATTTGCATCATAACTCAGAAATTTAACATGGTTAATGCATGGATCTATATGTATACATGTAGTTCATGAAACATAGACATATGGATTATCAATAATGTTTTGCACACATCTTCGGTCACATGATCATGGTCAAAGGTCATGTTAAGGCAATGGACATAGTATTTTAATAAATGAATGTTTTCTTTTGTGATTAATAATTCAGTAGCTGTTTTCAGAGTCAGTACTGCTACTATATTGAACAGCGTAATGCATGCAAGACTGCAAGAGGCGTTCCATTTGTTACTTATAAACTCAGTCATATCGGTGTCCGTAAAGAGGCCTTGCAGTGGTTCAGGAGCTACCTCCTTAACATAAAACAATTAGTTTATTTACTTGAGCAAGTATCTAATTCTAAAAATACTATTTGTGGTGTTCCACAAGGGAGTCTGTCATGCCCTTTGTTGTATATTCTTTATTTTTATAAATCGTCCACTTCCCTGTCTTTCATTCTATTTACAGATGATATCAACCTCTTTTCACACAGTGATTAAAATGCTCTTGTTAATGTCGCCAATGCAGAGTTGCGAAATGTTTTTTTAATGGATAAGAACGAATTAAGTATTAAATCTTTTGAATACGAATTACACATTGTTAAGTAACTCCTTAGCTTCATTACCAACTCAATTTATTTTTGACAATACTCCCACTTAAGCCAGTTTTTTAGTACAAGAATTTTTAAGTGTTTTGGTTGATAGCAAGCTCTCCTGGAATTTGCAAATCGAAATATCACTTCTTCAAACACATTTGCTAACTATTCATTCTCCTTTTAAATTTGTTTTATCCTACTTAAATTACGGACTTAAGCTTGCAATTGGGGAAACACTCATCAAACACTGTTAGAAAAAATTCTTTTACAAAAGAAAGTGATTCGTATAAGGTGCAATGCTTCGTATCGCGCACATTCGGGTCCGCTTTTTCATGAACATAATATTCTCCAAATGAACGATCTATTCAAGTTTGGTGCTCTTCTTTCAGTTTTTCATGACATGTTGAAAAATAAATCATAATATTCATAAATATCCCACTAGTTAGTGTGAAGAATTTCAATTACTTTTTCTGAGAACCATTACTGAATAAAATACATTAATTCTGAAGGTTTTAAATTTTTGAAATACTTTGCGCATTGATCTGAAAAAATCCTCATTTTCTCTTTGAGAGAAAACTTAAACAATGAAATTCATTGGCCTGGTATAAAACCTTTTGGCCTCCTTTATGTATTTAGACCGTCCCTTATATTATTTTCAACATTATTACTATTATTTTAATTACTATTATCATCATTATATCATTTTATTATCATTTTGTTATCATATATATATATATATATATATATATATATATATATATATATATATATATATATGCATATTGTAAAGAAATGGATGAAGAGAACAATGGTAGGCGTGGATTAAATCAAGGTTCCCCAGAGCTACGCCTACCATTGTTCTATTCATCCATTTCTTTACAATATTTAAATAACAAGAGTTGCCAAAAAAGCTGTTGTACATGTAAAGCTTTACACACACACACACACATATATATATATATATATATATTACGATAAATCTCGGTTTCTTGGATTTTTCTTGGACGCACTGTGTGTGTGTGTGTGTGTATATATATATATATATATATATATATATATATATATATGAAACTGAGATTTAGCGATGATCTATCATAACTTCATCATAAGTGTGTGGGCCTAACCCCTTTTGTAAATAAACTGAAATGAACCTAACATCTTTTGAAAAAGGTGATTTTTTGCCATTTTAAATCATTTTTTAATGGAAATTCAAATTTTCTTTGGTATCATCTCATAGAGCTACTAAAAATCTATACATTGAGACAAAAAAAAAAAATTTGATGAAAAATGGACCTGCGAAGAAATATATTTCGTGTATATTGACTTGAAAACTGGAAGTTTTAGTACAGCAGGACTCGTTTAACATACAATGCGAGCACCAGGAACAATGAAGATATAGGCCCTGAGCAAATTACGTTTTATAAAGTTATGAAAAATGCTTCTTATGTAAAATTAACATAATTATAACATAATATAACATTCCAATGAACAATAATTTCTTCTTTTCGATTTTTTTTCTCTTCCTTTTCCCGTTTTTTTTTTTTTTTTTTTTTTTTTTTTTGGGGGGGGGGGGGGGTCAGCCGATTGGGGGGCACGTGCTCCCCACGCCCCCCGTAGATACGCCACCGTTTCAAAATACATGTACCTTTATGGAACAGCACAATGCTGGTAAATTAAGCAAAAATATACAATATAACGTATATATTTCTATAATTATACTGAACAATAATTTCTTCTCTCCCGCTACGTTTCTCTTTCTCCCTCTTTTCTCCTTTCCCCCGTTTTTCCCCCGATGGGGGGGGCACGTGCCCCATGCCCCCCGCAGTTACGCCACTGTTCCTGGATGTCTCCCTGTCAACAAAATTGATGAGCAAACTGTGTGAATTGGACGAGCAAACTGTGTGATTTGGACGAGGACGCCTGGGAATTTGACTGTTGCTGGATGTCGAGTCTCATTTTTGTTTGTATGAATTTTGTATACTGCTCTGTGGGAAATGAGAAAAAAAAATGAAAATGAAAGGTAGTGGTGGAAAAAGAGCATGTGGGACCAACCTACCGTATTTCCCTGATCGATGAACCTGAAAGTATTGATCTGTACTCCTATGCGAGAGTCTGTAAGATAGTTGATGATGGTGTCATCGCCGTCAAGTGAGCAGCTGTACATTTGACATAAAAATGTATATGTATTGTATTTGGAGCAGTGAGCGAATTTAATCAAGAACAAAACATCAAAACTATAATCTGACGTTGTTGTCCTAAGCCTCTCATTAAAACGGATTCTGATTTTTTTTCCAGAATCGACCAAAAATACATGTAATAATCCTAGTTAGTATACTAAGTGTCATCTTGAAAAAACATTTTTAAACTTCCGTTATACAGGTATTTCGACATGTATCGCAAAAAAATACCCGAATTGTAGGCGGTAGCATAGAGTTTATATAGTTGGCCGTATATTCGATTCAATTTAATTCTTTATTCATTTTTCCATTCAATATAATTCCATGCCATACATATTTTATCTATTGCTAAGTCCGGGTCGAACTACATGGACTGAAGAGTGTTTCCTTGAGGCTAATCAGGTTGATCAACACAACCTTTCTTCTTTTACATCACCCTTCTTTCTTTAATACCAAACTTGCTAAGGGTAAACGATATGTTCCATTGACTATACTCAGGTAGTTCTACTAAGTGGTAGCGATATTTCCAAGAGACATGAATCCATCAGGGGATCAAGGCCGCTTATTTTGAAGTTATTGACGCCAAAGTCATTCAAGAGAACGAAACCGACCCAAGAGTCAAAAGATTGCAAGCCTCGAAAATACCATAATATTTATCTTTGGCTCGATTCGGTTTCGTATGTGAGCCTGTGACATACTGACATAAGGAAGAATTCTTACGCATTGCCGATGAAGTCGTACTTAACGCGTGAGTTGTAATCCGCTGTTGGTGTTGCTCTGCAGGAGCGGATGGAAAGGTCGAGCGTACCACCCAAAGAGAGCACGGATGCAGCGAAGTAAAGTTCTTCATCGAGACCAATGATGATGGGGTAGGTGTCCACGACCACATCGTAGTTGCGATCTGTGTAGATATCGAAGGAAAATGTGTAGGCGCCCTCCTCGTGAATAGACGTGTCGATGGTATAGTCAGTGAGCTGGTAGCTGATCCCACCAACATGTTTAGTCCTATTGTATGAGCATGATACAGGGATCTCAATGGCGTGCTGGCGGCTGATGACATCAGTCTCAAGATGGCGGCTGATGACACGGTTGGTGTACGTCTGCTTGTCATCACTTTCCTGAAAGACAACGTAAGAGTAAAAACAGCACGAAGAAAAGATTGACAATACGCAATGATTTTTATCTGAACACCTTGTAAGCAAACACCGATGAATGTTAGGTAACGAATTCGCAACACAGGTATACTATATAATCAGCGTTATCATACTTTCACATTCACCAAGATCATAACCTGGTTCGACGTCATCTCAATTTCACAGTCACCGCCACGTAAGCATTGCGATACTGACAAGGCTATGTCAAACTGACATTCTGGCTCTACAAGCATAAAGGCAAAAACCTGACAGAGTTGATAATGCTTACGGTCCTCCTCGTTCCGCATGAGATTAGCTCTGTGGTAAGTTTGATTATTCTCTCATTGGCCTCGTTGGATGTGTCCACTCCCCAGCAGTTTGAATTGCCAGGGTTTGCTTCGTACTCGAAACGGACGTTCTGACCTACCGATGAAACAGTCAATACTGACCTTGGGATTTCAACGATCATCTGAGTGTCTTTGCATTTAAGGATGATTCCTTCATTGTCCAGTTCTAGAAGAAGGGGAAAAAGACATAATAGTAACCAAATAATAATGATGATAACGGTATAATTGCACAGGATAGACACTTCAGTTCCGAAAACTATTCTCCAGCGGGCCCTGCTATTATCATTACCCCGGCTTTAGCTCGGCTGCCTGAACGCTAAAGCATTCGAGGAATTTATTCTTACCGGGTACCTATTCACCTCACCTGGGTTGAGTGTAGCACATCGTGCGATGACGAAAATAATATTTTAATTAGCGAAAAATGATATGACAGAGCCCGCTTCATAAACGATTTCCATCAATGTAACTAATGCTGAGCAATCGTACCATTGTAGTTACCACAACGCTAACGGCAATTTAATTCACAGGTCCTTTATGAAAGGGACCCCTTCCCTCTAAACTACTACAACGACACTTTATGATAATAGTACGACGTCGAAGATTTTGAGAAGGTAATTTTACAGATAACCCTATAACTGAAGCCTCTTAACAACTAATTATGTTACGCTAAATATATAAGTAAAAATGACTGATTTAACAAATAAAGAATTTTTCCATAATACCTTGTAAAAAACACTTTCTCATGTCCCCATTCTTTTATTGAAAGATATTTACTTGATTTAGGTATAACACTTGCTCCTCACAAGAGGTCGTATTGACGAATGGTTACTGTTTGTTTGTTACCAATCTAAATGCTTCTTTACTTTTTGGTGGATATCACTCTGAAACTAATTATGAAAAATTTACAATATGCATGAACGTGATCTCATGCATATTTAGCTAAAATAGAAGCCTTCTACGACCAGTTCCATTAAAATTAAAGACCTAAATTCAGAGTTTTGAACAGTTTGTTCCTCCCTATAACTGTAGTAAAGAATTAGAGAGAGAGAGAACATTAAATCGAATCAGATCTTTGCTACTTAATTCAAGAACAATAATTGAAAAAAAAGTAAAATCTAATTTTGTCTGACATTTCTATTATACACTTTGAATAATCAATGGACTATTCACGTTCATGGTTCACAAAAAATACACGTTGGTAACAAAAAATAATTGAATAAAAAAACAGATAATTTATCATCAGGACTTTCAATGAGTGAACAATAAAAACTGGGCTTCAAATTGCCTCAAAGCTTTCATTTTACACAGTTCTTTATATACATGCATGTACTCACATGACTAAAACAATAAATCGAGATTAAAGGAAACAATATTTTTTTAAATGGAAACAACCGTTATCCTTTTAACATGTTTAATGCATGACCATATATGCAGAGCTCGGCCTGACTTCAACACGATTTTTAGTATAGGCCTAGTCAATTTTTATACAGTATGATAATACGAATTTCGTTAAAAAAATGATGAGAAATCAAGTGGTGGCGCTCTGCATTTGGAATTATTTAACACGACATACGAGGCTGGGCAAAATGAGTGAGACAAATGATAATTCATTAGCTCCCTCCTGAATATTTTTTACTTTTCCACTTTCTCCAAGAATGCTCTAAAAATTATTTACAGTCATGAGGGTGATACTGCAGTCATACCGGCGAGTCTGACTCCGAACCGACCGCTGTATGCCATTGCTAATAACATAATATCTTTGATCGGTCTGGTGTTGCATGGATTCACCGGAATGACTAGGGCATAATCGTGTATATATAGAGTGTGTTTAGAGAAATGAATAATGATTCTTACCTTGGGCATTGATTCCTGAATTCGAAATAAAAGCAAAGAAAAAGAAAATAGTTGAAGTCATCAGGAAGGAAAATATATCATATCTTGAGGATACAGCAAGTATGAATAGTAATATCACTAAAAATGTGGTCGAAGGGTTTCAAAAGGCGATTGCGTATTGTGCTGAAGTCGCCCGGCCATGGACCTGCAGATGCCTGTGTATATTTGGATAATAAAAAAAAACGTTTTTTTTTTAACTTGACGGATTTATTTTTAACAGTTACCTATTATCTGCGGACGATACGGATTAGTTACGGATGTTACGTGTAAAACATGCGGATGAGCCTTTCCGCTGCCAACCTGCTGACACATATGCCACGGACGACTTACGGATGACATATTTTACGGATCACTTACAGATTTTACAGATTATTTACGGACTATACGGGTGAGTTACGGACTATACGGATAATTTAAGCTCGTTTCTGCTTCCTCTGGCACCCGCGCCATTCGCAGATAAGAACCCACTTGGATCGGAACTTGATTCAGTCGTATTTGATCAAGTCTGATAGCTGGAATGGTTTGTTTTTGTATATGGTCACCATTATGTGCTCTAATATAGGCTGCTTGCAGATATACAGACTTTCTTTAAGAAAAAAAATCTTT
Organism: Lytechinus variegatus; assembly: GCF_018143015.1. Lineage (NCBI taxonomy): Eukaryota > Metazoa > Echinodermata > Echinoidea > Temnopleuroida > Toxopneustidae > Lytechinus > Lytechinus variegatus. The sequence goes on along the minus strand of NC_054744.1, from coordinate 33,569,205 downwards.
ATCAAATATTAATCCACAAATCACAAAATATATACTACAATCGATACATGTACTGAAAAACGAACTGTAATTAGCTTGATGTGCCTTGACCTTTTAGGATGAACAATAACGTGTTATATCTCATGCTGAAATTTTACTTTTGAAATGATGAAAACAGTAAACACCTAGTTGAGAATATATAATATGTAGCATATAAAATATCAAAATTAAGAAAAGAATGACTTCAACCTGGTATACCATTACGAAATCATAAAAAATAACTTTGTTATTATTGAGATTGAACTTTTCAAATCATCTAAAAATCGACGAGGGGCGTTCTGAAAATAAATGGGCAATAGTTTAAGACTGTTTTGAACAAAAGAAACAAAAATCAGAATTTAGAATAACAACAATTATTAGATACATGCTAATACCAATTATGTATAAAAGAATTTTATATTGTAAATATTTAAATGTTCTTGATAAAAAACATTCAAAAATAATGTGAATTTTGTCCCAAGCAACAATTGGTTTTGGAACAATGTTCCCCCATTTGTTTAGTGAAATAGGAGCTTTAACAATTTTCTAAACACATGTTTTAATAATAGATTTGCATCATTTCGTTACCTTGTTCATGCTAGTTTCCTCTTGGCAATGAACATCTTTTTTTCAAAACAGATATGACAAAAAAAATAATCAAGCCAGAAAGTTAAAATGAATATCTGTTTCGCTAGTTTCCGCAATGTTAAACATTAATTTTTTTTTTTTTTACAGAAAGTGCTTGGTTTAAAAGACAAGAAATGTTGTTCAGAAATGTGATATATGTGTGAAACCGTGTCATGGTGATGGAAAAACAATGTTTCCGTTTAAATTGCCTGAACTGACTTTGTGAATCATAGTTTAAAAAATGTAGTTATTTTTATTTCAATTTCTATTGAGAAAGTGTTAGTTTTTACATGTCTATTAGTAGGCCTCACCCTCCTCGAAAGTGTCAAAAAGCCATCGACTTGTAAAAAAAGTTATTAAGCCCATTTGATTACATTAAAACTTTGATATTACTTAATGATAATTTTTTGCGGATCAGTAACGTATCTCAGGTATTATTCGGATGGGTGAACGTATGGATAACGTATTACGTGGATACGTGGATGCTTACGTATACTTCATCCGCAGCAAAATTTTGAGATTTTCAAAATTCCCGCTGCGTATCTGCGTATGTCTGCGGATCCTGAAGATTAAGTTACGGATGGATACGGATCCTGGCGGATGCTTACGGAATACGGATTATTATCCGTAAACATCCTTAGCTTCTTGAAATGGCAGTATGACTTAATAGTCAGGGGCCTTAGCAAAATTTTGGGGACAGGATTTACAAGGCACCATTTTTTGCATGTGGGTCCCTGGTATCAAAAGCATTAATTCTAGATAGGGTGCCCCGAAATCGGTGAAGGGCACCCATTTTAACATGCTAATTTATGCAAATTTTATGCAAAAAACTCATAATTCACCATATCTCACTAAAAATAATTTTTGAATGCCCAATTTTTGTGTATTTGGGTCTTCTTTTGCTAAACATTCAACTGCAGGTCGATTTTTATAAAATTGGTGAGTACGAATCAATTTTTAAGGTTAATTTATGCAAATTATATGCAAACCACATGTTAAAACACATGTATTATCATATATCGACATATAGAATTGTCAAAATCACAATTCTTTTCCACATGTGTCATTGGTATCAAAAGCATTGATTCTTGATAGGATGCCTCGATATCAATGACTGGAATCTTTTTATATAGTGCTAATTTATGCAAAATTATGCAAAATCACACTATTCACCGTGAATTACTGTATATGTGTAGTACAGATCTAAGCTTTTCTATAGAAGCCTATTTCCTTTTTTTTCGGGGGGGGGGGGATATTTGGGATTTATTTTGACGAATATATTATATTATTATCCTCGAATCTAGATTGATTTCTGTACAGTTCCTGAATAAAAATAAACTTTCAATGTTAATGCAAATTTATGCAAAATTTATGCAAATATGTGTAAAACTCATCAACTATCCTTTTTTTGAGGTTTTAAACCGAGGGACAAGCACAACGCTATGCATATGAGACATTGTTACACAATTCATTCATTATGGTGACTTTCCATGCGACCAGAGGAGAGCATCATGTTTAAAATGCAAATTTATGCAAATTATAAATCATGTGCATACCCCTTTCACAATTAAAAAAAAAACGAAATCATATGGAAAAGATAAACAGTATTTCATCTTTCTTTTCAAAGCAATTCAAGAGGTCAGATTTCTTTCCCAAGTAGAGTTTTCCCCTGTCAGAAAGAGGAGGGTATATGGATAGTTCATGTCTGTCCATGTCTGCCCCTCTGACAACTATGTACATTTTTTTAGAACAGGGACACATACGATTTGAGCAAAGAGACCTGATCCTTCTTCTTTTTCTGTCGTCCCTTGATTGAAGGTGATCTGAATAATTTCAGTGATTTTTCTGTATTGGCTTATGAATTGATCTCTATCTCTAAAACTAAGGTAACACCAAGACCAAATTCTCCCAATCAATTTTAGGCCGAATCAGAGTCAAATCTGTCTGGAATAGTTCCCGAATCAGAGCTATCGACTTCCCAAGATAATTGTCCAAATGCCTCCCCAAAATTAATTCAACCGAATTCCATCCGAATACATCCCAAATGTGGCTCGAAAAAAATGTGTCTTGGCCACGTTCTGGAGTATTTTGGAGGATATTCGGCTGGTTTTAAAATTTTCAAGACAAGCACAATCTCTCCACGAATGTTTCCGTTGGGGAGGGAGAACAGAATAGTCACGGATCCTTCCGAATCGATTCCGGGAGCTTCCCAAATCCGAGATGAATAAGTACCGAATCCAGGCCATTTTGGGCAGAATTGGTCCGAACTTGGTGTAACCCTTTGCTCAAAGCTAGGGATAGAACTGAACCGAATCAGCTGCGAATCCATCCATATACACGTATTCTGGTGGTTTCAGGAATATTCTGTTTTGCCTTCGTAAATGCAAGAAAATTCGGGAACATTGGCTGAAAAATTCAGGTCATTTTGAAATGATCAAAACCAGCCGAATACCTCCAAAATAATCCTGAGTGTGGCTACGATAAATTCCATTCGGGATGTATTCCGATGGAATTCGGTTGGATTTTGGGAAGATTAAGACCTATTCGTATCAGTCGTAAAGGTCCGACTCTTGACTCTTTCCCCCCCACCCCCATATTGTAGGAATCATTACTCGAATACAACGAAGAATATAGACGAGTCAGACGAATTGGCCAGAAATTATAAAAATGGCATCCAAAAAGCTGCCGAATCGGTAAATTATAGCCCATTTCGAAAGAATCTGGCACATTTTCGGGAAATTCTGTGGCGTACTCTGCAAATAATTCGGGCATAATTGTTCGATTTGGGTCGTTATTTAGGTCGTCATTTGGCGATAATCGGAGGATTCGGGCTAAATTCGACTCGATTCTGGCCGCTCTGGCTCGATTTTTGCCACTGTTCTGGTTGGCATACGGCTAAATGCTTTATGTAATATTTGATTAGTCAATGGAATACAGCTCCATACATGAATTATTGTTAATTTACATAATATAAGTACACTTTTGCATGGAAACGGGATTTTCAATAGCATGTTTTGCTGGTACAATTGAAGCTTTTAAACTGAGTGATAGAGGTACTTCAAAAGTTTGGCCCCTTTTCCACTGTTAATACCCACTGGAATTGGACTAATTTATACAAATAAATTGATTGTTAATTTACATAAATTAGCATATTTTGCATGAAGACGGGATTTTCAATAGCACGTTTGATAGGGAAAATTAAATCTATCGTCTGATTTTCTGTAAGTTTGGTTTCTCTTTATTCCTTTTTATTAATTTTTACTATTCATGCATAAATTAACTGCTAATTTACATAAATTAACATATTTTTGCATAAAGACATGATTTTCAATATCATGTTTGATAATGAAATTTAAAGCTATTGACCTAAAAGAGACTTTCTTAAAGTTTGGTATCTCTTTATTTACTTTTATTAATTAATTCCTAATGGCATATGGCTTCCTGCATGAATTACTGCTAATTTACATAAATTAGCATATTTTTGCATAACGTTGCAATTTTCAACACCATGTTCTGTGGGAAAAATTAAAGCTATTGACCTGATAGAGACATTCCTGAAGTTTGGTATCTTTTTTTTATAAACTTTTATTAATTAATTTCTAATGGCAGATGGCTTCATGCATAAATTACTGCTAATTTACATAAATTAGCATATTTTTGCATGAAGATGCAATTTTCAACACCATGTCCTGTGGGAAAAATTAAAGCTATTGACCTGATAGAGACATTCCTAAAGTTTGGTATCTTTTTTTATAAACTTTTATTAATTAATTTCTAATGGCATATGGCTTCATGCATAAATTACTGCTAATTTGCATAAATTAGCATATTTTTGCATGAAGATGCAATTTTCAACACCATGTCCTGTGGGAAAAATTAAAGCTATTGACCTGATAGAGACATTCCTAAAGTTTGGTATCTTTTTTATAAACTTTTATTAATTAATTTCTAATGGCATATGGCTTCATGCATAAATTACTGCTAATTTGCATAAATTAGCATATTTTTGCATGAAGATGCAATTTTCAACACCATGTTCTGTGGGAAAAAATGAAGCTATTGACCTAATAGTGACATAGGGAAAGTTTGGTGCTTTTGTAAACTCTGTCCCCAAAACTTCAAATTTAAGGCCTAAGGCCCCTGACTATAAACATAAGCTTAAACATGTTAAAGTGAAAAATTTCCGAAGTTTGGAATCAAATTCTTCTACCCTAAGTTCATTTGGACGAAAAATGGCAAATCATGATATAATAATTACCAAGTTGTGTCTCAGAGCGGATATTGCAATGGGGAGCATGATTATTAAAATATATTGGCCTACCTTCATCTTGAAAATTATGAGAAACGATAGTAATTTTAAGCAAATCTCACTTTTTTAATAGATTCACCAACTGTTATAATAGATTATACATGTACCTAAAATGATACATTATTTATATCGCATTAGAAAATAAAAAATACTAAGTGTTGAGTTTGTATGTTGTAATAGTTTAATATACGAATTTCGAATAGGCATATAAACTGGTGTTTGGAAATTCCATTATGTTGCAATGAAAATATAATTATTCTTGAAGTAAATAAGAATGGGCTCTCTGTTAAGATGTAAAATATTGATAAGTTATTTTTTTTTCAAATTTTCACGAAATATATATTTTTCAATATGAATTATGAAAATCACTTAGACGACATTCCCTGAAATCAGAACCTAGTGACGGGATACGCCAGGAACGAAAAAAATAATATACACAATACAAAGAAGGAAGAAGAGCGAGAAAATGACATTTTTATTACACTTTTCTATGACTAATGATTTTGTATAATTCAGATTAAAAATAGAAAGGAAATATATAAATATTTTATGGTATCACTATAATTACCTGTGATGGTCAGGAATGCAAGGGAAACAACCATGCGTAAGGCCATTTTGGTGAGATAATGTCAAAGAAACCAGATGGGACTTTCCGTTTACTCCTCAACTTCTCTAGAACGGACTACTGACAAAGTCTTCAGAATCCTCTCCCCTTTTCTGACGTAACGGTGTTAACCAAAGATTCGCCGATCAGTGAGGTGCATCTACCGGGCACCGAGCTCGTGGCTTCACGTAAAGTAGGTCAGTCAGCCCAGCGCTTATCTATGTTTTCGTTCAGATGTTAAAAAAACTGATGAATTACTAGTACATATTTTGTTCTTACTAAAAGTAAAACCAATATACCAGGCCTCTATTTCAAAGGTAGAGAGAGAATGATTTATCCTCCAAACGAAAAAACCGAAGAGCTAATTTAACTCTTAAAGAGCGTGTATAAATAGTGACTGCACTTCGGAGTGCTGATTTGCCTAGTTCAAATCTGAACGAGAAAAATCAGCACTCCGAAGTGTAGTCACTATACACACTCTTTAAGCTAAATTAGCTCTTCGTAGCTCTCCGTTTTCAGAGTGTCGGTTTAAGTGGCAAGATAACCATTTATCAAAATATCTTAAAAAAAGTTTGTAGAATGGCGGCCATTTTGTTTTTGCCATTTTGAGGATTTTAAGATAAAATGAAAGGTTGGCATACATCATATTCGGATTCAGCTCCCTAAAATTATGGCTGAAACACTTTTTAATATAATTCAGCCATTGGCGGTGGAAGCCAAAAAATTAGGGGGAGGGGGATGTGCACCTGAAATTTTGGGATGGACACAGGTAAAAAAAAAATTGACAAGCAAAAAGAAAAAAAGGGTTGTAAACAAAAATTTAAGGGGGGACGCAGGAAAGGTTATCAACCAAAATATTTTGACAAGAAAAAAAGGTCATCAGCCACAAATTTGGGGGGGGGGGGGAACGTCTATGACCTAGCTCTTTTTGCCAGCTGAGAATATACCCCCTTTTTGCGTGGCATTTTTTAATGCCGTGTTTTAACTGGGTAGTACTATGTTGATAACAATAATTCACTTTTGGCAAGTCAGCTAATAGCGAGTGAGCGAGAAAAAAGTTTCCCTTTCTTTCAAAACCAGTATAGGTAAAAGCCCTTTTATTCATTTTGACGTTTTGGGGACATTCGTGTTTTGAAAAACAATAATTAAAAGCCGGAAATTGCGAAATGGAAGGAGGAAGTTAGATTTTGTATGATTGTGTGGTGTTTTAATCAATGAATGGACATTTTGTTATATGCAGGTATTGCAATTGATCGGAAACGGGGGTGTGAGATCAAGGAATTATACTGAACGTGCGGAAATTAATTTGCTTAATTTACCCGCATCGTGCTGTTCCATAAAGATAAATGTACTCTGAAACAGTGGCGTAAATACGGGGGGGGGGGGTGGCATGGGGGCAAATGCCCCCCAATCAGCTGATCCCCCCGATATCAACACCCCCCCCCCTAAGGGGGTAACGGAAGAGAAACAAAGTCGAAAAGAAGAAATTATTGTTTATTTTAATGTTATGTTATTATTATGTTATATTACATAAGAAACACTTTTTTCATAACTTTATGAAATATGATTTTCTTATTTTCTATGTTTCCACCGTTCCTGGTGCTCGCATTGTCTGTTTAACGTGATGTATAACCCTGTTGTACTAAAACCTCTCGTTTTTAAGTCAATATGATAATGATAATAATAATAGAGGATACTTATTAAGCGCATAATAACTGGTCTAGTTCTCTATGCGCTTTACAAATTATGAAAAACAGAACATATATATATATATATATATATATATATATATATATATATATATATATATACAAGAATAAGTAAATGATTCACAATTATTACAATACATGTATAAGCAGGAATATAACATGGGGTACACAACCAAGTCCAGATCTGGACGTATGTGAGTGCTTTCCTCTCTGCATGCACCTTTCAAAAACATGGGTGCAGAGATGAAACGATGACACACACCCAGATCCAAACTAAAAAACATATTATTATTAAAGCCTTGAAAATAGATGTTTTCAGGGCTCTCCCGAAACTATCAGAACTTCCAATTCCTCTTAATTGGTCAGGAAGCTTATTCCATAAGACAGGTGCTGCTATTGAAAATGCACGAAAGCCGTATGTTTGGGTTGACGTAATTGGAACATTAAGGAGATTTTTGGTGAAGAACGGGGATTTAATATACACCAAAATAACAAATTTCCTCGCACTTCGAGTTATTGCTATTTGATGTAGTGACATTTGCTGCTTTTTCATGACTACTTCAAGTGATTTCCCCATTTAAAAGTCATATGAAACAATTTCTGTCCGTGCTTACGTTTACATTAGTGGATTGGTGAGATATGTCTGCTCTCCATGAATTCATAAATTCAGCCTTTTTCTGATCAGGACTCTGTAACACAAAGATAAAGCGATCAATAGCTAAATGGACCGGCCAATCTAGATCTATGTTACATGAGAATTTGGCGCAAAATACTGACCAGGAACCAATCAGAAGTGTTTTTACATATTTGCTATTCATTGCTATAAGCTTTGTATTTATCCTTGCCGAAATTAAGTGCACTGCGAGAGTGACCCCTTAATTTTAATTAAAATTCATATGTTAATACTGTATATTGCTTATTGTCTTGTAATTGTTTTAATCTGTAATTCATGCTCATTTCAGTTTGTACTGCGAGACATGATGTTTGTAATAAAATCCATTTATATATCCTGAACATCAAAAATTTTGTGAAATACGTATGGTTTTAGTGAATTCCTACAAACAAGCTTAAGAATGCCCCTCTTCACGTCTATATTTCCTCGCAATATTTGATCAGTGATATGCGTACGATAATCATGATTACAATGACTACAAAAAGTGTTTCTGTGTTTAGACCTAGTTCTAACAAAATCAAAAAGCGCTTGGCACTCGCATTAGATGACTATGGTGAGATGTGTATATTCTCTTAATGGATTCCTTCAAAAATAGTCCTTAAAATATCAATGTTTGGGTTCAACATATACAAAAAAAAAAATTATGCTCGCGCTTCGCGCTCGCATAATTAGGTTAGTAAAATACGCATGGTCTTCGTGAATTCCTACAAACAAGCCTTAAATTGACCCTCTGTAGGTTTAAAATTTTTAGTTCGCGCTTCGCGTTCACACTATTTAATTAGTGATATTAAATTCAATTCAATAATGGTTTAGTAAAAACATGCCTCGCAGCCAAAAGCTGAATAAAACATGTGTACAATTTAAAACAATAGAAAAATACTTAAATACAAACATGCAATGACATAAAATTACTAGAACTTCTTATTGTAATACAAGGAAATATATGGTTGAAAGTAAATTAAATCATAATTGTATTGAACATAATAAATATTAAGTATGCAAATGATATGCGTATGTTAATCATAATTACAATTACTACAAGTGCGTCATGTGTCTACATGTAATTCTACCGAGATCAGCATGCGCCTCGCACTCGCATTAGATGACTATGGTGATATGTGATATGTATATTCTTAATGGATTCCTAAAATATAGTCCTAAAAATGTCCCTGTTTGGGGTCAATGTATACAGCAATTTCGGGTCGCGCTTCGCGCTCGCCTTGTTTAGCGACACAGATACATATCATGATTACCAAAAAAATGATTACAATTTCCCATTTTAGCTCTGAGTATCAAATAATTCAGCTTGCGCTTCGCCCTATTTCGCATTATTAGATCAGTGAGATTCATATCCGTTTAATGGCATAAGGTCAGTATACCTGGCAACTGAGCGCGCTTCGCGTGCTCACTTAGTGACTCAACAATTTTGCTGGTGTCCCCCCCAATGCCGTGACCCACGGTACGCCACTGATTCTGTTAGAAAAGTTGGAAAGTTAGAAAAGGTTTTGATTGAAAGACATGAATGGGATACTGCATTACTCAATATGACATGTTCTTTCATTTTCAACTCTGTGTATCAATTTGTACACCAATAATCCCAGCACTGTATCACAGAGTCTCCAAGTGAAACACAATTAAAGTTAAGTTTGGATGTTTGCCTAGCTGTGCCAATTATCATGAATCCACTTTTACTATCATTTAGCATGAGCCTATTTCCGAACTTTTGTTAAGATTCAGTTATGTCCTCAGATCCAGCTGGCACAAAGTGTTGAATTTTCATTTTGGGTGGCAAAATTGTTACAAAATGCTTGAATGTATCCGTTTTATTTCAGTTGACTAAAAGTGCAAGGGAAATGTATGAGAAATGTTTCGCAGGGTAAGTTTGAGCATTTCTGCGCAAACAGATTTCTGCGAGCTTTACAAAAATGGACAGTGCTCACTCAAGTGAAACATTCTGTCAAAACTTTTACTTTCATTGAATAGATAAGACCCAAACCTAAGATTATATGTGAAAAAAATTACCAACATGTTGTATATTTTTGATTCCCAAGGCTTTTTCAAAGTGTAAACTTTTTTTGATACGCACTGTATAATTTTACAGGATTTTTTTCTAAGTGTAAACTTTTATTGATACGCATTATATATACATGCAGATTGAATGCATGGCAAAATATATTTAGTTGGGTAGCTGCACCCTCGAATAACTTTGATATACATGTATATTTCAGATTGTTTACAGGTCGTAAGTTCTTAAAGTCCGCATCAAGACCGGGTTTTTTCCCAAAAATTGGGTGACAAGAGTATTTTTCGATTGTATTGGAAAGTGACCAGTCGAGAGAGAGAGATTGATCAATGATGTGAACACAAGAATGAGTACATCGACACATTCGAGGAGGAGTTTTGTGGGTATATAAGATCTAATGAACATGAGGTAATGAGGTTCGCAATGAGTTTTTCAACTTTGTACTCAGGAGATTTAAAAGTGCTTGAAATATCTACTTCGTTGAAAGTGTCGAGAGGATAATTCCTGGGTTCACAAATTGCATCTTGACGTGTTTCAATATTTTTATGAATTTTCAAGACTTTATTGTCAGAAAAGTGATTACGTAGGTCATTGACGAATTCACGTTTATCGATAGTGCATGGTGTCGAAGGTTCCTTATATGACATCTTCAACATGGACTTGACAACACTGCCACAAGCATCCTTGACAAGGCTGTCATAAGCATCCTACTCAAGCTGTAAACGGCTCCAAAACACATTTTGACTCTTCATATTTTAAAAATTAACTCATCCAGTCATTCTTATAGATGCCAACAATAATGTAAGTCGCTAACATAAGTCTTTCAGGTCGTTGTCTGGCTGTATAACATTCGAATTTTTGCTTTCGCTTCGCGATCTCACTTGTTGTCTTCAGTCTTCGAGTAAACATGTAAAAATTCTCCTTCTTGTGATCCGAGTTTTATTTTTTTTGTTTTATGGAGATACGCATCCTGCCGCATACATTCGTAATTCCGAAGCTTCGTTATTCCGAAGGTACAGATATTCCGAAGGTTCGTTATTCTGGAGGTTTGTATTTCCGAAGGTTCGTAAGTCCGAAAACGAAATGAGGTTCGTAATTCCGAAAGTTCGCTGGTTCGAAAACAAAGGGAGGTTCGTAATTCCGAAGGTTTATTAATCCGAAAACGAAATGAGGTTCGTAATTCCGAAGGTTCGTTAGTCCGAATAGTAATGATTAACGAACCTTATTTCGTTTTCGGACTAACGAACCTTCGGAACAACGAACCTTATTTCGTTTTCGGACTAACGAACCTTCGGAACATCAAACCTTATTTCGTTTTCGGACTAACGAACCTTCGGAACATCAAACCTTATTTCGTTTTCGGACTATCGAACCTTCGGAATAACGCCATAAATGCTCGGAGTAACGAACCCTTTTACGTTTTCGGATTAATGAACATCAAGGTTAAGGTAATTTACGTGTTTTGGAATTAAGAACCTTCGGAATAAAGTACCTTCGGAATTACGAAGTGTAACCGCATCCTGCATGTTCATAATTACAAAAAAGTGCTGAATTTTTTTAAACAAGTGCACACCCAGTTATGAATAATGCATACAGCATTTGCATTTATTTGAAAGCAGGATGAAATTACATTGTTGATTAAATGCCTTGCTCACGGTCATAGGTTCCGCTGCCGGGGATTGAGCCCCGGACTTTCCATGTATAGCCAGGCGTCCATATGGCAAATTTTTAGCTGGAGCTACGCGCTCGCATCAATTATTTAGTAAGACACATCTCCCGTTCATGGTTACAAAAAAGCTCGAATTATCATATCAGGATTTTATTAAATAGTTAGACGGGAGAATAGCTTTAGCAAGTTAAGGGGAAGTATTAATAATAATAATATAGGGTATTTATATTGCGCGCATATCCACCTTGTTAGGTGCTCAAGGCGCTCCTATAAGAAGGGAAGATAAATTAAACATATTATTAGAAATACCATAACGACAAATGGTAATCGTAGATTGCTGTAAAAATACGATATCTTTTTATAGAAAACGGAGTGCAACTCTAATATAATGGTGTAAAAAAGGGAGAATTAAAAATCTGTTTCTGAAACAGCTTCTTGACGTTGCTTAATTGTACGGAAGTATTAGATATTGGAGACAAACACTTACCTAATAAGTGTCTCCAAAAGATGTTCGAGAACTTGGTCCTAAAATGCAGCAAGAATCTTGTGATAGCTTCTTGACGTTGCTTGTTGCTGAACACTCTACCGACACTTGACTTGGCACTCTAACATTTACTCCATCTGGGTCAATGGGTATGAATATGGAATTGCGAGCGAGAAGGCGTTATGTTCGCACACATGCGCAGAGGTGAGCGGCATATATCGCCGGATATAATGCTCAGGCCCGGGGGGCACTCAGTATATAATGCATAGTGGGTATGTGCCGCGGAGGGGACCCCCATTTTTACACCCAAATTTCCGTTCCTAGGCATAGCATTTTTGTCTTATTGAGAAAAAAAAAACAAAGAAAGCCGCTCCAAGGCATAGCATTTTGTTCTTATCGAGAAAGAAGCAGGAAGAAATCCGCTCCAAAGCTTCGCATATTTTTCGTTACGCCGTTCCGGTTGCATTGATCTGCTAAAATTTTGGTGAAAAGCGGCCGCCGAGCGCTGTCCGACCATCGTCTCTGCCCGAGCGCACCCGGTGGAGGCCGCGCTGCGGCTGCATCATGCACAGATGCCGGTCCATAGGGTGCATATGCACGTACTCACACGCTGGCGATCCGTTCCAAGGACCAACGTTTTCACAAAATTGTAGTTCAGAATCCCGTTCCGAGGACCCTCCTTTTTACAATAAGCCCGCTCCAAGGCCCCGTTTTTTGTCTCGCCCGCGCCACACCCCTACCACTTTTTTGGTCTAGTGCCCCCCCCCCCCGGGTGCTCAGGGCACATTGTTTATGCTACACTCCGCCCTATAGATTGGCAAATGTTTTGAAATTGCGTATTTATAATTTTCCAATCTCTAAAATGAAAACAAATAATGTCAAAAACAACCCAGACCAAAACAAATGAAGGAAATTCCTGATTGTCAACACCAAAAATTTGAGCAAGGGAGGATCGCCCAATCCACAAACAATAAACAAGTGCAGAATACTCCCGTTCAAACAGGGACAGGTGAGAGGTAGTAAGGTCCTCAATGATACTGTTAATTATGGAAGCTTAAAAGTGCCACCGAGATGTTGAGATAATTATCTCGGGAAGTCGACATCTTGATAGCAAAAGATAAGATGACAAGATCCCGGATCTCATCATGTCGACATCTTTAAGAAGAGATGAGATGACAAAATCCCGAATCTCATCATGTCAACATCTTTTAGAAGAGATGATGAGATGACAAGATCCCGGATCTCATCATGTCAACATCTTTTAGAAGAGATGACGAGATGACAAGATCCCGGATCTCATCATGTCAACATCTTTTAGAAGAGATGACGAGATTTGGTATATATGCGATGTCCCTTCAGGGCCACCATACAAATCTTGAGTCGTTAGTTGAAAAGATAACCCCAACGAAGAAATACGTTTATAAAGTACATCGTCGCGGAGATTCATCGAGCTGCTACGGGAAAGTTGATATTGTGGAATTGTGGCTTGGAAACTTCTAACCAATCAAGAAGCTACAGATGTCGTAGACTCCTCCAATGGAAGCCCCCCTCCCCCTGAGGGGGGGGGGGCTTCCATTGATCAGTGGATAGCATGCGCGAACAAACACAGTAACATAATAAGGGTGTCAAAACACTAAAATACTGGAAAGGATATACATTTCACAAGCTAAGCTACCTGTTTACGGTCCAATTTTCGAATACTAAAATGGTATGTGAAGGATGTACTTTTTGCTAAAAACGCTAATTCCGAAGGTTCATTAGTCCGAAAACGTAATGATTAACGAACCTTATTTCGTTTTAGGATTATGGAACCTTCGGAATAACGAACCTTCGGAATCACGCCACAAATGTTCGGATTAACGAACCCTTTTACGTTTTCGGATTAACGAACATCGAGGTATAGGCAATTTACGTGTATCGGAATTACGAGCCTTCGGAATAAAGAACCTTCGGAATTACGAAGTGTAACCGGAAATTGGGTAGACTCGTATGCATACATTCGTAATTCCGACGATTCGTAATTCGGAAGGTTCGTCAATCCGAAAACGAAATGAGGTTCGTAATTCGGAAGGTTCGTCAATCCGAAAACGACATAAGGTTCGTTAATCCGAAAATTAAATAAGGTTCGTATTTCCGAAAATGAAAATAATTCATTTTGGTAACAAACACGGTGTTGTCATTACAAGATTACACGATATTATGCAATGAGAGTAATAACGATCGATGATACATGCGTGTGTTGTGGCCAAAACCATGTATTTCATTAAGAATAGGCGCCCGGATCAAGCATAGGGTAATTTCGATTTTATCTGAGCAATTGCTGCTGCTTAAGCAAATGGTTTAAAGATGCAGGGGATCAAGTGTGTTGGTCGCGTAGATAATAGGATTTGTATTGGAGGGAATGTCATTTTTAATAACAGCTTCTGCTGGTAATAAAAATAAAAATAATACTAATAATGATCCTTGTGAGATGTTGAAAGCAATAATAGCAAGCTCAAACTACATGTAGTACATTTCATGTTACAAGACGTGAACTTAAACATTCTGAGCATTTTTTGTAATCGTGAGAAAGATGTGTATCTTTCTAAAAAAATTATTGCGAGCGCGAGCTGTAATTTGTTTATATACTGACCTGGGGCCCGTTGCATAAAACTTTTTACCTGAGAAAACTCAGGTTGTTTTCACCGGAGTTTTTGCCCTGTGCTAAAGTCAATGGCGGAAATCAGACTAACCGAAGTTTTCAGTATTTACCAGAGTTTTCTCAAGTAAAAAGTTTTATTCAACAGGCTTCAGGAAGTAACCTTCTAAGGAATGCATTTAGTGACTCATGAATAGAATATATATCTCACGAACTAAAAAATGAGAGCGCAAGCTTAAAATTTGTGATATTCCAACCAGAAAACTGGACATTTTATGGTCTTTTCTTGTAACCAGGAATAGAATGAGTTCCTCAATACACAATACTTGATGCGAGCGAGAAACGTGAGCCCAATTTTTCCGATTTTCCAACCTGAAAATTGGACATTCTAAGCAGTCTTGTAAAAAAAAAAATAATAATAGTTCGGAGAACAGTTTTCAAAACTGAAGTGACTTCCCTGGGTAAATAATATCTATATCATTACTATCATTATTATCATTCTAGGCCTACATGAAATTTCCAAAAGTTTAAGCACGTGATTCGCTCGCAACATCTCACAAGGATGCCCTTTTAACAGTAATTGACCAAAAAGGCGAATTTTACATCTTCAGAATTGATTTTTCCCCAAACCGCTTGCTCGCTACGCTCGCAGAAATGAAACATAAATATATAACTTATCAATCAGTGATCTCTTAAAAAATTTGTTCAATTCAATTACTACAAAACACACAACCTCTTTACAACACAGATGATAATCTCATGGTGAAAATATCAATTTGAACCAGATTGCCCCTATTGGTCCCTTTTTTGTCTTTGCCCCCTTCCCCCCAAAAGGAAAATACGTTCCGCCGCCACTGGTTCAAATACGCATTGTCTTCATGGCTAACTGCAAACAGTTCTTAAGATGTCCCCTTTAGATCAGGTTAGAGCTTATATTTGAAATTTCTGTTCGCGCTTCTTGCTCGCAGTTATTATCTAAATTTAGTTACATAGGCATCTCGTTTTGAAGATCACAAACATATTGCCCATCATATAGCTCACGCTCTCATTATTCAAAAAGGGTTTATCATGTTATTACATATTTACTTTATTTTATAAGTATAAAGCTAATTATTCAATGTTAGGACTACCCTTTCAAAGAAACAAACAAAAATCAACTTTAAGTTGCCGATCGAGGAAAATATGGCTGAAAAAATTGCCCCCCTCCCTATTTGACGAAAGTTGGATCCGCGGGAGGGAGGCAGGGGGCACTTGCACCCCCAAAATGAAATAAAAACAGGGAAATGAATATTTTCCAAAATGGGAAAGTTCTTTTTTTTAAATAAATAGGCCTATGCCGTTTTTCATGTTTTTTTCAAAATAAAATACTCATTTTAAAGTATGCAAGTTAAGTTAAGTTTTCAGGCTAGAATATTGCAAATTTTCAGCTTGCACTTCGCACTCTCATTCGATTGGTGAAATATGCATCCTAAAGAGGTCACTAAATGCTTTCTTTAACAGGTTCCTTTTCTGGTCAGTATGTTTAAGCTCGCGTTTTGCGCTCGTGTTAATTCTTTAGTTAGATGCACATCTTTTTAATGACAACAGAAATCTGCTCGGATTTTTAAAAACTTATTTTCATTTTTTTATTGAAATACCCTAAAGTTTTAGCTTGTGATTCACGCTCGCAACACCTCGCAATAATGCCATTTTTAGAATAATTGACCCTCCAAAACGAGTTTGACAACTTAACCTTTGAATTCTTTACCAAGCCGCTCGCTCATTATACTCTCTCCCGAAACATAAAGCCTAAATATACATTTTGCCATAATAAGAAGTCACTTCAAAAAAGTTTTTCTCTACTTAATCACTATCAAACACACAATGACTTCAAGCAGATGATAATCTTAAAGTGAAAATATCACCAAAGTGCCCATTTTGACGTATGAGTTTATTTTTTGGTTTTACCCCCTAAACAAAAATTCGTTCGGCCGCCCTTGCCTTCCCATCCTCATACAGTTGAACGGCAACAGTGTCCCCCGCCTACTTGCCCCTGCCTCTGCTTTACCGGTTTTCATTTTTCGGATTAACGAACCTTATTTTGTTTTCGGATTAACGAACCTTATTTCGTT
Organism: Lytechinus variegatus; assembly: GCF_018143015.1. NCBI lineage: Eukaryota > Metazoa > Echinodermata > Echinoidea > Temnopleuroida > Toxopneustidae > Lytechinus > Lytechinus variegatus. The sequence goes on along the minus strand of NC_054744.1, from coordinate 33,552,340 downwards.
TTCGGATTAACGAACCTTCGGAACAACGAACCTTATTTCGTTTTCGGATTAACGAACCTTCGGAACAACGAACCTTATTTCGTTTTCGGATTAACGAACCTTCGGAACAACGAACCTTATTTCGTTTTCGGATTAACGAACCTTCGGAACAACGAACCTTATCTCGTTTTCGGATTAACGAACCTTCGGAACAACGAACCTTATTTCGTTTTCGGATTAACGAACCTTCGGAACAACGAACCTTATTTCGTTTTCGGATTATCGAACCTTCGGAATAACGAATCGTCGGAATTACGCCACAAATGTTCGGATTAACTAACCCTTTTTCGTTTTCGGTTTAACAAACAACGAGGTATTGTCAATTTACGTGTTTCGGAATTACGAACCTTCGGAATAAAGAACCTTCGGAATTACGAAGCTTCGGAATTACGAAGTGTAACCAGACTCGTAAGGTTCTAAATTCGACGCGGAATACGTTGTTTAAATGGGAAGGGGCACGCAGTGACCAGTGGATAATTCGATCGTGAACGTTCCCCTACCTACCGTCTCCAACGAAACTGTCTTAAATTCCATATTGACGAGAAGAATAAATTGCTGCTATTTAACACCCCCAACATAGTTTCTCAATATCCAGGATTTTCGTGTCAATGTATTGGTGAGGGCTATAAAGCGAAGAATGTGCAGTCGTGGAGCTGCCTTGCATGAGTATAGAGGCAGCTGCGACTACAGAGTTGGACTCTTTGAGGTTGATCATCAGGACCATGACTGGGTACAGAATGCTGTAATGGGTTGGTAGATTGATTGATGGACCGGCTTAACATATTGATTCGAGTGCGAAGCGCGAACTTAAATTGAGAATTTCTGACCTAAAACTTGGACATTCTGCGCAATGTTTGTTATCACGAACAGTATGCGTATCTCACTAAAAAGTTCATCAGAGTGCGAAGGTGAGATGAAATACATGTAATTAACAAACAGACCTAAAAAGAGTTCAGTGACTCATGAAAATAATATATATCTCCTCAATCAAAAAATGGGAGCGCGAAGCGCGACCTGAATTTATTTGAGATTCTGATTGAAAACTGGAAATTGTTACGATACTGCAAAAAATAACAATACAAATTTAGTTTTAAATTTGATTTCCTTTTTTTTTTAATTACAGGATATACATCTAGATCAATCAACAAAACAAAAACAAAACATCTTACATGTCTTGAAGAGTTAGCGGTGCAATCCAAGCTTATGATATTAGATCCAAATGAAATCCAAGTTGGTTAGTTGGTTGGCGAATACATAGAGTAGAATTCACTGAGCAAAATGCTGAAAATGTCATAAAAATCAGATTAAAAATAATAAAGTTATTGAAGTTTAAAGTTTAGCAATATTTTGTGAAAACAGTCGTCATAAATATTCATTAGGTGGGCTGATGATGTCACATCCCCACTTTCCGTTTTCTTATGTTATTACATAAAATCATATTTTTCATTATTTCATACTTTTGCGAATATGTTTCCCTTAAAATGAAACAAGTTGCAGCCATAAATATCTAATGCACTAAATCAGTTGTCAATCCAATTTTTCTAGTTCTAGGAGAAAGAAAATGAAGAATCCTAATTGCATATAATAAAATGCAAAAGAATAAGTGGGGATTTGGCATCATCAGCCCACCTAATGAATATTCATGACGACTATTTTTTACAAAAAATTGCAAACTTTAAAATTCAATAACTTTTTTTATTTGTTATCCGATTTTGATGAAATTTTCGGCATTATGCTCAGTGAATTCTACTCTATTTATTGAGCTATAAATACTTTCATCCCAGACCATCCCTTTAAATTAAAGTTCACAATAATGGCGATGATGATATTGATGTTGAAGCACGTTGAATAATAAGAGTAACTGCAACGAGTTGAAATGTCCGTGAAGACAATGTTGATGATGATTAACAGTCAATTTCAGCAATTCATGGTTTGAAAAACAGGTTGATGATCTCGATGAGAACTGAGAATTCCTGTCTCAAAGTAACTGCAAACAGTTCATTGATGGCGTGCAAATAATTCCACAGAAGATAAATGTTGTATTCCAGTCGGAAATAAAATATGCTCTGACATAAAGTCTGGCGTGAAACTCCTGAGTTCTGATCTGGTGTGATGATCTCCTTGAAGAAACTGCCATCTGACATATAAACTATTCTGGAAGCTTCTAGTATTGTCTACAAAAGAACATTCTGCCAATTTCTAGAGCAGTCTTATTTTAAAGGCCTCTTGAATGATCTCATTGAAATCAACAATGTAAACAACATAGCTAATCATATTGTCCTTTTCACTACCACTAGCAGTCTATTGTCTATTGTCTTTGGACATTCCAGAAATAAAGATTACTCAGTTCTAACAAAGCTTAACTGAGACATTCTGGAATATTCTTAGTCATTCTGTGCTAAGGCTATCCTTTAAGAGGAAATAACTAAATAAATGAATGTAATTGCTCTTACAATTCTTCTTATATATAACAAAATGTTAACCATTTTTTGCAATCATGAATAAGATGGGTATCTAAACAAACAACTAAGGCGAACACGAAACTCGAGCAATATTATTTGTCGTTAGTTTTAATCCTAAAACAGGACATCTAAAGCAATGTAACCATGAACAGCATGGATATACATCTAAATTATTGACCCGAGCGCGAAGACCGAGCTGAAAATCTCTTATTTTCAAACCTGATATCTGACAAAGGTCATGTGAACATACATCGTAACAAAATTATTTTATTTTTAATTGTTTTTCTTGAGGAGATTTGCAATAAGAGGTTGACAATCATTAGGGGGAAACTACGCTGCTCACTACCCCCTCGCACAAGATATTTTCACCCCCCACACACACATACACGCGCTATTTCACTCTTCCGTTCAACCTCTCATATTCGCTGTGCACATATAACTCACAATACAAAACCGAAACGAAAAATATATTTGGTAGTCAACAAACTATTTGAAAGAAATTTATTTCCATATTATTTTTTTCTGTTTCAATAAAAAGACTGAGTAAATAGGTTTCTACTTGTTTGTCTAATATCAACAATAAACTAAGTACATGATTAAGTTTAATTTTAGACAGATTCACTGTACAGCTGTTGAAATGATAATCAATTTTCAATAATGAACACAAAAGTTCAACTCTTTTTTTTTGGGGGGGGGGGCAGTGAACTGTAAATAAAGAATAAAGATCGGAATGGAAAATAATAGCAAAGCTTACAAGTAACCTTCCATTCATCAATGAAATCACGAAAACTATCGAGTTGTTTTACATGTAGTTCATAGTAATGTATACATACCAAAAAAAAATCGCCATCGAACCCATTCTGATTTTATAAAAAGGTCGAACTTTATTTGCTTATCTTAGTAATGTTAAGAAATTAGCGAAATACATTTGGCTAATTTTCAAGACAAACGATAATTGAATCGGGAGCACTATTAATCGTCTTCGATCTCACAAAGCTATTGCGTAATAGAAAATTAGTTTTTATATATTATTCTACATGCTTCCAATGCCTTGTATAATATATTATACATAGATTTAACCAATTGCAATACATAAAGTGAAGAGTATGAATTATTTTGTTCATTTTTTTTTATTTGTTGACGTAAAGGGCAATAAAATAGAAACAAAGTAACCTGGAAAGTAAACAATGCTGATGCTGTTGATATTTGTCAGGTTATTTTTTTATATCCAATAATATAATGAACGTTTCTTTTTCAACCCCTTGTCGTAAAATAGTCTGCAATGCAATATCATAAGGATGTAACGGACTACTCAAATTATATTTCATCGATCTCATCGATAAATCTAGCCGATTCTTCTTTGTGGTGACTCCGCTTTGGGGCAGCAGAGATGTTGCTGACTTTGCGTAGGACTACTACCACCAAGATGGCCGTTAGCATGACAACGGTTGCCATAGCAACCACGATTCGTGGTTTGAAAGCGTTGATAACTTCTTGCTGTGCTGAAGCTTCTGCATGATGTAACAGCGGAAAGAGGTATTGATAACAATATTATAATAGCACTTTACTACTTCCACAGCGAAGGCGATGCACTAGGGGCCTACTTTTTATTCATATTCTTCTACAACCAGGGCCAAAATACTCGTACTTTTTCACTTACAATAGAATACTAGCTTTTCCTTACATTATTTTGACCAGATGATGTACCTGGCAAGATTCCATTTCCTTTAATGAAAGAGGTTAAAACAAAATGGTAACTATCAAATGGCAAGGCAATGATAAGCCATGAACGCTATGGTTTGGTGGTGTGGTGATTCCTGATTCCTCTACTTTGTAACTTGAGCAAAACAGCATTATCACACGTTAATGATCCCTACTGATGATTTCGTTTAAAAATTTGAGTTATAGTTTGGTTGGTATTGTGCTTGGCAGACTTTTCTAGCTGTATCTCTCTCTAGATGACAGTAAATCTATGCCCATTATAAGCCAGAAAGTCCTCGTAACTGCGAAAGGTTTTTTGTGCGCCGATTTATTTCGACACCCCCAGTCTTTTTCGTAAAATAATGAATGCGAGGGGGGTGGGTGATAAAAGAACGTACCACTTTGGCGGATATCCATTCTGGAATTGGAACTGCTTTCCTGTGACTGTGCAGCGTGTCGTACTCGGATCGGTCCTCTGGTGAATCGCTTTGTCTTTAGTCCACTGCTGACCTCATCCCTTCTTCTCCTTGTGATACATCCTTTCTTGCATAGGGAGGCAGTATCTCGGGCATCGCATACCAGTAGATCACAGTGGATATAAACCTAGGGTTGTGAGAATTACGGAGCCAGAATTGAAACAAAAACACACACATCTTCTAACTCAAAACGAAATATCTATCATATTCTAAAATAATCTCTTCCTAATAGGGAACTTCATTTTCGAAAACCAGGGTGCGAACGCACCCCCCTCAAGACCACTTTGTGTGTGTGTGTGTGTGGGGGGGGGGTTACTATTGTATTCAAGAGGGAGAGGGGAGGGGGGAGGTAAGACTTTTTAGAAGGGTGACCTGTTATTAGAATTAGTTTTGTTATTCATCTAACTTAAATTACATGAGTTGCAAGTCACAGTGTACAGAATCTCGTACCAAGCGAAGTTTTAATAGAGCGCCGCTACAGCGCTAACTTGCATTAAATAAACAATGCAACAACAACAAAACCACGTGCGATTTCGGGGGCTTACTGTTTGCTGTTTTGTGCCCCCGCCCCTCAAGCTCAAATACTCAAGCTTTTTTTTTCAGAATTACTAAGAGACAATTTTAATAGAGACTTACATGTACATGACGTATTGAACCATGAACGCAATATTTTATTATCCGCCTCTTGCTTCCTACTTAAATTGATTTTCAAATACCACATCTTTATTCTTATTCAATATTTTCGAACATTACTGATCACTATCCTATTGCAATGTACTATCCACTGGGACAAATTAAGAAATGAGCAAAAAATAATGACCCCCCCCCCCCCCCCCCAGTTCTTCGCTCTATAGACGTTAACGCCGTACAGTTTGTAAGTTTGGCACGACTTGAAAAATATGATTGGTCGAGTGTTTATATGCGGATGAAAAGATCAATAATTCGTACAAAGCCTTTTCCAAATATTGAGCAATCAGCTGGACATTAATATGCCAGAAGAAACAATCAAAACCAATCATAAAAGACACTAAAAATTCTATAAATTTCAGAATCTATTCAACGCATGAATCGAAAAAAAGTTTTATATAGTATGCAAAATAAAATGTACTGTGAAAGCCAAATTGTACATCCTACAATGTATATAAACACATTAATTAACATTATTCGTTGAGAGAAAAAAGGAAATTACTTGGAGAATTGGACAATGATCAAACAGGCTATGAACCTTATACTAGTTGGAGTTTTTGACATAAATAGAATCAGGAATAGTAATGATATTTATTGAAGATCCATTAAATATAGCGAACATTTTTGATAATTACTTTTCCTTATAACGATCTGGCTAGATAGAGTTCATCTCCTTTGCTTTATTTCCGTCTTTAATATAATACCCAACAATATATACATGTAAATAAACACACAGAAAAAACATACTGACAGGAGTTTAACAGACTTTTTTGGTCCTGTTATAGTACACCAAGTTCTATTTTCTTCTTTCACACGAATAGACAAAAAAGTAAAAAATATTGTTTCCAACTTACATTAAAAAAGAATCCAGCTTTGATTGAATGGAAATGTTATTTTGAAAGTCATTACAGACCCATTGGTCCGCATCTCTAATTAATCACTGCTGCATGGTAAATTTTCTTATTTCATGAAACTTGCCAAAATCATACCAATATATAAAAACATAGTTCTCACTCGAATTATGAAGTTCTTGAAAAAACATAATAACTTTTTTTTTTAATTCTAATTTCGTTTTAAAGAGAAACATAGTACTGTTTACGCTTTAATGTCTTCTGAAAAGGTTGCCCATTTAATTGACTATTCTTTTCACACAGCTAGTATATTCCTAGACTACCCAAAGGAATTTGACACGATAAACATCGTGACAGGTTTGTCTCACCTGCATAGCAGAGCGAGACTACTGTATACATGGTATATGCGCCGCTTTTCCGACAGCGGTGGCGTCGTCAACATTGAAATGTTATTTTTGGAATGTCATCATTACTTAGAAATTATATAGATCTAGTTCATGAAATTTGGACATAAAGTGTAATCAAGTATTACTAAATATCCTGCCTGAGTTTCAGGTCACACGACCAAGGTCAACGGTCATTTAGCGTCAATGAACGGAACCCATGTTAGAGGAGTCAATATCGAAATCTGAACCAAAGTTACATTTTTGAAATGTCGGCATAACTTAAACAGTACATAGACTTAATATATGAAACTTAGACGTTACGGTAAAACTGTATCACTAAAGATCCTGCATAAGTTTCCGGTCACATGAGCAAGGCCAACGGTCAATTAGGATCAATGAACTTTGACCATGTTGGGGTTATTAGTGGAATTGTCATTATAACTTTCAAATTGTATGTATCTAGTTCATGAAACTTAAGAGTAACTAGGTATCCCTGAACTTACTCGGAGTGTTTCAGGTTACATGACTAAGGCCAAAGGTCACTGTAGTATCAATGAACTTTGATCATGTTGGGGGTATTTGTGGAATTGTCATAGCTTTGATATTTTATGGATGTAGTCCATGAAACTTAAGGGTAACTAAGTATCCCTGAATATCTTGTGAGCGAATTAGGTCACATGACCAACATCAAAGGTCATTTAAGGTCAATAAACTTTGGCCGTGTTGGAGGTATTTTTTGAATTGCCATCATAGATTTACATTTACACATTTAGTTCATGAAACATATATATATAAGGGTAGTCAAAAATGTTTTGCACACATCTTTGATCACATGATCATGGTCAAATTGGGTCAATGGATATAGTATTTTATTATCAAATAAATGTTTTCTTTTGTGATTAATAATTTAATAGCTGTTTTCAAAGTCAGTGCTGCTGCTATATTAAACGGCGTAATGCAGGCGAGACTGCCAGAGGCGTTCCATTTGTTACTTCATAAACTCGAAATATTGGTGTCCGTGAAGAGGCCTTGGAATGGTTCAGGAGCTACCTCTTTAGCATAAAACTATTTGTTTACTTAAATGAGCAAGTATCTGATTTCGAAAAAATAATTTGTGGTGTTCCACAAGGGAATCTGTCAGGCCCTTTGTTTTTTATTCTTTATTTTCATAAATCGTCCAATTTCCTGTCTTTCATTTTATTTACACATGATAATAAGTTTTTTTGACACAGTAATCATGGTAATTGAAGTGTTCTTGTTGCTGTCATCAATCCAGAGTTGCGAAATAAGTTTGAATGGATAAGAGCGAATAAATTATAAAATTCTTTTGAAGGCGAATTACACACTGTTAAGTAACTTTTAGCTTCCTTCTCGACTCATATTAGTTTTGACAATACCCCATCTAAGCAAGTTTCTCCTACAATTTTTTTAAGTGTTTTGGTTGATAGCAAACTCTTCTGGAAATCGCACATCGCAAACATCACTTCTCTCACAAACATAATTTACTTACTCTTTATTCTTCTTTTGTTTTACCCAATATAAAGTATGGACTTTTGCTTTCAATTCGGGAAACACTCATCAAACATTGTTAGAAAAAAATACTGTCACAAAAGAAAGTGATATGTATTTTCTGCAATGTTCGTTTTTGCGCCCATTCGGATCCGCTTTTTTATGAGCATAATATTCTCAAAATTAACGATCTCTTCTTGTTTCTTCTTGTAAAGCTCTTCTTGTGAAACTCATGTATAAAGTCAAGTTTGGTGATCTTCCCTTTGTTTTTCATGACATGTTAAAATATCATAATATTCATAAATGCCTTTAGACAGTCTGAATAATTTCATTTACTTTTTCTGAGAACGCTTTTTGTACAAAATACATTCATTTGTGAAGATCCTAGTTTTTTTAACACTTTGCGCGTTGATCTTTAAGAGAAAACTAAAAAAATAAATGAACTTCATTGGCTCCGTATAAACCCTTGTAGCTTCCTTTATGTATTTAGACTGTCCCTTTTTATTTTCAATATTATTACTATTAGTTTAATTACTATTACTATCATTTTTCATCATCATAATGATTATTCTAAATATATATCAGTAACAATATTTTTTCTATGTTATTACTTTGTTATTATTTCTGATATCCAAATTATTCGTCGCGACTCCCCAACAAAGCAATATCTTTGGTCCGTTCCCTTTGCACGTTAACTCCGTATACTTGCTATACATCACTTGTACTGTACATGCAGAAATTTTCTCCTTATCGTCTCTTCTGTTATTTTTTCGTAAGATGCTCATTTCATGAATTATGTCATTGCTTTCATGTTTTTTTTTCATTTCTTCCTCCCTGTTGGCCTAATCATTATTTCAATTAACTAGTGGAATAGTGACTATTATTGAATAATTTCATTCGAAGGGTCCACGATTTATAAGCATAGCTTCCCAGTGAACCTCTCAATTTCGAAAATGTTATTTTCAGCTACAAATATTTCATAACCCATTCAGGTTTCCAATGTATAATTAAGATATATACAAATTGTGTTACATGCTTGTGAATTGTACTTTTATGGATTTTTTTATACTGCTCTGTTGGTAAAAAAACTGAAAGGTAATGGAAAAAGAAACCCATGTAAGACACATTTACCGTATTTCCTTGATCGATGAACCTGAAAGTATTGATCTGTACTCCTATGCGAGAGTCTGTAAGCTGGTTGATGTTGGTGTCATCGCCGTCAAGTGAGCAGCTGTACATTTGACATTAAAAATGTATATTAAATATATTATCTATCTATTGCCAAGCCGGGTCGAACTACATGGACTGAAAAGTGTTTCCTTGAGGCTAATCAGGTTGACCAACACAACCTTCCTTCTTTTACATCACCATACTTTCTTTTACTTTACTTGCTAAAGGTACACGTTATGTTCGATTGACTTTTTCAGGTACATGTAGGTCTACTAAAAAGTAACGATATTCCCAACAGACATGATCCAATCGTGGATCAAGGCCGCTTCTTTTGAAGTTATTGACGCCAAAGTCATTCAAGGGACCGAAACCGACCCTAGAGTCAAAAGATTGCAAGCCTTGAAAATATATTTATGTTTGGTGTCTAGTCGGTTTCGTATGTGAGCATGTGCCCTGTAAAATACTGACATAGGGAAGGAAGATGTCTTACGCATTGCCGATGAAGTCGTACTTAACGGGTGAGTTGTAATCCGCTGTTGGTGTGGCTCTGCAAGAGCGGATGGAAAGGTCGAGGGTATCATCTAAAGACAGCACCGATGCAGCGAAGTACAGTTCTTCATCGAGACCAATGATGATGGGGTAGGTGTCCACGACCGCACCGTAGGAGCTATCTGTGTAGATATCGAAGAAGAAGGTGTAGGCGCCCTCCTCATGAAGAGACGTGTCGATGGTGTAGTCAGTGAGCTGGTAGCTGATCCCACCAACACGTTTATTCCTATTGTACGAGCATGATACAGGGATCTCAATGGCGTGCTGGCGGCTGATGACATCAGTCCCCGGATGGCGGCTGACAACACGGTTGGTGTATGTCTGCTTGTCCCTACTTTCCTGGAGGACATTGTATGAGTGAAGACAGCATGAAGAAGAGAATGATAATGAGAAGAGAATGAGAATGATTTATATTTTAACTCCTTGCAATCAACAATGAGTGTTGGGTAACAAAGTCACAACACATGTGTGCTGATCTGCGTTATCATACTTTCACATTCACCAAGACCTGATTCGACGTCATTTTATACCTCGGTCACATTTGCTCTAAGGCGGTCGTACGGCGAGTCGAAAACAGCCGTTTTATAAACCACTGGTACAACAACAACAAAAAGCTCTTTTCGACTTGCTGTATGGCCGCCGTAGAGCAATTGTGACTGAGGTATTAACTTCACAGTCACAACCACGCCGGTATTGTGATACTGAAAAGGCTATGCCGAATCGACATTCTGGCTCTACAATCATTAAGATAAAAACCTGATAGAGTGGTTCATTCTTTGATTATTCTTTTAAGCCATGCTTACGGTCCTCCTTGTTCCGCATGCGGTTAGGTTTGTAGTAAGTTTGATGATTCTCTCATTGGCGACGTTGTATGTGTCTACTCCCAAGCAGTATGAATTACCAGGGTTTCTTTCGTACTGGAAACGGACGTTCTGACCTGCCGATGCACCAGTCAATACTGATCTGGGAATTTCAACGATCATCTGAGTGTCTGTGCATGTCAGGATGATTCCCTCATTGTCCAGTTCTGGAAGAACTGAATGATAATAGTAATGAAAATGGTATATTTGCCCAGGATAGCCACTGCAGTTCCGTAAACCGTTCTCCTAGCAGGCCCTGCTATTATTATTACCCCCGTTTTAGCTCGGCTGCCTTGGCGCTCAAGCATTAGAGGAATTTCTTTCTACCGGGTACGCCTATTCACCTCACCCGAGTGAGTGAAGTACATAGTGCGATGACGATTATAAATTTTTCATTAACTAAAAAGGAAATAACAGAGCCCGCTTCATCATTGCAATTATTAAATGCTGAACATTTTTACCACTGTAGTGACAAACACTAACTGCAAATTTCCCAGGTCCTTTAGGAAAAGTACCCCCCCCCCCGATCTGCTGTACGCCATAACGATACATTGTGATAATACAGGGGCCGCGGAACGGTTTTCAAAGGGGGGAGGGGCGCTGAGTCAAAAGTAAGGGGGGGGGGGCTGAACATGCAAAAAATCACACTCATATGCTTATTTTTACGTTTTTGTGCACGGTTTTGAAAAAAAAGCGAGGGGGGGGGGTTGAAGTCCCCCTCGCTTCTGCGGTCTGTCTAATAGTACGACGTCGAAGGTTTACACAAGGTAATTTACAGATAACCTATATCCAAAGCCTCTTAACAACTAATTATGTTACGCTAAATATAAAAGAACATAGAATATTTGATTTAACAAGTCAAGAAATATTCAATAATACCTTTTAACAACATTTTGTTCATGTCCCCATTGTCTTATTGAAAGATATTTTTGATGTTGCTTGATTTAGGTATAGCACTTGCTCCTCACAAAAGGGTCGTATTAACGAACGGTCACTGTTCGCTTGTTACCTAAATTAATGCTTATTTACTTTTTAGTGAATATCATTCTAAAGTTAATTTTCAAAATTTGCAAATGACATGAACATGATCTAATGCATTTCTAGTTAAATAGAAGCCTTTTACGACCAGTTCCATCAAAATTAAAGACTTAATTCGCAGATTGTTTTGAATAGTTTCTTCCTCCGTAACTGTATTAAAGAAATAGACAGAAACAGAGAGAACAGTTATTCAAATCAGACCCTTTGCAAGTTAATGCAAATAAATTAATTGGAAAAAGGTAAAATCTAATTTTGCTTGGCATTTTTATTATACACATTGATTAATCAATGGACTATTCATGTTCATAGCTCACAAACAACACGTTGGTATCATTTCTCATTGAAATCATCTTATAGAGCTACTCAAAATTTATACATTGAGACCCCCCCCCAAAAAAAAATCAAATTTATTGAAAAATGGACCTAACCCCTTTTGGAAGTGAGCTCTTCATAATAAGTATAAGTATAATAAGTATATACTCACTTGACTTAAAAAAATGAATCGAGATTTTGAGATACAATATTTTTTCAATGGAAACAACCGTTATCCTTTTAAGATATATATTTAATGCATGAATATGTGCAGTTATCGATATCATATACTGCGGCAATGTGGCAATATTCATCTTTTCTATGATTCAATGATAATGATACAAAAGGCCGAGCTCGGCTTGACTTAGTCAATTTCATACTAGAGGAGAATAAGAGTTTTATCGAAAACTGATGAGAAATAAAGTTATGGCGCTTTGCATTATTCAACACGACATAAGAGGCTGGGTAAAATGAGTAAGACAAATTACGTCATCAGCTCCCTATTCAATATTTATTCACTTTTTACTACATTCCACTTTCTCCAAGAATACTCTAAAATTGTTTACAGTCATAAGGGGGATAGTCCACAAGTATTATTACTGCAGTCATACCTGCGAATCTAACTCCTAACCGACCGCTTGTATGCCATTGCCAATAACGTATCATCTTTGATCGGTCTGGCGTTGTGACCAGTGTGACTAGGGCATAATCGTGTATCTTGTTTGTTAAGAGAAATTAGCTATGATGCTTACCTTGGGCATTGATTCCTGAATTCGAAAAAAAAGCAAAGAAAAGGAAAATTGTTAAAATCATCAGGGAGGAAAATAAATCATATCTCGATGATACGGTAAGTATGAAATAGTAATATCACTAAAAACGTGGTCGAAAGGTTTCATTTTGTGCGATTGAGCAATGCTTAAGTCGCTCGGCCATGTTACGGACCTGCAGATGCCTGCGTGTATTTGGATGAAAAATACTCTTTTTTTACCACACATGTTGGAAATGTTGTAAAACAGTTACCTATTATCTGCGGACGATGCGGATTAGTTGCGAATGTTACGTATGAATTACGGATGTTACGTGTAAAACATGCGGATGAACCTTTCCGCTGCCAAGCTGCCGACACATGTCACGGACGACTTTTGACTTACATACTTTACGGATGACTAACAGATCAACAGATTCTTACAAATGATTTTCGGACTATACTTTACGGATAAATTAAGCTAGTTTCTGCGCATGTGGGCTTCCTCTGGCATTTAAGGACCCCATTGGAAATAAGCCATCTCGGCTTTCATGGGTAATCCTGTCAAGGTATACACTTTCTGTTCATATTTTCTTGGACTTGTTCATAGTTACCTGACAAATAAAATCAATCAATCAATCAATCATCCGCACCATCCGCATATAAACTCACATGAATCGGAACTTGCTTCAGTCATTATTTCATCAACATGATCAAGTCTGATAGCTGGAATGCTTTGTTTTTATAAATGTTTACCATAAGGTGCTTTAATATGTGTTTTGATGTCTGTATAGTTGCTTGCAGATATACATACTTCAAATCATATAATGAAATGCAAAGAGCGTGGAATATATTACAAGCAATATTACTGGTGTACTGGAAATAAAATGAAGAAAAAAACAAACATTGATTATTTCGATGTGCCTCGACCCTTTAAGAACAATAACGTGTTATATCTCATTCTGATATTCTAATTTCTTTTAAAATGAAGAAAACAATAAACACCTAGTTGAGAATTTATATTAATATCATACAAAATATCAAAATTAAAAGAAGAATCATTTCAACCTGGTATACCAATACGAAGTCATTAAAAATTAACATGTTTTTTATAATCGAGATTTAACTTTTCAAAAATAATCATCTAAAAATCGAAGAGTGAAATCGGCGTTCTCAAAATAAATGGGTAACAGTTTCAGACTGCTTTGAACAAAAGAAACACAAATCAGAATTTAGAATACTAAAAGTTTTCAGATAACTGTTAACACCAAGGATATTATAAAGAATTTTATATTGTAAATATCTAAATGGTCTTGACAAAGAACATTTAGGAGGAATAATATATATTTTGTCCCAAGTAATAATTGGATTTTGAACAATTTTCTCCCATTTGTCTTGTGAAATATAAGCTTTAAATATTTTCTAAACACATAGGCCCGTATTTTATAGTCAGGTTTAACTTAATTCATGGTCTAATTGGGGGCTAAAATTATGCAAAGCCAAAAGTATCAAAATTTTTATTAAGTTGTATGTTTCTTATATTTACTGTGCTCTTTCCTGATTCTTCAATGGTGAAGACAATCATCTATTTATCATGTTTATACTTCCCAGACAATTATGAATGATGTGAGAGCCAAATGAGCTGAAATATGATATCTCTACTGTAGTGATTTATGCAACAATTGGCTATCCACACTTAACCACAACTTTAAATTTAACTTAAAATTAAACCTAACTTCAGAATCAGGGCCATATTCTTTAAATAAATTTGCATCAGTTCCTTACAATGTTCATGCTAGAACCCTCTTGGCAATGAGCATCGTTTTTTCAAAAACACTTTGTTTCATTCGACTGGGACAGAATAATAATCAAGCCAGAAAGTTACAATATAATCTGTCCCGGTAGTTTCTGCAATATCAAACATTTTTTTACACAAAGTGTTTGGTTTGAAAGATAACACATGTTGTTCAGAAATGTGATATATATATATGTGATACCGTATCATGGTGATGGAAAAAATAATGTTTCTGTTTTAGATTGCCTGATTGAAAATTGTGAATCATGTATGGTTTAAAATATGTAGTTATTTTCATTTCAATACCCTTTTGAAAAAAAGTGTTAGTTTTAGAGGGTTTAAATGACCACTAGTATAAGACCTCACCCCCTCGAAAGTCAAAAGACATCGACTTGCAAAGAAGTTATTAAGCCCATTTGGTTACATTAAAACTTTAATATTACTTAATGATTTTTAAGTGTGCGGATCAGTTACGTATCTTACGTATTATTCGGACCGGTTTACGTATCTTACGTATGGATAACGTATATATACCATGCTTACCTATACTTCATCCGCAGCAAAATGTTTAGATTTTCAAAATTCCCGCTGCGTATGTCTGCGATTATCTCGGATTGAGTTACGGATGGATGCTGATACTTACGGATGATACGGATCCTGGCAGATGCTTAAGGAATACGGATTAGTATCCGTAAACATCCTTAGCTACCTCAAATGGCCGTGTGATTTAAGCATTACCATAAAGTCAAAATTTCCGAAGTTTGGAATCAATAAAATTCTTCTTCCCTCTGTTCATTTGGACGAAAAATGGCAAATCATGATATAATAACTGCCAAGTTATGTCTCAGAGGGGTAGCAATGAGAAGCATGATTATTAAAAAAATATTGGCCTACGTTCTTCTTAAAAAATAATAATAATCCAAAAGATAGTAATTTAAAGCAAATCTCACTTGTTTAATAGATTCACCAACTGCTGAAATAGATTATGCATACAATTATACACTATTATATGGCATTATAGGAAATGAAAAATATTTACAAGTGTTGAGTTTATATGCTGTTAGAGTTTAATATACTAATTTAGGCATATATGCACACTTGTGTTTTAAAATTCCCTTATGTTGCAATATATATATATATATATATATATATATATATATATATATATATATATATATAACAAAAAAGTGGGAATGTTCTGCTCGGAGCTGGTCCAATGAACAGTTAAAACAGAAATAAAAACTCCGTAATGAAAATTTTCATTACGGAGGTTTTTATTTCTGTTTTAACTATATACACACAAAAAGTGGGAATGTTCTGCTCGGAGCTGGTCCAATGAACAGTTAAACAGAAATAAAAACTCCGTAATGAAAATTTTCATTACGGAGGTTTTTATTTCTGTTTTAACTATATACACACACACACATATATTTATATATGATACGGTATCACCATAATTACCCGTGATGGTCAGGAATGCAAGGAAAAGAAAATCCATTCGTAAGGCCATTTTGGTCTTCAACTTCTCTAGAATGAACTACTGACAAAGTCTTCAGAATCCTCTCCGCTTTTGTGACATAACGATGTTCACAAAAAATGTGATTCGTTATCCGGGAAGAACATGCGCGTAACACGAACCCTTGAGTTGTTGTCAGGTCAAGATCGGGTAAGATTCATCATCCCCCGCCGTATTCAACCACTTTTCCTGTTAAAATCAATCAAACGAACCCAATATTTGCTAGGTTATAATTTCAGAGATAAGAAATCAAAAGGAAGTGTGCGGTAGCGCTGGCAGACATTAATAATAATAATAATAGCCAATTTTTATAAAGCGCTTTTCCCGGAATGGCTCAGATCGCGTTACAGCGTCTTATTACCCCGGTCATTGGATTCATTTCAATCCCGCACGAAAAGTCATTTGTTTCCACTCCCTGGGAACATTCCTTGCATTCATCGCAGTATTAGTATGGCGCAAGCAAAATAAAACATACAATATCTTTCGCATCCTACTGAGTACCCATTTAGCACCTGGGTCGAGAGTGGCAAAGTGTGGATTAACGCCTTGCCAAAGGACGCTAGACCGCCGTGGGATTCGAAGACACGACCCTCTGTTTACAAAACGAGAGTCAGAACCACCACACCAGGGCTATACATTATTGTACAAAGAGAAATTCCAGTAGTTGCAGTAAACACTGATTTCATGAGAAAGTCTGTAAAACAAGGCTTAATTGTCAGTTTATCATCGAGGATCTAGATCTGGTACAGTTACATAAACTGAACATTGTGAAATCTTGAAATCTACGCTGAAAGATATTCAGACTGAAGATCCCCAACCGTCCCCAACACAGATAAGCGCACGTGAGACAGTGTATAAATATTGCTTTGAATGTCGGGCCCGACGCTTTACCCGAATCCTGTGCTTATTTGTTGATTTCCCAGCATTTACACAATTTCTTCCAGAATCCTTTGGCACATACGTTTTATTTATACAAACAAACACTTTGGTGGTCATTTCATTGGATTCTGTACGAACTCATTTTGATATCGTTACCAACACTAGCATTTACCTTCAAGGTAAATAGTCGTACATAGATTAAAACATGTATAGTGATTGTTTTAAAAAGCATAATGTGACCAAACATATTACTATTGAGACAAAATGCCCACTAAAGAAAATTGACGTAAGTGGTGAAATAGTGCACTACTCCATCATTGACGTCACGGATCATGCATGCGCCGAACAGCGATGTGCATCTACCGGGCAAGTCACGTGAAGGGACGGCGCTGGTACTAATTAATCCGTGTTCCGCTTAGCTCGCGGCTTCACGTAAATAAACACGTAAAAATGATGTCTTTTTCAAGATAGGGCGAGTTACTTACGTCACGTAATAAGGGTGTCAAAACACTAAAATAATGAGAAAAGGGTATCTATTTTCGATAGGAAAGTTACGTGTTTATGGCCGAATTTGCGAGGTTATAAAGAATTAAGACTAAAAAGTTTTATAAAGGATGTACTTTTTGCCTCAAAGTGTGGTATGGTGTGTCATCCCGTAGGACTAGCGTGCCAAAATTGATTTTTTGGTTGTTTTGGCTTCAATAGGGTCCCCTTAGACCAAAAACGATGGGGGTCAAATTTTCAGACCCCTCCTTCCCTTTGTGGGGGGGGGGGTCCTTTTTCATACTCCATGGTCTAGGAGTTAAAATAATTTGTTGACACAGGGTAGAGTGAATATAAGGACCCCAGGATACCTGGAAAATATAAGATGGCATCAAAAAAGCCTGCCGTGTGCTAAAAATCCGCAATTTGGTTTTGACTCAATGATTTTAAGGGTGAAGTAGTAAATTGAAAAAAGTTACAAGGACAGTGAGTGGTCTGGTGGGTCCAAAAATCCATGATGGCTTCAAAAGATTTATTCTGAAATGGCTGCTAAAATTAAAGCAGACATAGCTGATTTCATATCGTCCATGGAAATGTTATTTCGATGTTCAATTTTAAACCACTGGTTTGGGTTAAGTAATATATAAGGATAAGTTACAAGGACAGTCAGTGGTCTGGTATGTCCAAAAATCAAAGATGAATTCCAAAAAAATTATCTTAAAATGGCTGCTGATACTTAAAGCGGACAAAGTTCATTTCATATCGGCCTGGGAGATATCAGGTGGGTGTTTCATACAGCTGTTCTTAAGATAAGACGACTTTAAGAACGACTGGTGATCCTTTCTTTTGGTAAATGGTATACACCATAGGGGATGCTTTAGCGCGTAAGAAAGGATCACCAGTCGTTCTTAAAGTCACTCTTGACTTACGAACAGCTTTATAAAACGGCCCCCAGTATGGTGCCTGAACCAATGGTTTCAAGGGTCAAATAAGACATTTGGATAAGTAAATAAGGGCTGTCAGTGGTCTGCTATGTCAAAAAATGCGACATGGCCTCCAAAATGCAGGGTCTTAATTGACTGTGGTTCTTAAAAGTAGACATAGTTCATTAGAAATGCACATTGTGGATTTGATTTTGGTGTCTACACTAGAGTTTAAAGGATCAAGTATTGTTTCAAGTTGAAAGAACAGTCGGATGTCAAGTTTATCAAAAATCCAAGATTGCTTAAATGACTGCTATTACTTTAAAAGTGGATATAGAACATTAAACATACACCTGGGGATATTATTTTGGTGTCTACACTAGTATTTCAAGAGTTGAAATTAAAAATGCATATCAAGGACTGGCTACAATGACTATGCAGTTATCCATTTTGCCTTAAAATCCAAGTGGGCTTTAAAAAAATGGGTTCCAAAATGACTACTGTTACTTAAAAGTGGAGACATTATTCAAACAATGCCAACCTGTGAGAAATATTTTGGTGCCTACACTTATATGTATGGGATAAGTTATCATATTGATTCATGAGTTTGTAATAGCACCCACTTGATGAATTTTTTTAATCTACCATGGATTTTAGACAAAATGGAAAACTAAATATCCTTGTTATTTGTTAAATGTATTATCTAACCCTTTATACCACCATGTAGACATCCAAATTATTCCTCACATATTAATATTGTATAAACTCTGACCATGAGTTTTAGGAATCATTTTAGATGCCATTTTGAAAACTTTCTTGGATTTTTAGGTAAAATGGACAAGTGCATATCTTTGTAACTAATCGAAAGTATTATTATAATCATGAAACCATTGAGTGGACACCAAAATCATATGTCCTTGGTGAATTTTAAATGAACGATGTCCATTTTTAAGTAACAGCATTCACTTTAGACTCAGATTTCTTCACGACATCTTGGATTTTCCGACATAGACCAATGACTGTCCTTGTTATGATATGATAATATTAATAATATAGGTATATTTACCTAGGGAAGCCACTTCAGTTCTAAAAACTGTTCTCCCAGCGGGCCTTGCCATTATTATTACCCCTGCCTTACATGGGCTGCCCAGGCGCTTTAGCATTCAAGGAATTCCTTCGCGCATTCAGGGAATTCTACCGGTTACCCATTTACCTCAACTGGGTTGAGTGCATCACAATGTTGATAAATTTCTTGCAGAATGAAACTATGCCATGGCTGGGATTCGAACCCACGACCCTTTCAAAGTCAAAATACCAATCCACTGGGCCACAACACTCGAACGGTTGTAACTAATTTTCTGACTTTAAAAATCATGGTTTAAACATGAAACCATATTCTTGATGGATATTACATGTCCACTTGTAAATAACAGTGGCTATTTTGTACTCTATTATTTAACATACTCGACCAACGACTCTCCTTGTAACTTATTCTAATGTATTATTAGACTCACTTTTCCATGGTAGTCACACACATTCATATTCCCGGATATTGAACAAACTATATCGGTTTTCAAGCAGCAACAGCAATTTCAAACTCCATTTTTGGAAGCCATCTTGGATTTTTTAACATACTGGACCACCGACTGTCCCAAGATGGCCTCCAAAAGTTAAATAAATAAAGAAAGGAAACGGTATTCTTGTCCCAATTATGATCGTTGAAACCATGGTCTAGACACCGATTCCATCTATCTCAGGTATATAAAATGTGCTATGTCCATTTAAGGTATCAACAGCCATTTTAAACTCCATTATTGGAAGCCATCTTTGATTTCTGGGTCCTTGTAACTTTTCCCGATATACTTCTTCACCCTTAAAAATCTTTGAATAGAAACCAAATTAAGGTCACTTAAGTAACAAAAACCAAAAAAAATCCAAGATTTTTTTATTTTAGCCCAAGGCAGCCATTTTGCCCCCCCCCGTGGGGGGGGGGGCGAGAATCAAAACAAATTAGATGCCCATACTATGAATCTGCATTGGAAATAATTGCTCTTGAAATGTGTCAGCTTTCAAATTTATTGATAAAATTACAGCGCCTAGAATTTGATTTTTTTAGGGAAGTGCTTAGAATAAGTTATGGCGCCGTCTAGTGTTGTCATGGTTGTAGTAAGGTTTTCACTGCATAAAATCCTGAAATGGGGATGATTTTTACATCAATTGACCAAAAATAATGATATACATTACATGTGATATATTCCTCTGTTGTTGGATTGTATAACAAGACATGTTCATTTCATTTTGTAATCCTTTTGTCCTAATTTTAGTGCCAAAAAAGGGAAAAATAATATTTGGGGGGCAATATTTTATAATTTTGGGGCATTTTTCGTAAAGTCCGCCCCCGTATGGTAAAAGTTGAAAAACATTGACATCACAACATCATCAAATATTCATTCTCATACACCTCAGACAACTTTCAAAAATAATTGGCAACGAAAAGTGAGAAATAAGGTTGAAAACAATGGATTATCCTATTGGGCTTTGTACAGGCCAATATGGCGCCAAAAAGGACCCCCCCCCCCCACAAAGGGAAGGAGGGGTCTGAAAATTTGACCCCCATCGTTTTTGGTCTAAGGGGACCCTATTGAAGCCAAAACAACCAAAAAATCAATTTTGGCACGCTAGTCCTACGGGAGCTGTGTCAGTGACATACCGTACCACACTATGAAGAGTAAACACTACGTGTTTAGAGTACGATTGACGCGACGTGTGGGAATTGGCGGCGGAAGACCTGTCTTCCCCCTCCCGCTTCCGCCGCCTATAGGTGTTGGAGGTGGGGCTGCATGTACTAAACCCAATGATGTAGGTAGAGGTAGTCGCCGACCGCCGTCCGTGAAATAACAATTGAAATAACAATTGAAATATCGCTGTACTTGTTTAGGGTTTAATTCAATTCAGGGATACTTACCAATAGGGTAGGGTTTCACACACCAATACTTGTTAAGGGGTGCATTTTCAAAATATGGAAAATACGTGTTTAGGGTGCTTTTCGAGACCCCTTGGTCGTGCATGGTATCCACTCGTCAATGGAAGTGCCCCCCCTACCCCCTGTTCACAACCTTCACAACCGGTAAGTGGAATTATTGTAAGATCGATCTTATTAGTACAGCTGCAGCACCGCACAACCTGACACCAAACCCCCTGATCGAGCTATACTTGGGAGCTGACGGTAGCCGCGCGCAGTCTATTCAGGAACCGGACAGCTTAGAATCATAAGGAAATTTTGCTTAAATTAGAGCAAGCCGATCTAGATTTTGTCTAGATCATGAAGATTATGATTGTCGAATCAACCACGGATAGAAATATGTCCACTATACTTTCCTAAACTCGATATAGGCCTATATTTGTATATCATTTATCCTCGGTTGAATTAGCAAAATTATTATTTCTCCCTCGGGGCTTCGTCCCTTGGGAACAATAGTATTGCCGGTCAAACCTCAGACAAAAGATTCTCTCCCATTTTATCCTTTCTCAGAGATATGACAAAATAGGTATCCTTGTGGATGTCATAACTTATAGTAGACCGGCCAAAACGATTTGTTATACTTTGGACGGCAAAATTTGTTAATGCTTGCTAATGCTTGGCATCCCAGCTGAAAGTATTGCAAAAATACCCAGGAATAGCGTACCGCCGCGGATGCCAAGCGCAATTTTGCGTGAAAGTGTCATTTTTAGCGTAAAATCTGAAAGAATGTCGAAAATCACGCATTTTTTGTTTTTTGTTGTAATCCCGCAATCGACGGCCCAGATCAAAGGCCCCATCCCCCTCAGTCTTCTTAGGGAAACGAAATAGACCAGTCTATTGAGGTTACCGGTATTTTTTTTTACCTCTATATTTCTTATGTACAGATTTTTAAAACTTTTTTATTACTACTAGAATTTTTTGGCAATTTTCCAATCATTAACATCAAGTAAAAATAATGATAGACAAATTTAGGCATTAACTCACATTGGGTTTATACATGAAATCACATTTTTAAGCAATTCGGGATCTGATAATAGCACTTGTGGTGTATATCATAACTGCATACCCATCAATACATCCATGCAAAGTTATAACACACAAGTCTAAAACGCGCCAACCCTGATTTTGAGTAAATCACAACTTATATCTCATAGTGCCATATATGTGTGTGTTATATTCCAAATTGAAATGGATATTTAGTAGACTTATAATTTGAAACTCTAAATATAAATAATCGCAAATCAAAGGGAATCAAATTATCTTACAAATCCAATCAAAATATCAAAATGCGTGATTTTCGACAGTCTTTCATAATTTACGCTAAAAATTATACTTTCACGCAAAAGTGCACTTGGCATCCGCCCATACGTTATTTCTTAGTATTTCCACAAGATTTTTAGCTGGGATGCAATTAATTGACAAATTGTGCTATCCAATTAAAAACTCGCTTTAGTGCGTACTTAAAAATATAATTAAAAACTCGCTTTAGTATGTACTTATACATGTAATTATGTACATAATGTACGGTATTTTCAATTTTTCTTTCAAAATGCACTCCTGGTAAAATGCACATTGTCTCCTTTCAGATAACATAAAATGAGATATCTTCCATCTTACTTGAAAATTCGTTTCATATTTGTGGCATTAGGACATTTGCTATACATTACATGGATAAACGAATTGAAATCGAAGAATTTAATTTGCGTAAAAAACCTTCCAACTATCGATAGTTTTCACAAAATTTTATTTTGAGAAAATCTCGGTTTTATGTTTCACTGTGCCATATGTGTGTGTGTAATATTCACATTTGAAATGCATATTTATGAGACTTATAGTTTCAAACTCTGAATAGAAATAATTCCATATCAAAGATAGTAAAAAATATGATGATAATCCGTCAAAATATTAAAATGCGTGATTTTCGACATTCTTTCAGATTTTACGCTAAAAATGACACTTTCAAGCAAAATTGCGCTTGGCATCCGGCCGTACGCTATTCCTGGGTATTTTTGCTAGACTTTTAGCTGGGATGCCAAGCATTAACAAATTTTGCCGTCGAATCCTTATCTACAGCACTTTTTGACATTTGGCCGGTCTACTATTATGTCACAAAAAGAATTGTCATAAATTTTGTCTCTTCTCTTTAGCGCGCACCAAAAATACGCGGCTTTAAATGCGCGTAATCCTTTTATACAAGCAAAAGATATGACATATTTATGACAGGGGATAGCAGTCATAAATTTTGTCATATCTTTATATACCAAATATACCGATTTTAATTTTGGCAAGCCAGCCTATAACGAGTGAACGAGACAAAAGTTTCCTTTTCTTTCAAAACCATTACATGTAGGTAAAATCCCTTTTATTCAGTTTGATGTTTTTGCGGGACATTCATGTTTGGGGAAAAAATAGTTAAAAGCCGGAAAATCCATTTTGATAAGGAAGGAGGTAGTTAAATTTCGATGTGTGTTATTTTAATCATTGAAATAGACATTTTCCTAATACACAAGTATTGTAATCTATCGGAAATGGGGGTATGAGATCAGGGAATTATACTGAACGTGCGGAAATTCATTTGTTTATTTTATCCGCATTGTCATGATTGTGATATTTCGTAAAGGTACACGTAATCTGAAGTTAAAAGATGCCGAGCCGGCCCCGCCCCCTATCTTTCGCAAATGTCCTTTTAAATTGAGAGAAACGCTGAAAAACAGAAAAGTACGAAGGAGGTATTATAAACATGTTTAATTTACGGCCTCGTAACGACCGGCCCGATCCCCAGGCCTACTCGCAGTGGCACCGCATTAAGCGAACTACGCTACCGCAACTGCGCGCGCATCAAGACATTCTCCTGCACTCCATCGACGGCCGGTTAGCTCTGCATAGGACTATTATGCGCACAATTAGGCCATAAAACCGGGCGTAAAACAATATTTTAAAAATGCTCGAAATGTCCGGTTTTCAGGCCTTAAACAGATATTGAGCTGTCATTAATATTAGATTAATGAATAAGGTAAGAGTTTCATAAATAAAATTGAATGAAATGAAATTATCCTTTTTTTCAGAAGGGAATATCAATATCGACAAGTTTAATCTCGCGCTTAGCATGCTTAGATAGAGGAATAGGAAAATAGTCATTTTTATATGCTGACAAAATATCCTTTCAATTTCCCCGGGTGTTTGGTCTAAATAATAATTATAAAAAAAAACGGCTCACACTTCGCGCTCGCATCATTTGTGAAGTACGATCCATATCCACTTCACAATTTTCCTACGATACTTGAAATAGTGCTTAAATAATTGACCTCAATTGAGATCAAACTTTTTTCAGCTCGCGCATTACTGATTTCCATAATAACTGTATTTAGAATTCACATATTCAAGGTCTAAATCTAATAATACAGGCGCACACGATAGATACGCAGTTTGTTCTTTATTCAAAACGTGCTTGAATTATCCAGTTTCAGCTTCATATCGGAATATCAAAAATTTTCTTCCCACGCTTCGCACTCGCATTATTAATGTAGGAAGATACCCAATTAGTCATCCTTTTCGTGCTTTACGAAACATGAATAGTGTGTCCCATTTTTAGGTCTAAATCTCATTTTTTCGCTCGCGCTTCGCGCTCACATGAAATGATAAGTTATATACCTATCTTGTTTATGACTACACAAGGTGCTTAGAATATGAAATCTTTAGGTCAAAATGTCAAAAATTTTCAGCTGGCGCTTCGCGCTCGCATTTTTTGATTTTTGAAATATGTATCGTTTTCATGGGTAACTGCCAGCAGTCCGTATATAAGGTCAGTTTTCACATCAGGCTAGAACGTTTTTATAAAAAAATTCTCCTCGCGATTTGCGCTCGCAGTGATTATTTTGTTACATACACATGTTCACGATCACAATCATTGCTCAGAATGTTCAGGACAAAATACATGGAATTTCCTAAATGTTGGCTCGCGCTTCGCGCTCGTACTGTTCAATTAGGGGTTACATGAGATTATTATTTTTTTATGTTTTGTGAGAGTAAAGCTAACAAGTGACTGTTAGGACTATATATACCTGCAAAGAAAAATAAACTTTGAGCGGCCGATCGGGGAAAATATGGGTTAATTTTTTTTTGGCCCCCCTATTGGCGAAAACTGGATCCGCCCCTGCCCTCAAGGAAAATGACTTCTATTCACACAATTCATTCATCCTCTTCATCATTTGAAATATCAAAATATGTAAAGTAACATTTTTTCCGAGTTATTGTAGGCCTACATGTATAACAACATTAAAGTTCGCGCTTTCATTAACAGTATATTGAAGTACGAATATTGTTTGTAATGTATAGACGGTGGTTAAAATTTTAAGTGTTCAGGTCTGAACATTAAAACATTTCAGCTCGCTATTCACACTCGTGATTTCTTTAGCGAGAGAAATATCATGTTTATTATTACAGAATAGATGCTTATACTTTCCAGTTTTTAGCTCGCGTGATTCATTTGATTTACGAGACGGACATACTGTTAATAAATTGATACCAATAAACTTTAAGGTAATTGAAAAAATTCAATTATATTCATATTCGTGCAAATACCTGTACATCTATACGCACGTCATTATTGAAGAGAATATTATATAAATAGTGTACAATCTATTGTACAATATACTGGATTATATGTACGACAAATATAAAATTATCCCGAGTGCAGGTTTATTTCACCGAGGCCGAAGGCCGAGGTGAAATAGGCTTGCACGAGGGATAATTTTATATTTGGAGTTCATATAGTCCAGTAATATTGTGTGATAGAGGTTCACTATTTATTATAGTAAATAGATCCCTCAATCTAAGACCCCATCATGGATTTTACCATAGTCTAGATCTAGATGGCATACGTTCTTCTTACCTTGTATTTGTGAAATTCCAATTGAACACGATGTTCAATTTGTCGTCTGCTGCAAAGGGTTAAACCATGTAAATTTGAATTTCTATCTGCTATCGGAAATTATAAAATGCTACTTTGGGAAATCGATATACAAATATATCGATTGAAAACAAATTAATCGATATTTTCCCCATTCATTTAACACGGGTTTTGCCATCCAAAAATCGAAAGTTATATTGTACATATGTACAATATAACTTTTTGAAGGGAGGTCACGTGGTACCAATCCAGCCAATCACAGCTCGTATTTTACTACCACTATTTACTATAAAAAGTTATTTTTTTTATTGGGGCCAGTGGCGGCGCCAATGGGGAAAGGGGGCATTTACCATCACTGTCAGAATCGTTGATCCCCAGAAATAAAAAGAAAAAATTAAAAAAAGGGTATTGTAATTGCTGTTATAAGCATCCTGCTCTAAACCAGAGAGCTCCGGTACGCAGAGCTGGCCGGAGCCCAGGACTCGTCCGTGTAATACTAGGCAGACATGAGTACTCTTCCAAATGGGGTAGAATGGGGTCGCAAAAGCACTCCAAATAAAAGGGGAAAAATAAATTATGCAATTTATTTATTAACTAATTTATTTATTATTTATTATAAGGATAAAGGTCTATCATAACACAAAATCCTGATAAAGAGGCACCAAATGGACCCTCAAAAAGAAAAAAGTTAAACCTTAATGTCGCGTTCGTTCTCGGCATCGATCGGCCACTTTGTTTTCAATTCTGAAAGGAGGAGAACGAACAAGACAGAACTTTTCCTTGTTTGGAGGGTCCAGTTTGTGCCTCGATGTCAGGATAGATCTTCATCCATGTAATCGAGGTAAGATCATAATATATTTTCCCCTTTTATTTTGGGTTGTATTGCGACCCCATGCCACCCCATTTTGGAGACTACCCTCTGCCTAATATTATACGGACGAGTCCTGGGCTCCGGCCCGCGGGGGTTCCTGGAGTAATCCCACTCAAGCTGTAAACTGCTCCAAAACAACGTCTTTCAAATTTTCAGAATTTAATCATCCAGTCATTGTTCTTTCCAAACAATAATTATTGCTAGTAGCTAAGATGAATCTTTCAGGTCATTGTATCAAATTCAAAATTTCACTCGCGTTTCGCGCTCTCAGTGGCCGTTGATCGAGATAAATAACCAGTTCAATATGATAAAATGTATCTATATATTCAGTTTTTGAGAAAGTATGCACAAATCATTCTTCTTGTGAATCAACTTTCATTTTGCTTTAGGGGGGTTACGCATCATACTTGTTCATAATTACAAAAACGTGACGAATATCACAATTTTTTTAGCTCGCGATTCGCGCTCACATCGATTGAGTAAGAGGCCATGGTCACATTTGTTCTACGGCGGCCGTACGGCGAGTCGAATACAGCCGTTTCAACATTTTTTGTCCAACTACATATAGGTGGTTTGAATCAAGATTGATAAAACGGCTGTTTTCGACTCGCCGTACGGCCGCCGTAGAACAAATGTGACCATGGCAGGTAAGATACCAATCATGTTCATGGTTACAAAAATGCGTAGAACGTCGAGTTATCATATCATGACTTTATAGATTTTCCGCTCATGCTTCGCGCTTGCATCACTTGATGGGATGTTACCTTAACAAGTCACTGCAAACAGTCCTTAATGGGTCACTTTTCATTCTTTTTATTAAACGTAGTGGTGTTTCGAAATATCATATGGCGAGTGATTGAGAAAAGAGAGTAAACATAAATGACTTATTTGCCGCATCGAGTGACATCAGTATTACAAAAAAAGAGTTATGAGCACCATTTCCTTGAAGTTTAAATAACTTCATCAAGTTCTATTCTAATAAAACCTTATTTGATATACTAAAATGTCATTCCACCATGTGGAAATAAGTGAAAAGATTTTCAAATTCTTTACTACAATTGAAGGACAATTCTATCATGAGACCACTTGAATTCTTTAGAAACGATTATACGTAAATACTTGTATATCGCATAGGATAATGGTTTCATTGGCATGATGAACATGTAACATAACAATACGCAATTGGTTTGACGAGTGAATAGCTTAAAGACTTATTAAGGGGAGGTATTGGGAAGGGAAGAACAACAATTGTAGTCTGACTCGGCATTATACCGAATATATAGAATGCCTAAAAAATGTTTTAAAAGAAAACTTGGCATAGCTCTCAAAAATGAAAAGGTGAACTCACACTCTTTAATAGTCAGTGTCGATGGTGCGACATTAATGGACGATTAACAATCCGTTTCTGAAACAGTCATGAAAAACACCTCTATTCGTGGGCACAAGAATTGGAAAAAAAGTATTAAGTATGGGAGACAGACCCTTACCTGATAAGTGTCTCCACAAGATATCTAAGATCGAGGTCATAAAATGCAGCAAGAATCTTGCGATAGCTTCTTGACGTTGCTTGTTGCTAAACACTCTACCGACACTTGACTTGGTACTCTAACATTTACTCCATCTGGGTCAATGGGTGTGAATATGGAATTGCGAGCGAGAAGGTGTAATGTTTGCACGTATGCGCAGAGGTGAGCGGCATTATATCGGCGGATGTAGTGCTCAGGCATGTCAGGGCACATTGTTTATGCTACAACACGCCCCATAGATTGGAAGATGTTTTGAAATTGCTAATTTATAATTTGCCAATCTCTAAAATGAAAACAAATAATATAAAAAAAACACACAAACAAATGAAGGCAATTTCTGATTGTCAACACCAACAGATATAACCAACAATCTTAGCAAGGGAGGATCTACAAACAACGAACAAGTGCAGAACACACCCATTAAGCGTAGTAAGGTATTCAATGATATTGTTAATAGCATTGTCTTGTCACCATTGGCGGCGGAAGCCAAAAATTATAGGAGGGGACAACAACAAAAATTTTGACAAGCAAAAAAAATGGTTCTCAACCCAAAAATTTTAGGGGGGACATAGGAAAATAAATTGACAAGCAAAAAAAAAAAAAAAAAAGGTCATCAACAACAAATTTAGGGGGGGGGGGGACCGTCCCCCCTCTTCAAATTTAGGGGGGGACACGTCCCCCCCGCTTCCACCGCCTATGCTTGTCACCAAAAGGATCTTAACTCTGCTACCGGCATGACAACCGTTGAAGCTTAGATATCGACCCCGACACTATATTAACGAAACAATAATCTGCATTGTCATGAATAAAACCAGCCTTGAATGGATGAACAGCTTTGGCACTATCGAGCAAGACATCAACTCATTGGAGCTTTAATGTCTGTAAGGAAGCTATTCAGCTTAATGCCAAGTCGGAAGTTCTTCTTCACCTCGGCTCCATTGATATCTCTTCTCATGACGTAGCTGAAGTAGTCGCAAAGCTTGAGTCGTTAGCTGAACAGATTATCGGTCTAACTCCAGTGAAGAAAATTTGTTTCTCAACCGTAATAATCTATCGTCGCGGAGAATCATCGAGTTGCTACGAGAATGTGAATTGTGGAAACGCGGCTCTGAAACTTCTAGGCAATCACGGAAGCTGGTATGTTGTAGACAATGATAATGTCACACCTGACATGCAGCTCGCCGCTGATGGCGTTCACTCATTATGTCTACGGTGTACGTGTACTGGTACAAAACATCATCGCTTACCATAGTGGTTTCGCTTCACGGTCAGTGTTTCGCCCTTACGAAGCTGCTTACACTGCCATTAGTGATCAGGCAAAGACTAACAACAAGCAGGGGCGTCGATCCATTTTTCAGATTAGGGGGGAAGCAAAATCATGAATCAACGTTCCAAAGGCGCTCGATCACACAAAACAAACTCACTCACACACATAGGCCTATATGATTTATGAGAAAGAGACTTATGTCTATTACAAATTAATGCGAGCGCGAAGCGCGAGCTGAAATTTTTTAGTATTCCGACCTGAAAACAGGAAAAGGGTACCTGTTTAGGACTGTTTATAGTAGTGTGTGTGTGTGTGTATTTGAGTTTTGTCAGACGTGTATCATGTGGAGGATTAGTCTAGATTTTAGACGTCGGTGTATTGTTATTTCTCTCCCCTTTCTTCATTCTCCCCTGCGCGCCATCCC
The DNA here is from genome assembly GCF_018143015.1 of Lytechinus variegatus. Lineage (NCBI taxonomy): Eukaryota > Metazoa > Echinodermata > Echinoidea > Temnopleuroida > Toxopneustidae > Lytechinus > Lytechinus variegatus. Next base: position 33,521,940 of record NC_054744.1, on the reverse strand, counting down.
CAGTGATCGCGTTATCCCCTCTGTCACACTCCTCACCAATGAGGGTAGGACTGTTTTCATTTCGGGCGTAGAGGTCGAGGATTTTGTTATTGATCGACTGAAAAGCAGAACAGTCCTGGCAAAGGACTAGAGGAGGATACATATCTCACTTCACAGATTATGCAAGTGCCGAGAGAGAGCTATAATTTCTTTATATTCTGACCTGAAAGCTTGATATTCTAAGCATGTTTGGTACCAACGATTAAGATGGGTATCTAAAGAACAATAGATAAGGGCGCGAAGCGCGCGAGCTAAAAATATATATATTTTTTTGCAAACATGTACATGTACTAGCAATTACCGAGTCGAAATGAAATAACACAATCACAGATTCTGAACTGTACGTCCTACGTATATGTAGATGATTGTAGTATTGTTCGCAGAGATCGAAAAAAAAACATAGGGGTGGTGTAGCTATATTAGGTACATTATAATGTATCGTTCAAACGACTTACCCATTGTAAATGTGATATTGAAGCAATTTGTATCAATCTTACAAATAGAACTACCGCACCCATAAATATATTTTCCCTGTATAACCACCAAATTCCCCTGTAGGCGCAAATAACATTGTTGGCAGAATACTCCAAGTAAATAATGATGTAAATGTACTTGGAGAATTAATCTGCCACATGAGCTCTGCCAAGAGTGATACATGGACCATTATACATTCAATTGTGTCATGGTTATTATTTCATCAACTTATTGACATACCCACTAGGGTAACATTGTCTTCTAAAACAATAATATACTTGATATTTTGTACTGCGGGTCCAGATAGACACAATATAACAGGTGTATACACTCTGCATCTTTCAGTGATCACTATCTTGTATTTACTGTTTGGGGAAATATTAGTTCAAACTCTGTTGAAAATATTACTATATTAAAGATTTCAAGAATTAGAATACCGAAAAAAATCGTAGTGACCTATTTGAACAAAATCTTGATCAGATATTGGATTTCAGTAACACTAATGAAGCATTGGAAGTTTGGTATTAAGAAACTATGAGATGTGTAAATAAACACATACCAAACAGAAGAAAAAAGGTTGAGAATACACTTATATATATTCTCAATTCTTATCCTATTCTTATCTTTTATTATACCTCACCTTTCACTCCATGCATTTTTAAGTTATTTTCTTTTCTTTTACTTTTTATCTTGATGTACAGTATGTCAGCAATATAAAGATGACCAAGTGCAAGAGCACTTGTTGGTGATGAAGCATTTTCTTTTCAAACGCCACAAGGCCAACCGGTTTACGACCGTGCTGCACTGGTCGTCATCCGCCATTTTTGCATCACCAAAATGTGCCCCAGTGTTCCCAGTGAGAGACTTCTGTCGGGAAGTTCCTGTTGGTGTCGCCAGAGGTTAGTATTAAATCAAAGTCGACTTAACTGATAGCTAATTACACCGCAAGTTTGGACAGGAACCGTAGGATGCATTCCCATTGTACTGGCGTGTATTTCGCCTCCTATTTTGAATGGATCCGTAAGGCAAATTTCCAATTGGAGTCAATTATTTGGCCCAAAACCTCTTCTTCAAAATCCGGACGGGAGAAGTTCAAAGGATCGCAATAAATAAGAACTCCGCCAGTTATGGGTAGATAGTGGTTCGTCTAGGATATCGAAAAAATGTATCAAAAAACATCAACAACAACATTTGTTTTTTGGGTGCCTGAAATAGGCGCATGTATACCCTACATACTGATGATAAAAGAGTACTGAGAAACAAAATAGTTTTGAGCGGCTTTGAAAACATCATAACATAATTAATATCTCGACTTGTGCACAATGTAGATATTCGTTTTCCATGGGGAGGCAGACTAGCAGGTCCTTATCTTAGTCTCCCAAACAGATAAGGCCATCTTTCATATGAAACAAATCCTGGTTCATCCAGAGAAATTTTCTACTTTGAGCCCATAAGTGCATCTGGTTCCTCATTGGATACTTTCGTAAATGCTTCAGCTGATCGTCGACTTATTGCTTTTTTTGCAAGCCATCTCTGGATGTTAGATCCTCCTCACTAGTATTAGCTGGAGACCCACTGTCAAGGCCGAACCTAGGTTCCGCTACTGTTACCCCATTAGGGGATATGATAGGTTATGCTACAGAGTGAGTCAGAAAGAAGTCCCATATCTGTTTGATGTTGTCTTGTGTAAAGTATAGAGCTATTTGTCCCGCATATTTGGTATTATCATGACTGACTACGAGACAATTTTCGGAAGGTCGAAATTATCTGTTGCGACAATTTGCTGGCTAAAGAATGATTGCAAATAATTGTTATTCATTTGTTAGAATTCTATATCATTGCAATTATTGCCACTAAATGACACAACCATCATGAATTGCAATTCTTTTTATTTAAAATTCATCAAATTATAAATTTAGATTACCACAATGTTTCCAATTTATAAAAATCAAAAATGCAAAATAAGAATTGCAAAATGATCAGTGATAATTGATTACCCTAGTGTTCGACTTTACGAACTTAATATTTAAACGTTAACAGTTAGGCTAACATTCGAAAAAGTATCCCCAGCTTGGTCTGAGATCATTGTAACTAAGTGACATTTGACCTTAATGCTTCGTCATATGATATGAAACTTAAACTAGTAGATCACTGACACCTGATCGAAGAATTTCTTGGTAACATTAAGCTTCATGAACTAGATCCATTTACTTTCAGACTTACGATGATACTTCGAAAAATAAACATTAACTAAGATTTCAATGTTGATACCTACACCTGGTCAAACTTTTTTGACCCTGAGCTTTGATGGTCATGTGACTTGAAACCCAAGGAGGATGATCAGTGATAACTGTTTACCATCATATCCAAGTTTCATGATTAAATTATGATGATATTAAAAGAAAAATCAATGGTGACGACGCCATCGCCTCTTCCGCCGTCAGTAAAACGGCGCCTGTAGTCTCGCTGTTCTATGCAGTCGAGACAAAAATGGGAAACACTTGAAATTCATTGATGCAATTAGATCAGGGGAGCGTTTCATGAAAGGACTTGTCAGAAGTTTTATCCGACAAGCACTGGTTAATCCGACAGTTACTATGGTAACAGTGCCTCTCAGCCAATCTTAATCAAGGAAAGTGGTCAGAGCTGACAGCTTGTTGGACGAAAATGTTGATGAAACGCTCCCCTGATCAGAATGTATAGCGACGAACATGACCAAGATGTTCACAATTAGGCACAATTACAGCTTCATTTGACAAAATAGCATAATTTTTCATGTTCAGTCGCCAATCCTCCTCGCACACGTACATGTATAATTGCCACTTCTATTCAGATATACAGTACTCGACCGTCAGTCAAAAATTCCCAATTTTCCTGGTGTAGATACCGAAATTTCTTACAAACTGGATTGCTCTATCGTAGGCATTTAACTGTGTTTTAAGTTCAAAATGCTGGTTTGTAATGTTGCCTAGTACTGCGGTCGTATAATAGATAGATCAACACAAGTTTTGTGGTAAAGTAAGGTCAAAACGCTCATCAAGTTATAACTTTTGCCAAATTATTATTACTTATTTGAGGAACTGCCTCATTCAGCAGTTTCAGGGGGTCGAAAGTAGATTAAGACAATTAGTACAAACCTGAATCTATTATCTAAAAAGACCCATTTTCATTTTGTTTGTTTGCCATGTTCCCGCTGAAGGCCAACTTTCCATGCCTGTCGATCCGATAAATCTTTCACCATCGCCACAGTAATTGCTATTGTTATCATCATTATTATTACACCCCCCAAAAAAAATACAATTCAGCATAAACAATACAAAATAAGAAATATCAACCATTGGAATGCCAGGGACAGAAGAAGTTAACGAAATTTCTGTGGCATAATATAACGCCTCCTGCCCCAATTCACGAAATATATCAATAAGTAAACACTGATTATGTACTCGTAATCATGGTAATGTAAAGGAATATAGCATGTGAAAGGAGTATTCGAAAACAATATGGAATTTCTAGTCTCTTAGCTGATTGCTTGAGGAATGAAAAATCATCTTTGGTCAATAATAAAGTTATAGTGGGCAGCCATGTGGAAAACTGATTACCAACAAAAAAAGATTTTATTATGGCTGAATTAAGGGACATCAGAAATGTCCCGTACGACACTCAACATTTCCACCTTTAATTCACCCATGGACAGCATATTTTTGTTTGTTGTCATTTTCTCATCATGTCTACCCAGTAGTACTCTATTATTACCACAAAACAAATTGAAGTTTTTCTTTTGTTTGGACAATAAATACAAACATTTTGCGAAAATAGCTGATTTTTCTAGCATGGAATCGCCTTATACGGTGTACATCAATTTTAATTTAGAAGTATATGAGTCCCTCTCCCTATAATGAAGGCGTCTTGAAAAAATCATAAACTTCGATCTACGACTACACTTTGATCAGGGCCGTCGATCCAATTTGGGGGGGGGGGCAAAATCATTCACGTTCCAAAGGTGCTCGCTCGTACAAAACACCCACCCACACACACACACAAATACGTATACATATAGTGCGAGTGCCGAGAGTTAGCTGAAATTTCTTTATATTCTGACCTTAAAACTTGATATTCTAAGCATTGTTGGTACCAATGATTAAGATTTGTATCTAAAAGAAGAATAGACATGATAGATGCGAGCGCGAAGCGCGAGCTGAAATTTTGATATTTCGATCTGAAAAAATGACAGGTTAATGGACGTTTTTGATAAAGAACAAGATATATATCCAACAAAAGATGATTGCAAATCGAAGCAGGAGTTCTTTTGAGGCTTAGAGCTGAAAACGGGACATTTACATTCACCTATTTAATCATGAAAAATTACGGGTTTTTGCTACAGAAATGATGCGAGCGCGAAGCGCGAGCTGAACATTTTTATATTCCAATCTGAAAAGCGGACATTTTGAGCACGATTTTGAATAAAGAACGAGTAGTGTATCTCAATCTCGCTTGCTGAACATTACAATCTTGTTTTTGTAATGCATATCCAGAATTATAGGGGGGGGGGGCAAAATGAGGTATGTTTGCCCCCCCCAAATATTTTCATTGGTGGGGCGATCGCCCCCCCTGCTCCCCCCAGGATCGACGCCTCTGTTGGAGAAAGTATCTTGGCATTGGAGAACTAAAACTAGAATAGACCTGCCACGCATAAAACCGACAATCGAACTGATGGTGAATAGCCGTTAATTGGAGCACCAGGAAATTTGGTAGCCTCGTATGGTTCGCAAATTCAACGCGGAATATTTTGTTTGAATGGGATAACGGGGGGAAACAATCATTAATGAATCGTTCGATCGTGACTGAATTCCTAAAGTCCATCCTGACAAAAATTGGTTTATAATTGGTGATGGTTATATCGAAGACTGAGCAGTCTTGGAGCTACCTTGCGGTAAAGAGACGGAAGTTGGAGGTTGATCATCATGACCGTTACCGGGTACAGAGTGCTCTGATGAGTCGGTAGACTGATTGATGGATCCAGCAGGAGCAGCAGGAGCAGCAGAATCTTGTTTCTGTGCTTGGCCTTGGTTTGGAACCTGCTGAACTGGTTCCGATACGCAGCACATGAGACAGGAGAGCCATCTGTAGAACGATTGCCCACAAGAAGCTTCAGGAAGCGGGAATTCGCCTAGGATAATAAAGATATATATGGAGATAGATCTATTTAAGACGATTGAAATGATTATGTTTGTTTTTTAAAGGGTTTATGTATAGTATACCGATGATGAAGGCTTAGAGGTGGATCGGGTATGATAATGATAGTTCTACCATGAATAAAAATGAGTACATTTTGCATTTACTGTCTTATAGGCATTTCGCCCTCTCCCGTGACTCGTGTCACTACTGCTGCTTCTTCTACTATTGCAGTATGTATTTATTTTCCGAGCGGGGGGGGGGGGGGGGGGGTTGCAAGACAAAAACAGATTTTGACGAAACTCATTGGAGTAAAGTGATTTCAAGCACACTTTTGTTAAAGCTAGTAATATTTTTCTTAAAAAATTTTTTTTTTTTTATTTCGGGGGGGGGGGGGGGTGGGGCTTTTGCGATTAGATGGATATGAACAGTCAATCCCTTACTGAAAATGTGTTGTTATTTGGTTGGTCGAAGGCCCTTCACGTCACTAATGATAATTTTACCAGATAAATGAAATTCATCGGATATCAAAATAGTTCGTGACATCGGAGTACAATAGATTTCTTTGTGATTATTATTTTTTTTTACTATTTTGCGTCCGACTGAAAACCACTCAATCATTTGGGCACAGCGCGCGACGGACTGCCTCCACCGAGTTAGTCTTGTGATGCAACGGCGCTCGACGCAGGGGTCTGCTGAGAGATGAGCGCAGCGTATTACTATCCTCATTCGTGCCCTGTGTCACATAAAGCCTCCACGCTTTCTTTCCATTTTTGGCGGTATCTAGCACAGCCACTGGTCTAACTGGCGAATCGGGAACGAATTATCCTTAATTTGTAGTTGAAAACCTCTTTTTTATTTTTTGTTTTGCTTGTCAAATTAGGTTAATTCATAACCGGTAAGTGGAATTATTAGAAGATCGATCTCATTAGTACAGCCGCCGCGCAACACCAAACCACCCAGATCGAGCTATACTTGGGAGCCGACGGTAGCCGCGCGCAGTCTATTCAGGAACCGGATAGCTTAGCATGGTATGCAAATTTTGCTTAAATTAGAGCTAGGCCGATCTAGTTTTTTTTCCAGATCATGGAGATGGGCCAACTAGGATTACCAATATTTTTCGTTCAAACTTTAATTAATTAAAACCAACCTCGATATGTCCACTATACTTTCTCAAACCCGATATATTTTTTTGATATAAACGGTGCATTACCTGTCTGGGCGTACTCTCTAAGATCCTTTTCGAGTTTCAGAAGTTTGTCTTGGGTGTTGTTCTTTGCTTTTCCACCAGCTGTGAGAGAACTCCCTCCTAATTTCCCTGCAGCTGCAAACACCAAAGGTACTGCTGTGACAACGTACTCAACAAATGAAGAAACATGAGTTGTTCTGTCAATGAAGACAACAATGAGAGCGACGATGACAAGAAAGACTATTCCGATGATGATGTGCTTGATAGTATTAAAGACGTGACTGTACAAAGGTAGCCATTTTCGGATAATGTCACGGAGGAGACTGGACTTTATCGTGAATTGTAGTTGCGGAGATCCGTCACCTGTCTGCTGAAAGATTTTGTTTTGCAAACTGTCATCCCGGTCCACTTTTGTGCCGACAGAGTGGATCTTGCTGAAGAGGTGTTGGTAGCTGTCGAAAAACTGAATTATGCTAGCTACAAAGAAAAATGCACCAAGGATGACATTGAGCCAGACGGGGCTTCCATACCTAATATTTATGGCTATTCCAATTGAGGTTAAAACTATGATCTCTACCAAGAGCATCGCTGTCGCAGAGAACCGGAAAAAGCAGAAAATTCCCACAGCAATGTAGTATAGAAGCCTCATCTTCTTACTCTTCCAGTTGTATTGTTCCTCAGTGAATTGTCCTTGGGTACCATCGTTACTGAGGCGGTACTTGTAAATAAAGTACAAGAAAACTACAGCTCCATCAATGTATAATATGTTGGCTAATCCGAAATCAAGACCCCATGCATTGGTTCGGGTGAACATCTCCCCACGCTGGAAACTTCTGTAAGCGTATTCATCAACTCGGGTGACATACCACAGGAAAGCTACAAAGTAAATGATGAATGGTACAGCATAAACCAAGGCCCAGTACGTCATGTTGAACATTTTGTGATGCCGTGTGTTATTTGAAGCAAGCATGAGCAACACGGGTGGGATAAGATTGATTCGTAAGATGTTGACTGACTCTCCAGAGCCTTCATCCTGGTAATTGAAATCTCTGGAGTAGATCCTCCACAATCCCCAGATGAGGGTCAACAAGAGCAATATGTAAGTAATCCCAAAAGAAATAGTAACGATAGTACATCCAATTGTAAACGAAGGGTAAACTATACAGTTGTCCTGATCACATGTCTCTATATTCATGATATTCCAACATTCGTAATAGCTGCTCGATTGCAAATCGAAGAGACTATAACCAGGGATCAATGTAGCCCCAAACAACGGTGAACTTGAATACCTCTCTTTACACAAGACGTCATCCTTGACATCCTGTAAAGCACCGCCTGTATTCTTCAACTGACGCCTAACTTGACGTAGCACTTTGGACAATGTATATCCCAAGCAACCATCGGAATACGATTCGTTTAATGCTCCAGTGTTGTTAATTGTGACGTTGACCCAGTGAAACCCGTAATTCAAAGTGTTCAGAGACAAAGACTGGTTGTCGTAGGGGAAATGGAGTAAGGTTTTTCCCCTGCCACCCAGCCCCCAGTGCCAGACCGATGGGTTACTCTGCTCTGAATTGTCTGGTAGGTTGTCATCAATAAACACGAGATTGATTCGGACTAGGCTAACATAATCGTTAGTTACATTAAGTCTTGAGATGATTCCCTGCACCGTGCCATCAAAAATGTTTAGCTCTTTGGTGCACGGTAAGTCCATCTTTGTGTCATTTTGGATGAACAGCGAGTCGTTGTCCAACGAAAAACGGCGATATCTGGCAGAATCCTCATTTAGGTCCAGAGACGTCCCCTTGTGTTGCGTTGAGAGCAGTACCAGAAGCAAGGAGAGAAGAAATAACAGAGGGATGCCTACCATCAATTTCCTGTTGATGTTTGATTGTTTTTGGTGAGCCATTCTGGGTATCTTGGCAATCTACAAATATTAAAAAAAAATCAATACTAAAATTATGTTTATTTTTAATACCGGGATTCCTTCAATAGGTACACTCATTTTGGTTTTTTTTTCGAGAAATAGTCCTATTTCGTTTTCAACTTCATGAATTTAGTCTAGTTGAATTGGTTTTCTGTTTCTTTTGAGATGTTAATTCACGTTAATTTTGAGGTCATGTGGGCCTTCTCATACATTGCTCGCTCGTAGCCCGGCTCCACATCACACCACTTTTGCTATCACATGAACAGTGCTATGACTCATAAGTATACACTAAATACTAGCAAAATAAAAACATGATAATTGTTTTCAAGTAGCGGCTCCAAAATGAAAAAAATAAGATTTCTAAAAGGGAAATTGAGTGAGTATCCAATTTTAAGTATATAGGTGTCATACTCGATGAAAAAAATGATACGAAAGACGCATAGACCACATAGCTGAAAAAAGATTTTAAGAAAAATTTGATTTCAACGGCAATCTGCAAAGCTTTATATCCCGGATGACGTTTTACACTACTCTGTAATGCTTTGCTCATGCCCTAATTTGATTATTGTGACGTAGTTTGGTCTAATATTTCACTCGGTTTCCTTTAGAGACTATCTAAATTGCTAATAGAATGGCAAGAATGATCTTAGGGACCCATCCGCGAACTCCTTTGCTTTCTGTCCTGTAATAGAGAGATTTCTTTTCCAGACGGCATTTCCATCGAATGTATGAAGTATTTAAATGTGTTAACTGTATTGCTCCCCATATTTAAGTGAAGGATTCATTCAACCTAACTATGATATAAGGACTGCATCTCTCCAGGTAAACAGTGCTCAAGTGGCAAGAGGACTTGTAATAAATCGGGACCACGGAGTGGAATAATCTTAGGAAAGATCAACGCCAGGCAATATTCCGCAACTCATTCCGTGCCTCATTAAACGAATGAAAATTGTTAAGCCTTGCAATGCAAGAGGCACAACAATTAATAGTTTATATATATTCTACTTGGGCAAAATTACTCCAATTCTACTCATTACTCATTCCTCAACATGTACTCAAATTATTTCTTAATCACTTGAACAATACTCTGTTACCAGTCATCCTTTCGTTTCCTGTTAAATCGTATATAGCGGTTTCCGATTGGCATAACCGTCCCTTTTGTCTTAACTTTACAGTAAGCGATTTTTGCAATTCAATGTTGATCTTTTATATGATTATATTTTAAAGTTTATCAATTTATTTTTTAAATCAATAATGTTATACCTGTATATTCCATTTTGATTGATATATTCTTTGTAAATATTGCAGAACTTGATTTTTTTTATCCCAGGGCCCTCAAGGACAGCAGTTTATGTATCTGAGGCCATCCTGGTTGATTAAAACTGAAGATAATAAATGAATTGATAAATGAATAAAAAAATAAATAAATATTTAATATTTTGCCGAGGACGAGATGACACAGAGAGAATTGTTTTAGCGGCAGCGTGGCATTTGACACCCATTACTTCCTTTTCAATTTGGCAACGCTCAAGTTTATGATCAATATGGCACCCCTACACGTTTAAGATCAGTTCAGTTGACATTGCCCCCCCCCCATATATTCGGCATTATAACGCATTTTCCCCCGAATTTCTCCCAATGTCTTTCTCTCTACAAACTATAATCGTTTTTCGCTTCTTTTTTCTTCCCCTTTTCCTTTTTCATCTTTCCCTTTTTACATTCACTTTTTTCGCCCCCGCCCCCTTTCGCACCAACCTTTTATTTCGCCTATCCGGTTAAAATGGCCCCGTTGTCCCTTCCCATGGATACACGCATGATGCTCCCACGCATTTCCGTAAATCACTGTGTCATCTATGCTGTCTGTGATATTATCAGGGTATTGCAGGGGAAAGAGAGAGTCAGCTTTCGATTAACCATGTTCACGGAATGATACATGTATATCACCTTCTTGCGGTAAACCATATAGCCAACTTCCGCCATCCAGCAAATATCCGGGAGTGTTTTTGTTTTTCAAGGGGGAGGAGGGAAGGGGTACTCGGGTTTGGAACGGGTAGGGGAGTGTGGCCCCAAACTGATACCATAGTTGACCTATACAGTTATGCTAACGTTAAGCGATTTATTCAGTTATAATGGGGATGTAAAAGTTCTTGGACGATCGTCGCTTTCATGAAACATACTAGTGCTGAATTTGGCATCCAACTCTATTCTACAGCCTAGAAAATAACATAAATAATTTTCCTGACATGTATGAATGGTTTATATTAAAGGTATACCCAATCTGTACCAGAACTGGAGTACGTCCCGCAATACATGGATGAACGTTCTCTTATTGTAATTGCTGATCCACCCCCACTTCGTCTACGACATGTTTCATCTGATCCCACATGGTCTAATCTTAGTTTGTCTACAACTACTTCGTCTATACTGGTCTGACATTCAATTCAATTCAAATAAACATTTTCTTCCATTACATTTCATTTTTCATAAACATTAACTAATAAAAAATTGTAATGAAAAATATTAATATGTACATGTTGGGTTTAAAGAAGAAGGCGTATACCCTAAAAACTGAGGCTTGTGTCGGGATACGCCTATGGACAAAAATACAATACAATTCAGCCCAGATGTTACTTGTTTGTTTTACATGATAACCATTTGGTATAATGTCCACATGATCTACTCCACCTAGTCTATCATGCTTTAATAGGTGAACTGCTTTATGAACCATATTGTTAGTAGACGAAGTGGAAATTAGACCATCAGGGCGTTAGACGAAATGAGAATTAGAGTGAATAAGTGGGTATAAGAGCAAGTGTAGATCGTATATGGCAATTTATCCCAACGATTGAGGAAAAATGAATATAAACCACATGTATGTTTAACTAACAATAGTTAACTATACAATTTAGAAATTGTATAGGCCTACATAATATGGGCTAAGGGGGAAATATCATACTACTATTATATCATGTAACAGAAGTAATCATGTAAAAAAATGAAACTTACCACCAATTTACGTTGGACATCTAAGTGGATGAAACGAATACCTTTGTTACTGCATTAGAGATGGGCAGGCAAATTGCGACGCGTGAAAATACGGCAGATTTTTAAAGACAGACAGACTCTAAAACGATATACTTTCGATGTCAGGCCAATGGAAAGTCTAGTTGATTCTACATACGTGTTTAAGTGTGCAGTTAATGACCTCTATCAAAACCAAATTCACATGACTACTTTCAGGAAGTTTATGACAACGGTACAGCCGTACCGGAAAACCGAGAGGCGGAACCAGGACTTTAAAAAATGGTAGGCTTATCACAGTCCAACCTCATAATCGTGAACATCATTTACCACAAGGAAGGATCACCAGTCATTCTTATAGTCGCTCTTAACTTACGAACAGCTTCATGAAACGACCCCCATCCACTGCGAATATATTCAAGTGTACGAATTTTAATGCACAATCACGACCATACGTCGATCGAGGGGTTGTGTTCATTAATAATAGTCTTTATCGATATATTAAAAAAAGCAATTTATGCAAAAGGCTGAATTGCAAATGCACAAAGTAAGCGATTCTTGAAAAGCTGTTGGGTACAGCATACTGTGAAAAAGTGTAACTATTTGTGATTTACAAAATAACACTACATCCTCTATGGAGGACGCGATCTTGCAAAAGGATATACTCAAAACGTGATAACGCATCGTGACGTGATTTCGTTACGTTGCAAATGATTTATAGTATCAAAAGCCTTATCAAAATCAATGAACATTCTTTACTGTCATTCTTCTTGAATCTGTATATTGTGCAACTTGTTTAATCAAATTTATAAGTTAAAACTTTGTGTTATATCCATTTCTTAAGCAACATTGCTGTTTAAATAATATTTCATTTTTATCCAAGAATTTTATCAATCGTGCATTTAAACTATTTTTTTTATATATTATAATCTACTAATCGGAGGTAAAACAATGTATATCTATAAATTGCAAAGCAACTTTCGTTTAAATATATTTTTTTACTGATTCTCAATTTGTCTTGGAAAATACCTGTGGTGATGATTGGGTAAAAGATGAACTGAATATACATACATGTAAGAATTGAATATATACCCATGTATATTATATTTAAAAGCCCGCGAATAAGATCCAAAGTATAAACTATAGTGGTCGAATTTATATTTCATCATACGCACATGCTTTAGATTGATCTGTAATTATTAGAAGTATAAACAGTAAAAAAAAAGATAAATACGAAGAGTTCCTTACGTCAATCGATAAGATTACCGTAGAACTTTCATGAATTAAAGATTTAAAAAAAGGTGTGGTAACGATCATGAAATGAGTTCAAACAGAATCCAAGGCGTGTATGCATGTATAAATAGAAAAATATGTGCCAAATAGCTCTGGGAGAAAAAGCGTAATTGCTGAGATTGGAGCAAAATTATCGATTTTGAGGTAAGATTTCATGTCGTTGCAACAACTGTCTTTTACCTGTAATTGATGGATATTTTTGCATCCGAGTGTATTATTTTTTTTCGAATCCTTCTTTGTGCCAAATTTTTGTTCATAATGCAGGTGTGTTGCTTTCTCCAATTCCGTTGTTACTTGATTTCTGTATTTACTTTATATTTTTCGAAGCAATCATTAATGAAATTGATTTTTTTTACTTAAGAAAAAAGTAGATGATTTTTTCGAATTGAAACGTTTAATATAACGCGTATCCCCCCTTTTTTTTGGGGGGGGAGGGGGTGGTTGAACATATTTTGATATGCCTTATTATCATGTTTGTGGTTATATATGAACAATACTGTTCAGTATTGTTTTTTATTGCATTTGTGAAAAAATTAAAATGATATGATTTGTTTTTATCTTCACACTTGAAATAATGGCAACATACTTTCCACTTTCCACTGTTGGATAATGTATGTTGGTAAACAAATATATATATTCTTGGCAATTATCCAATTAAGCAAATTTATTACCCAATTATTAGTTTTTATTACCCAATTTGGACAGATTTTTACCAATAGTTGTGTAGACAGCATATTGCCTAGGGTTGGTTAAGTTTTTTCCCCTACTATTTTCAGAGTGTTGTCATCATTATGATCTGTTGAGTTGAATCTTTTGTTTTGATGCCAACCCTTTAATGTCATGATTCATATCAATGCACGTTGAATCGGATTGAATTGTACAATGTTCTGGGAGGTAAATGTCCACCAGGCCCCGTAGCCAGGGAATTCAATTAGGGGAAAAAATGTATTACTGCATCAGCACACAGTACAAACATTGGTACAAAAGACAAAGCTGTAATTCTGAAGTTTATTAGTTCCAATTTTGCAAACTATTTATATTACATTTTTGTTAATCTCATATTACTTCCTGCTAAGTAGCAATTTAATACAATAGAAAACTGCATAGACTACATATCAAACGTTGCTAAACTCTTCAACAAATACATACTGTGATACATGGGGGATGTTTCATCCACGAATTAAGAATTGTGTAGGTCCTATTGTCTGCAGCCGTGGGGAAATGGTCGTGTCGCTCTGTCTAAAGTGATGCAAAACCATGAAAACTCTCTTGAAATCACCCCGCATGCATCGACAAGTTATCTGCCAACATCTAATTATTATCACTATCATCAGCATCATCATCATCATCATTATTATTGTTTTTATTTTTTTATTTTTACTTTTTTATCTTTTTGCTTTTCATACACTCTAAAAAGAATCTCTGTTCAGAATTGAATCCGAAATCAGTCAGATGTGGCAACTCATCTTCCCGAGTAAAAAAGAAAAAAAAATGACCAGGAATACACGATCCGATGTGACTTTTTGGGGGGTTCAGATCTGGCCGTCACTGTGCCATCACATCAGACATGGAGTGCTTCCCCTAATGGATTCTGGATAGATCAATAACTTTTTAAAGAGAATGAACCCCTTGGAACACGTTGGCTCGTGTTAAAGAAGCAAATTTGAAGAATAAGATGTTTCAGTGAAATCTGACAAGCAATAGGAAAATTATAAGCACTTGAATATTGAGAAGGCTGCGATATATTATGCTATTAAAAAAGATCCTCCCCTTGGAAATGTGAACAAGGTGTATGATGTCTCAAGTGAAACAACTCTCCACTTTTGGACACTAAACATTTACCCCATTTTTATGATAAGGCAAAAATAATCCATGTTGTGAAACTTGTAATACATATTCTGCATTTGAACAAAGTTCAATTGGTCTCAGGCGTCCCATTTTACTTTAAGAGTGTAACTTTTAGGAATATGTAATACAAATCTCAAGGAAAAATTGTTTTGGATCAGAGGATATAAATCATTGATATGTAGAAAGCGGCATATTCATGTTTCCCTTATCTCATTTATGCGAAAAAAATCCGAAAGATCTGTCTCGTAGATAGGCTCTAAAAGTAAAATGAAAACTAATGAAGTTCAGGCCAGTTAATCAACTTTTCACAGTTATACTTTGGTGTCTATGTACATGATTTAAAATTTTAAAAATTTAAAATTTTGGAATGAATAAATTCGTTATCAATCAATCAATCAATCAATCAATCAATCAATCATGATTTAGGCCACTATGCAAAAAGAAAATGTTCGTAAGCGTACGGTTTTTAAAAATTTAAAATTTAAAAATTTAAAAAATAGGCTCTTACAGTAAAATGAAAACTAATGAAGTTCATGCCAGTTAATCAACTTTGCACAGTTATATTTTGGTGTCTATGTATATGATTTAGGCAACATATGCAAAAAGAAAATGTTCGTAAGCGTACACCTTTTAAAACTTGTTTTAAAATTTAAAATTCACTAAAATTGACAATAACGAAACCAATTCTAAGTCGACCGATGATATGCTCATCGGAATTAACGTTAAAATTTTGATCGGTTTGGCCTGTATAGCCATGGCATCAGACAGCATGACACAGGAAAAAATGGTGCCCCTCTTAGAACTTACGGAATAGGATTGTCATAACCCATTAACGAAATATCAAGTTAAGGTCAGTATTATACCTCTTAATTTGTGTACTTCATATTTGAAAAAAATACGATGAAAAGATCACGGAAACTATACCTTAAAAGGTTAAAATCTACATTAAGAAAATAAACAATCAATAATGATGTGCTTTATCAAAAATCCACGTCATTTTCACCAATGTGCCAAGTTGTAGAGGAAAGTATACCACTGACAATAACGAGATACTCGAACTTACAACACCGTTGATTGTGATGTCTGTATCCTGTTGAGATGTTGCCATGGTTGCGGAATATATTTCGAAGTATTAGATTTAAAATTTTAATATTTTGATGTTTCTTGTTTATCCCTAAGATTATCTCAAATTCAAAAGTAGACTGTTACAAACATAACAAGTAGTAGGAACAATTTCAGCTCACACTACCAATGTTAGGCCTATGCTTTGCTACCTTGGTAGGATATCATCAAACGCATACAAACATGACAAAAATGAAATATTATTTTCCTGAGACTTCTTAACTATAAATAGGCCTACCACAATTTTTTTCATATACCGGGGTCCTTATCATTCGTGTTAACGTATATCAAAGTGATATGCACTCTGCTGCCAGGTGATTACTCAAAACTTATAAAAATCCCTTGAAGGGCCTTACAGCAATAAACGAATTTACATGAAAAACAAACAAAAATCACACGAATGCTTCGGCAATTCTTCCCCGAGTCCGGCCCATATTTTGATCTTGAGGTTCGTCTCGAATATATTGATTCTGCGTCCGCCAAGGATCAGCAAGTGGTGCTTGTCCATAACCTAATGAAGAATCGTAATATGTGCTTGCGTCAGGAGACGTCATTCTATTCGACAGAAGCGACGCACTTTCGCCGCGTTCCGAAGTTGGCGTCGAATCATACCTCAACCGCGGCGCCGAAGACCGTGGACTACCCAAGGGCAGTATAATGCGAGCCGGTGATGTTGTAACCGGGTTGGCCATTACCGCCGCAGTTTTACCGCTTCGCCTGTCATTAGCTGAAGGGAGAGTATCATACTTAACTCGCGACGTCGGTGACGCTGAGCTGTATGAGGTCGGTATATTGCTTCTTGACAACGTCGAAAAGTTCCTTGATGTCGGCGACGTTGAATGTTGCCTGTTTTTCTCTAAAGTTGGTGACGTGCTGTGTTTTACCTTTCCTGACGGCGACCGCGGACTGCAGGGCGCAGGTAGTGCGTTATTGTCTGATGCGCTATAGTTGGATATTATAGGTAAATCTTCAAATAGTCTACTAGGATGTGTCCTTGTAACTGGAGAATTGCTTTGAATAGGTTCAACCTCCCGAAATCCGGATACTGCAATATCGTAGGATGGAGGTGGTGGCACTGACGATAAAAAAGATAATCAATGGGTTTGTTATTTCCCTCTATCTATTAATCTACAATGTATCTATTTGCAGATCTCTCTTTATACCAATCCATCTTAATCATCTTCCAATATATCTATCAACATTTCTATCTAATATTCTTAGCTGCTAATATGCATCTGTTCCTAATCTATAATCAATAGTTAAAACTATTGCACATGCTCATTCTCTTCTCTTGCACTTGTGCAGCTTCTTTAATAGATGCGTTAATATGCGCGCCTTCCTTAAGGTTACATCCCTAAATAAGTACAAAATGTTTTTTTTTTAGTGTGGTCGTACCCATTCGTTTGACTTCTGACTGGTGGGTGACGGCCATGTTGACTGATGGCCTTCGATTGGTATTAATTGCAGCAATGGTCCCGATGGATATAGGCAACTTCAAAGTACACGCCGGAGTCTCGAACCCTACAACCGCTGAAATCTATTTGTAACATGGATGAGAAAAAATATAGATGTCATATATGATTTCATTGAATTAGAGAAGACTAAAAAATGTCTTCAATATGTTCAAACTTGTATTATGATAGTAAATACAGCGCCAACGAGAACGATAGCTTTCAATAATCTGAATACAGTAGTTTGAAGTGAATTTAAATTGTCGGTCATAATGTGCATGTGTCAGTAAGTTTGTTTGGAAAGCTTTCAATTAATGTAACTTCTGAAGGTTTCCTTGGCAAAGAAGAATAGTGTAGTAGGTTTCACGGTACACCATGTATCTTTCTTGGGCAAGTGTTGGTTCAATTAATATTGATCGTCCGACACCTCTTCTCTGTTTTGATTGGGTAAGAACGGGAAAGCCCATGATAAATTTTAAAGGGAGAAGCAAGACGACCTAACGGTGACTGTTATGTTTAGCTGACACTATTTTCGATTCATTCTCTGTCCTTTTCTTCTTATATTCCTCCGGAGGGGGAGGGGGAGTTGGATTATGCACGAAAAATGGCAATGTGGGTATGTGTGAAGACCACTTTTTTATGACTTGCCATTTGTTCGAAAACATATCATTGTCAACCTTGTTGCGTAGACCAACTCATTTTACTCGTTCCTAAGCCCCTCGTGTCAGCCGTCAGTTCTCCTGACCCCATTTCATGTTTAATTCCATTTTCCAAGCACACCAATTTGTAGAGGGCCAGTTCTTAAGCTCCTCATTCAATACGCAACTTCCGTTTTTAAAGGACAAGTCTATCTAAACAAAAAGTTGATCTAAATAAAAAGAAAAAAATCCAACAAGCATAACACTGGAGACTTCATCAAAATCGGATGTAAAATAAGAAAGTTATGACATTTTAAAGTTTCACTTAATTTCACAAAACAATTATCTGCACATCCTGGCTGGTATGCAAATAAGGAAAATATGACGTCATCCACTCACTATTTATTTTGTATTTTATTACATGAAATATGAAATATTTAATTTTTCTCCTCATTTTCAAGTGATACGATTAATTCCTCCCTGAACATGTAGAATTAGCATTGTTAATACTATATGGTTCAGTCAGATTGGTCCTTATTGTAAAAAAAAACAAGAACAAAAGAAATAGTGAGTGGTGGACATCATCGACTGAGTTGTGCATATCACTGTTTTGTCAGTAATAAGCGAAACTTTAAAATGTCAAAACTTTCTTATTTTAAATCAGATTTTGATGAAATTCTGAGCACTATGCTAGTTTGATTTTCCTCCATTTATTCAAGTCAGCATTTTCCTGGGGTAGACTTGAACTTTAACGGTATGGTTTCAGGTTTGGGGGTCAAACACCCTTTTTCCTAATACGTGCCCCGGACTTTTTTCCCTTTTCTCTTTGTTCATGTTTTTAGCGTAGTCTGTCGGGATACAGTTGGTAAAAGCGTCTGCAGGATCAGAGCGTAACAACTGATCCAACCAACCACAACTATGGAAAGCCAGCAACGTCAACATAACAAACGCGTTTGTTCAAAATATTCTATAAATTTGATGAATATTCATAAATTCATGGTTTTCTTTAATAGAAAGAAAACAGTGTGCTTCAATTTGTTTTCAAGGGACATTGTGCAAATTTTCCTTAAAAAAATTATTACAATGATGGATTTCCATTTACTTGATGTTGATCGGATCAATCCTAACTCTTTGTAAGACGAGGCCCTGGGGCCGTTGCAGAAAGAGTTGCAATCAAACGCAACTAAAAAAAAAACTTGCCTAACTTGATTTTCAGCCAATGAAACACCCGTATTCGTACTTGCGCTTGATATTTTGACTTGCGTTTAAACGCAACTCTTTCTGCAACAGGCCCCAGATCGACCAAAGCTATTACGTTATTTCCAATGGTGTACTATCAGTAAGTTTAATCGTAAGTGTGACTTAGCATGTATCTGCAACAGGGCCCGATGCGTAGCAATAAGGGCATGACTGACCTGAAGCGAATACTCGAGGAAAATATTCGGGCACGTCTCGAAGGAGCAGGGGACGACAGGAGGGACCCTGAAAGCGGTGGGTTCGATCGCTTTTTTCTGGTACGACGGACATCCTTCCAGTTCAATCTCGACTATGTCGTCTCGGATTCTCTTGTCGTCCGTCCGCCAGCCAGACTTGGAGAAGAAGGTCAGTGTCTGGATCGTATAAATTAAAATTTCTTTTCAAAATGACAATGTTACAATAGCCGTAATTCTTAATGAAACTGGTCCCCTTAACCTTGAATAGCAATGGCACTACCGATAAGTCCCTTCAGACCACGTTTTAATTCCAATAATTTTCTGTGAGCCTTTAGTCTATCAGAGGTTTCATGTACCAATAGATTACAAATGAAATACTATAAAAACATTTTTTTTAAATTGCAAGTGATGAATTTAAACATAGAATGCGCTAAAATCTAAGTGGAATAGATAGGAATTCGGATTGCTCGCCCACTTCTCTCATAACTGCATCATCTTCTGAGGTAAAGCGCCTGGTTAGACACAATCAAGAAAGCTCGAGGCGCAATCTCGACACGGCATTTATTCCACTGAGCAAACCGTTTTACCGAAAAAAAATTGTGCTATAGGCACTATAGTCGGATCGTAACACCTTGGATGCCATCAAAATTAGTCTTCCATCTATTTACTGGCCTGTCGGATATCTGAGGAGGTACATTATATCGACGAATCTGTATTCCTCTATGGTCGACCGTTTTGTCGACAAGCAGAAAGGTTTTGAAAAAGTGAACACCTTCCCACAAGATCGTACCTTACTTTGTACCGCCTTACTATTATTTGTACCAACGACAAATCCATGTGAGAATAATAATAATAAAAGAAACACAACTAAAACGTTATGTCGGGAATACCTGCGTCAAGGTACAGGAGATGTAAGACACATCGTTGTTGCTCTGGTTATCAAGACACCCTGAGACCCACATAGACTCTCCTACCACATAACCTCGTTTATTTACATTGACGTCTAGTGTAATTGGACCAGTCTCACAACACAGGCAGCCCTCATTAACTGTCTTCTGATCTCCTATCGGAACCTTACAAGAAAAAAATATATGTATAAAATAAATAAGAGAGGTCTGTTGGAGAAAGAAGAGCAATCACACATAAAGTTTCAATAAAATTAGAAGCGTGTTAAAATGGCGGTTTGTTCATTATCTATTCCAAAAGACACGTTTAAGCGCAATTTTTGGCCCTGGTATATCAAAGAACTTTCTTTTGTAAACGAATATTACGATGTATTGCATAGCCCTAGCTTAGGGTATTGCAGCTGCTCCTAGAAATGTTAATTTTTTCATTTTATATTTCGCGATTGAAAAAAAAACTCCTTACAAGGGCGCAAGATGTGTTCTCTTGATCCTTTGATATAAATTTGAGACTAACAAACACAAGATACGATTCACAAAGTGCCTGGAAATTTATGTTTTTTCCTGACTCGTGAAACTACTTTCGTGTAATACTTTTTTTTACGCGTGTGATGATGAATGATTGGGTTGAGGTGATAGAGTCCCCCCCCCCAAAAAAAAAAAAACTACATGTACGCAGACACTTTCTACAATGCACCTTTGAAGACGCAAGTGAAAACAGCTGAGAGGTTTCGTCGAAGATTCGTTTGCCCAGAGTCCATGACGACACTGCTATTTTGATTCCCGGATTTTCGACAAGTGCTTCTTTGTTATTGAAGGGCTTTTGACAAACGATTCTCCGCGTTGTAGATAGTGTCTGCGTAGTTATTGCGAAAACTTCCTACTAAGACTTACGGTCGCCTGGACTACTCACCAGCACTTCGGGGATGATATTGAGGTCGACCACGGGTTTGATCTTGAAAGCCCTCTTTGCCGAATGGTCGTACTTCCGGGGGCGATCGATGACAGCTTTGACCATGTAGGAGACCTGAGCAAACTTGCAGTAGAGCTCTGGAGGTAGGCCGAGAGGTAGGCGGTAGCGGAACGGGAACTTGTGTTCACCGGCTGGAAGGATGTGACTCCGATCACATGCGTCATCTGAAAAAAAAAATATTGGGGTCCTATTCAGTGATTTTATTCATCAAGTTGCACTGTCTTAAAATAAACACCAAAAAAATCTGAAGTCTAAATCAGTGTTTCCACTCTTCAAATTGTGTTATGCTGATATAAAAACCTCAATCTGCTATACTAGTACCGTCATCTGAAAAGAAAGAAAAAAAGTCATCTTTAAGTATAAAGTCAAACGCAGTGCTTTTACAATTTAGTTGTGATCCTGAAATAAATAGCTTAAGATTCATGGAGTTATAGTCGAATATGTCAAATGGGCTATATACAGGGCCCTGGGAATGATTTTTGTTTCCAGGGGTGCTGATTTCAGTTTGGAAAGAAAAAAGGGGCTCTTTTACAAAATGAAGATCACTGTGGTTATATTTCTCAATTTTTGCACACCGTCCATAATTACAGGGGGTGCAGCTGCCTAAGGAGAAAAACGCATTAAGCACCACCACTAAAATATTGGGCTTCAGCACGCATAGCACCTCTGCTTCTCACACAGAAAAAACTGTGTTGTTAACCAGTGTACATAGAGGACCACACCAGTTATTTTACACCGGTGTTAGTTTTACACCTAAAGGTGTTATTACAACACCTATGGTTGTTACATTTACACTCTTTGGTGTTATGTTCAATCTCTAGGGTGTTACTTTAACACCTCAGGGTGTGATCCTCTATTAACACCAATTGGTGTCAGTTTTAACACCACAGTTTTTACAGTGACACGGACATGGCTACTACGAATGTCTATTTCCTTCCTTCTGTATTGAAATATTAGGAAAAATTCGAGCGACTTAGGGTCGTACATTTTCTTGATTTTATAAAAAAAAAAATTTTTCATATATTTTCATTTGTTTACTCCATTAATGGAATCCATAAATATCCTTTGTAACCTTTGAAAACTCCTAGAAATCGGGAGAAGTGAAATCAGTGATAGGGCTCCGACTGCAAAGTGTTAAGTTACTTGTAAGTAAATGATCACAAGGATCGTTTACACATTGGATTTCGTCAATCGTAGAATCAAATTCTTTGATCAAATGGATGATTTTTTTATTGTTTCATAATGAATTTAGTTATGCCAGTGAACAGTGGTGAAGGAGCAGTTGAGATAACTACGACCCAATGAGAATTGATTTTGAAATAAGAATAATAAAAAAAAGAGATGAAAATTATATGCCTAAAACGTTTTCCTGTAAGTGCATACGGAATTTCAGTCTATGCATGCCGTTCATGATTAAACGAATTTCCTTTATTTTTTTAAACAACATGAACATTGAGAATGTTTTTTTGCTAAGCCATATTTCCCATTGTTCATGTGACTGTGCCGAATACGTACATATTTTCGCTAAAATTACGAAGTTTTGAATAACCTCTTTAAATCAAATGAAATGGAAAATGCCTGATGACGTTTCTCAGCTCTAATTCCCACCCTTTCTTTGTGTTATTCGGGACTATTTATTCATGACTTTTGGACCCCAATGAAGCGGGAAAAACAATTATGCCTTTATTGATGGAAATGGCTATTCGGGTGTTCAGCGCAAACGGGTTAGCCGGACATCGTGTGTTTCGGAGGGCAAATCGATTCATGTCTGATGTTCCGTAGGGGTGGGGGTGGGGGCGCCATGTGGGCGTGTGACTTGTTAAATGAATCAAGCATAATATACACGAAAAACAATCAACTAACGAAAGGATGTAATTGAAAATGAATAAAAACACATTTTTAATGATCAACAGATTTAAAGAAAGCAATGCTACACAGGGCTGATATGATAGATAGTTGAAGCCATCGTGGTTAAGTTCATATTTATCGATGCTTTTTATGTTTTATATTGATGATTATTATAGTGCTGATGCTCGTTATGGTGATCATGAGACGCAATTTTTTTTTATTAAAGATGATGATGATGATGATGGTGATGATGATGGTGATGATGGTGGTGGTGATTTGGTAACTATTTTTTATCAATAATACGAAAAACGAAATATTAAAATTATATACATGTATCATACATGTAGTATGAAAACATAAGGGTCTGCACCAAATGATAAAATATTATGACAATGATGAAGAATGATATTCCACAATGGATCAAGCTTGGTTTGACATTATTGAAGGCTTAAATGAAGTAGTGAGTGTGATAACTTTATTTACATCCCGCCTATGCTGTTTATATCACTGATTTGTGAAAAACTAAATAAATACTTGAAGTGTTATTTTCTTTATATATTCCTATCCAAAGCAACTTTTTTTCTGGGGCAGAATGGTACTGTAAACAGGGGAGGGTGAGCAAGAAGGCCTAATATATCTCAGTTAATTTGAATTACAATTCAATATCACAAGACTAGATATCTCTCATTTATTTGTTATGCCCTTATATTTTCTTCTTTTATATGTCGTTTTTCCGATTTTCCCTTTATATCTTAACTTCTTGAGAAACCACATGGACCGATGTACCACATTGCCTCCTTTGAAGTGCTACCCGTACATGTTGTAAAGTTGATAGCATTTCATCAACATTTTCAAAATAACTTCCGATGGAGCACCTTTTATTCAAAATCATTCCAAAGCACGTGCTGTGCACCATACATATCACCAGTACATTATAACACTACATCAAATACTGTTATGTACAAATCGCCCTTGTTCAAATACGTTCAATCACCATCGATTTCAATTGATTTCTATATACATGTATATATTGTGTTTTTTCCGAACTCCTCCTCTTGTTATAATGGCGAAGCGTTGTTTTTAGTGTCTGTGATTGCTTTGCAAACAATTTTATCACCATGAGAGCACTTTTTAGGCTTATGCTGTTTACATACCAAAGGTATAATTCCATAATGTAGAAACGCTTTGTTAGAAATCTTATACAAGTACGTTTACATCTACCTCAGACCTACATTCTAAGACATTAAATTGCTAATTCAGCACTTCTTGGAGCTCGTATAAGAAACTTCACTTCAGTTGTTGATTTTCAGATTGAGGTGCTAAACGCATCACTTTGGATGCTTAAGATAGCGCATCACATGTTGTTTTTAGCACCTAAAGTGAAGGCAGTCAGCACCTGTAGGTCAGTAACAACAAGCATAATGTTCTAAAAGTGTTAAATAGTTCCAAAAGTGCTGAACATAGCACTATTTTTTTAAGTGTATCATTAGAAAAGCATTTTCTTATGCCATGTCATTGATATAAATCAATATAAAAAAAGCTGATTTTTGTTTTTTAAAAGAACATGCGTTTAAAAATATATCTAGTATACAAGTACGTTCACATCTACTTAATACTACACACAAAGTGTTCTATTCAATACTTTAAGCAGCTTGTATAGTAACTTAACTTCCGTTGTTGATTTTCAGCTTGGGGTGCCAAACGCCGCACCAACATCACATGCTGATTTAAGCACTTGAAGTGAATCAACTCCTAAAGTGCATTATATCCTAGTTCGTAATATTGCTTAATTGAGTATTCTATATTTTATGTTGTATTATTATAAAAAGCATTTGCAAGCAACATATATATATATATATATATATATATTATGTATAAAAAATAAACTTTGCACTTTATTACAATTCATGGACTTTTACGTTCACATCCAATAAAAAACACTAAATTCAGCACTTTAAGTAGCTTTTAAAGTAATTTAACTTCAATTGTTGATTTTAGCACTTTAAGTGCTAAACGCAGCACCTCTTCTGGTCAATGCAACAAATGCTCCCCTTAGCATCCAAATTAATGGAAATCAACACATGCAGTGCAGTAATATTATTGTATAGCGTACGAGCTCCTGAAAAGGATCGTTTTTAGCACTTTATCATTTTTATAATGTGTTGGCATATTATTGCAGTCTGTTTCTACGCTCCTTAGTACAGCATGCCAAGCGTGAAAAAAGGGATAAAAAATTTATTGATTTTATTTTTAAAGAAATAAAAGACTTGTATTTTTACATCTACTTTAGACGTTAAATTACATGACTAATGGAGTGCTTCAGCAAGAATCTTGTCAGTAATTTAAATTGGCTAAATTGCTTTCAGCCAATCGGATGCAAGGATTTCAATTGCTTGTAACTGCTTTTCAGCGAAAATCACACATGGTTTGTTCCATGAAATGATCCTCATGGAGTGATTCTTCATGACTACCTTCACCCCCTATCTTCCTCTCTCTCCCTCTCTCTCTTTCTCTTTCTGTTCTCCTTGATGTAAAAATGTGTTTTATCCCACAACCCATTTCTTTCTTACTCCCTACCCCATTCGCCTCCTCTCTTACTACCCCGATCTATCTCTTTTCCCCTGTCTCTCTCCTCACCCACATCCACCTAACATGCACACACCCACCCGCCCACACACACACCCAACAACCCCCCCCCCCATCATCGCGTCCTCTTTGTACATCAAACATTTCAAACTGTCGTACAAAATCCAAGAGTGTAGGCAGATAAGCGACTTATAAAATCACTTTCATCGCCTAGAACCTATTGCATTTTTTATCTCTATTATATTCCGTTGTATTTCCATCTTCTCCTGTAAAATGCACACATCAATTTGGTATGTATTCCCGTACGTCGAGGGTAGTTCTGAGAAATCCTAAATATCGAATGCAAGAAAAAAAATGTCATAATGAGTCGTTATGATCCATGGTGGAGTCGGTCTAATATATTTGCAATTTCATTCGTGGAGAGGCTTGAGAACTGAGTAAAGAATGAGGTAAACAGCCATGCTGATATATCAACCAGACTATTAATCGGGCTAGTCTACATCCAGGTTTTTTATGATTAAAAACATCAACATCATATTCCTTTGTGTAGAATGAAAGAAGTTAACACAGAAGTAAGCAGTATCCCCTTTTTATTCAAAGTTCTTTCATGGACAGAAAAAAAGAACGTTGGTCATGTTGATGTTGGATGGATAAATTGAACAGCGAAAACCTAGATAAAATCTGATAAAGTCTGAACATAGGTTACAACCACCTTGTCGATGAGTGTCCCATACAGTAAGTGTTGAAGTAATGTGGTCTCTCATCTCACCCAGCATTAGTGAAAGAAGGGTAAAATGTCAATATATAGTATCTCATTTATCTGTTTGCATTTAAAACATACAATTTCGAAATAATAAGTAAGTTAAAATTTACTATTATTTGCTTTATTCCCAGGATGACAGAGAGTTATACCTCTTATGATATAATTTCACACTGTTAATCATCTTGAAAAGTGGGCTGAATCAATCAGGCTAACTTCTTCACGAGCGATGGCTGTGCACGTGTTAATACGATCAGTCAGTGAGATGAAGAATTAGCTTGATTAAATTAAAGGGTATGAACAGAAAATACAGAATGAAATTCAGCCCGGTTTCTATGAAATACGGTGAGTGTTTTATTATGTGAATATCGAACAGCAGACTTTATTGGGACAAGTGCGTTCGCCAAGTTATATTTTTCAAGTAGTAAATTTTGAGATTTGAAAACGGAAAGTGGTATTGATTACAATAATTACACCTCGGATCCACTCAAGACTAATGAAGACATTTAGTACACATCTTTTTTAATGGAATAAAAGTGTTCGATTTCCAAAATAATCCTCATTCCTGAAAATTAATGTACTAAATACCATAATTCTTTTTTTGCATTATTTATCTATCTATCTAATAATTCCTCATTTCATGATGTAGCAAAGCATTTTGGGGCAACACTTTAAATTGCAGAATTATAATAATGTGTGCATGGTGAAAGAGGGGTAGGGGCAACTGCCATTCAATTAAAAGCATTCGTGTTCTACCCCGAAATGAAACATAAAAAATAGTCATTGCTATTATATTAGAATAACGCTGATAACGTTGATTTAAATGAATTAATTGGTCTCAATAAGTAACACAAAGGACAGCAAAGATGAAGCACAATGTAGCAAACATTTACAGATAAAGCGTAGAAAAAAAATCATTTGTACCTCGTCGGTCAAAAGGGTTGTTGGCTATGAGCGTTGTGTTTTGGCTTGGACGTGCAGTTTAGCGTACATGAAAAACGTAATTTTCAATGGGTTATATGTTCTAAGCCAGTCAGATGAAAGCATGTACAGTAGCTACTATAACAACAATAATTCAATTTTTAATTAAATTCAATATACCGATAATCATGTATACATCATTGACTGTTTGCTTTATAAAATGCTCCCTATGGCTATGACGGTGTTTGACGATTTCGTTAAAATCACGGTGAGCGGACCAAATTGAAAAAGGAAAAAAAAATAAATAACAAATCATAGCAAAGGTAGGATTAATAGGCAAAACTAAAATAATGGACCATAATGTTTGAAAAAATTACCTTCACCAAAGACGAGGGCAGTATGTTTGAACAATACTTCTTTCCATAAGAAGTCTTCTCCATCATCGTGGAAGTTTCTCCATTCCGTCTTCGTCTTTCCCTTGAATTTCACTCGAATACCTGGTGAAGGAAACAAATTAAGGGAAGGGGGGATATAAAATAATGGTATGAAAACTTGCAAGACACCAATAGCGATCTACTTTAGACGAAATTAACGTTATTCAGTTAGACTGAGCGCTATTCATCACATAAAGAAAACAGAGCAAAAAAATCTCAAACGTTTATACAATGAAATATTTATTAAATACATCAAAGGTAGTCTGTGAACCTCCCCCGAATCACGCAAAGATTCCCGATGGGTCGCAAATTATGAATGCGCGATTCTGATTGGTTCATGGTCAGTGTTTTTAACGAAGTGCGCGTGCAACGATGGTCTTTACTGGTCAATGCGTTTTAGGGACAGATTACAAACCTTAATGTCGCGAACCCAGAACTATTCAAGATTCAATTCAACGTTTATTTCCAAAGTCCAAATCATTGTTCAGAATTATGTCATTCGTATTGGTTACCGTAATCTGGAGATGGCGACTCCTAAAGTCCAGCTTGTAGCTGTTAAACCGATAATACATAAAATACAAATATTGAAAATGCTGAGAGAAAGTTCCTTCCATATTATTACAATATAGTGACAAATGAAAAAGAAAAAAATATTATTAAATTATTATATACAAAACAATAGACTTGAAAAATGTTTTTCTGACAAAATATAAAATATTAGTAAGCTACTGGTATATATTTTCTCTGAGCTTACATGTTGATTGATCTGACTAGTCATGTTTATTGCATTATAATATGTGTAAAGTGTCAGATTGAATATATGAATTTAATGTTTTTCCTAATAATGAAAATGAAAATTAATGCCTTCTGAAAAGGTCCGCGCTTGATCTTTAACAAAAATGTTGGTAAAACGAGAGTGTACGATAAACATGATAAAACATTGAATAGCATTTCCAGACCATTTCACGGTCGCTGGTATATATACCACACCAATATAAGCTCATGATCATCGGATGTACAAAGTACATGTGATGGAAATAAATTCAATATCACTGGACGACCATGGCTATATGAATTTGTCGATCGACCGCATCCACAGAAATCAATCAATTGGCAATTCACGGGCAACAAATTGAACAATCATATTTGACAAAGCCTCAATTATGGTTTGGTTGTAGAGCAAATCCTTGCAATTGCATTCATCTTAATGAATGTGGGATTTACTCTACGAGTCTCAATATTGGGATTATTATTTTGGAGAAAATTATGCTTTATTACGTTTTGTTATCAGGATTACATATTAATTTTGTATTTAAAAATATAATAATTCAATCGAAGGCGCTGACGACATCTTTGAATAATCTTGATTAAAAAAAATGGTATCACAAACCGTACATAAATATATCATCACTCTCCTATTCTCGAAACATGCATTTGCAGTATTTTAAAACTATCAAAATTGGTTTGGATTTAAGATTTATATTTTATCCAAACGATTATTTTCACCTCTTCTGGTTTATTGTCAAGTCGAAAACAAAATCAATGCTTTCCCCATTCTCCCTTTGCCACCGTACTATAGCCTTCTGAGAAAAGCAGAAGAAAGGAAAACGTTCTAATACGGGGAAAATAATAATCTCCACTCATATCCCTTGTAAAGTGACAGTCGCACATAAAACAAAATCAAATAAAAAAAACAACAGCAACAAGAACGACACCCGACTCCAGTCCGTTATAGAAAGCTCCCGCAGACCATTGGTTATAATTTTGAATTGCATCATCAGTTGGTTGGGAGTTGGTATTAGTGCTGTGACTTTGAAGCATTGTGTTATTTATTTATTTTACTTATTTATATTTATTTATTCATTTAATTTTTAAATTCATTTATTCATATATTCATTTATTTATGTATTAATGTAGTTTTTTATTCATATATCTTTTTATTTCTCTATTTACTCATTCACACTCCTAAGATAGTTGGGCAACATAATTATGTCCAAGCAACAATGGGTTAAAACTATATCCAATTCTGGTTTAGTTTTAAACCAATAATGTGTGCTTTGGGTGAAAACTACACAGTATTGGTCGAAAACTACCAAGAGTTGGACAATTCTTTAACCAATTGTTTTGTGGACAATATTTTGCCCAACATTTCAAGAGTGCATTTACATGTATTTATTTATCTCTTCATTCATTCGATGTAAAAACTGTGGTGTTAAAACTGACACCAATTGGTGTTAATAGAGGACCACACCCTGAGGTGTTAAAATAACACCCTAGAGATTGAACATAACACCAAAGAGTGTAAATGTAACAACCATACATGTTTAGGTGTTGTAATAACACCTATAGGTGTAAAACTAACACCACCAATTTAACACCGTTGTAAAATAACTGGTGTGGTCCTCTATGTACACTGGTTAACACCACAGTCTTTGCTGTGTTCATTTTTTCATTTATGCATTAGACTATCATAGATCGGTTTTGTTGTTGTTACTTTGACATTATGCAGTGGTCACACTGGTGAAACCTACTCAAGACCGACCGAAGCTAAATTCGTTTAATCGGTCGGTTTGAAGCCGGTTTCGTTAGTGTAACTGTACTTTAGAATGGTCACTAATAGTTGATTAATGAACACGAGCATTCTCAATGCTACATAGTGAAACTGCAGGCGAAACCGACTCCAGACCGATCAAAAGCCGTAGCGTTATTTTTATGAATACATTTCATTTGTCGGCTACTGGTTCGAATCGGTTCTGCCTATGTGACTGTCGAGTATCGAATATCATATACACTGCAAAAACACCGGTGTTCATTTAACATCAGCCTGGTATCTATATCGGTCCACACCAGAGAGGTGTTGAAACAACACCGGGGGCCCATTGCATAAAACGTTTTACCTGAGAAAATTCAGGTTGTTTTTACCGGAGTTTTTGCCCTGTGTTAAAGTCAATGGTTTTGGTTCCTGTGCTACAAATATTTTAATGACTTAAATTTTGCTTGCCCTCTGTGTTGTAACATGTATGATTTTTATAATATTTGTACCTTGTTTTACTTTGTATGTTTTATCACTTTTATATACATGTTTTGTTTTTATGCTTTTAGGGCCCCTTTTGATACCAGCTTTTACTGAAAGGGCACCCTATTGAAATATTGTTTAAAAGATAGATAAATAAATAAAATGGCAGAAATCAGACTAACCTTAGTTCTCAGTTTTTACCAGAGTTTTCTCAGGTAAAAGGTTTCATGCAACAGGCCCCGGTTCGGCGTAAGGCTAATACCAATTTGGCATTTAAGCAACATCAAGTAGTGTAAGCCAATATCGGTTTGATTCTTAACCAGTTTTGTTTCAATGCACTTCTTTGATGTGGACCGATAGAGATACCAGGCTGGCGTTAATTTGACACCGGCGTTTTTGCAGTGTAGAATGGTCATTACATGATAGTCAATGGAAAAAACATCAGCATCGATGAAGCAGCATCGTCTACCGTGTCGTGTCTACCTGGAGAAGCAAACGTCCCCATTTTTCTTTTTTATCCCAGAGTCTGTATATGTGCATGAAAATATGTGAGATGATTAATGATGATGTATTCCCGTAAATGAGAATGTCGAGTCTTGTAATTATTTCTCCACACTGGAACTAGATGAACTTCTCACCTTCCTCTCATGCACAACGCGCCATGTCTCCCATAATAAGATGCATTGTTTACATCATTTTTTTTTAAATGATTATTTCCTTCAAGACGAGGAGATTGTACGATGTGTGGATCATAATTTGCTAACCCGAAAATTGTATTAAAAAGCAAAAAAAAAAAACCCAACAACACCAACAATATTGGAAAAGCTGTGAGTATAAAAATTATATTTATTCGCTTGTGAAGCGTGGCGAGGCAATCGCTTATATGCCATAAAACTAATGCTAGTAAAAGTACCTACAGTACATTATATACAATAAATTGTCACTTCAAAACTGACGAAAATATCGGTATATTTGTTCCTTTCCAAATTTTCCTAAATAAAGGTTTTGAAATGGAAAATTAGGAAACATTTATGACATGATGTTTGTGAAAAAAGGGTGACAGAGCGTTTCATCATCATTACGGTCTTAAAAGGTGTCAGATCTGCCAACTTCCCTTGATTATGATTTTGATTATAGATGCAAGCCATATAAAGTGTGTCTTACTTTTTACAAAGGTAACTGATGGAGAAATGTGCTTTAGCGGATAAAACATCCAATTCCTTTCATGAAACGCGTTATAAGACAAATGCACTCCCTAATTTTTTATCTATAAAACTGAAAAAAAAAATATATCATAGGTATTCAAACGTTGGAATGACATTTTTTTTAATATCACCTTTATTCAAAACAAAACAAAGGGTAGTTATAAACAATGAAAATAAGTCTAGGTTACTCGTTTTTAGGACAAAGTATAGGACTAATAAAATAACTACAGATACACAATATATAACATATCACAATCAAATTTACATAAAACGATTGTACATTGGTGATTGCAGAAAAGAAAATTGAAAAAGATCAAGCACATACACCCTAGATTTTCAGCGGTTTATCAGATCAATAAACAAAAACGACTGGTCGTTGCAAAAAGAAGCAAATTCAAAAGACAGTTATTTTTGATAATTATTAATATTATAACTGCTTTACTTCTTGTTGTTGCACATTATTTCATCTGTGTATTTTTTTCTTTCTCCTTCACACCCTCTACCCCTCCCCTTATTCTCTTTCTCTTCCTTCTCAATGACGTTTGAGTATATGAGCTATCGCGAAGATGAGCTTATACCGTGCTTGGCCCCAGGAGCTGTTCCCTTTTCTTACGTTCTATTTAACCCTTAATAATCCATCCATCCAGCAATTCTGCAGGTCAGTGCACGTAGAAATAGAAAATAGCGACAACAAAGTAATCTCATATTAGCGTACTACAGTTCACTCACCATTGCAGTTCACTCTGTAACTGAATTTCAATTTTTGTTGTGCACTTTTCATATCAGTATTTGATTTTTGATTTTATTTTATTGTTTACTTCTGCAATTACATCATTCGTATATGATACATTCTCCATAACATAACAAACATAGTATATTGAGAACTTTTTTTTCGCATGAATCATAACTAAATGTACTAAAATTATCATTACAAACAAAAACTGATCTCATACCAAATTAGTTAACATTTACAATTTGCAGGAGAAGGATTGTCATCATAAGCAGATTGCTTGAAAAAATGACAACCCCCAGATGGGGTTTCATAAAGCTGTTCGTAAGTTAAGAGCGACTTTAAGAACGATTCGTGATCCTTTCTTGTGGTAAATGATATATTCACTGGCGATGGTTAAGCACTGAAGAAAGGATAACCAGTCGCTCTTAAAGTCGCTCTTAACTTACGAACAGCTTTGTGAAACGGCCCCCAGGTTAAAACTCATTGATTAACAGTGTAGCAAAATCACGCGAAATCGTCATTAATTCGAAATACTATATATAGTGGATTTAACCCCGGCTGATGCTAAACACTCTGCCGATATAGTAAAGCAAATCGTCTTATTCATTGATAAAAGTGTGATTTTTTTTCTTTGCACACCAGCATGGTTGCTGGGTAAGAATACAAACACTTTACAACATATTTCAAGGATTTGCATTGCGTAAAATTTTACTTCGTGTTACGTGCACTTTATATTCTCCCGCAAGTACATGTACGCCATTTTTTCGTGATGTATATATACCTCCAAACTGGGTATAAATTTGATTTAAAAATATATTTACTCGGTGGTAAATATCATCAATATTGTCTTTATCATCAGACAAATCATCATTCAGAACATCTTATGTACACCGCACAAAGAATGGTGTTTGATTTAACACTAACACTGTAACACAGTAAAGTTTCAGGAGACCACACAGACAGGACTGGTAATGAAACAGTGGTGTGGCGGCGTTCTTTAAAACAGAGAACAATCAACATGATCAAAACCTGTGCCTTTGGTCCAAATTCCTGACAAGTATCCACTTAAAACTCCAAAACGTAAAAACTCGAAAATTAACAACCTGAGTTGATAAAGGAGAACCGACGGAAAACATTGCCTCAGAAAATCTTAGGTCACTTTAGGAGAAGTACTCGAGTAAATCAACGGTTAGAGACAGAAAGACTTTAACGCTGGCCTTAGTATTAAACCAACGGCCTTCTGGTGCCGATGATGCTCTACGGTCCTGCCGGGAGTTTGTAAACCAAAACGCCACATCCTGGACTAAGTAGCTTCTCAGTAGGGGCTGATGGTGGAGATCTAAAATGACAACCGCTTGAAAGGAAAAAAAATCGTTCACTGGAATACTTGGACCGGACCACTTATGTCATGCCCGCTGGTAAAGAGTTCTTAGCGTTTCGTGCATACGAACTGAACTGACCTTTATTTTTCTCCTTTTAATGTAGAATTTAAGGAAAGATTTTTTTTCTTCAATTTCTGATATGCCTATCTGTCCTTTCGTCTCTCTTTCTGTCATACACACTCAGTGTTGTGTGGTATCTCCGTTCTAGAAAAAAAAGTGATTTTATTTGTTTGTCCTCATTTTACCTTTTCTACCCATTCCCTATATCAGGGCTGGCACCAGGATACTTGGATGGCGAAGGTGGGAAGGGGGGGGGGTGGGTTGGGGGTAGGGCGAGAATACCCAAATTGACGCCAATTCTTGTGTCATTAGAGTGAAGGGTCTCTTTTTATAGAGTTGGGCCAGCCAGACCTCTATTTTCACGTGCTTCATTGTTCTTTATTCCATTTTATCGCTCTTCATTCCGTCTTGATAAATGATACCAACCCTGCCTATGGCTCCAAAATCAGAACCCCGACTTTAAAAGCATTGCGAAAGATTTCAGGAAATTGTTATTTCAGTAGGATATAAAATAAATCATTGCATCAACTGATAATGATAATACATGAAAATGGTATAATTTTTTATCTGCTATATACCCTCGATCTAGTGTATAAAGAAAAATCCCTTTTCATTTGTCGTGATGCGGAGTCATCTCATTTTAGGACATGAGGGATAAGCGAGAGAAAGCTGACAAAATAAGACCCGCGCACCCGTAAGCCATTGCAAACACCTCTTAATACCTTCCACACGACAGATGTACTGTTTAAATATTTGACAGTGTTTAAAGTATCATCGTCATAAGAGTAGACCTTATAGTTTATTTATTGGAAGGGCAGAACCATGATCCTCGCCCCTAAAAAATAATTTTTCTATGGCTTATTGGTGATGACGGGCCCGTGGAATAAATGGGAAGTAAATGAATTATATTTGGCATGATTTAGGGAAATATATTAAATGTATATATATATATATATATATATATATATAAATATATGATATATATATGTGTGTGTGTGTGTGTGTGTGTGTGTGTGTAAGCAAAGAATTCCTTAATGTTCAAATACATATCCATTAACTGTCAACTTGTTCTATTGTATGTCTAACCCATTTTTATTTATATTTTTTTATGAAAGGGTGCGTGCGAATACAAAACATACAAGTACAAAAAATCTATCCATCCATCTATCTATCTATCCATGTATTTATTTATCCATCTGCGTACGAACTTCTAATACATATTATGATTTAACATGATTAATTTCCATTCAGATATATATGTATAATGAATCTGTATCTTAAACTTTAACTCTCTTAAAATCGAGGATATGATATGGAGGCCGGGGAAAATATATCACACATGGCAAATTATTATACACAAAAGACGCCCACTAATTTCCGTATACCGGCCTATACATTTTAATAATTCATTCATTAGGTAATTAGCTTGCATCTGTTTCCGTCATCAGATCTCAGAACATCGCCCCCCCCCCTTTAATCCTCGATAGCTACTTTCTTAAGGAAGTCCCCCAGCAATGGCAAAGGCTATTTACTCTCACCCTACTTCATGCAAGTCCGAAAAAAGTGACTCCTTTATTGAATTACATGGCGACACGTATATTGATGCAGTGCTACGATCATTGAATTTAATATACCCCTTCTAGTCGGTCTATCTACTGGGTAATCCATTTTATACTTAAAAGATAAACCTAAGTAAATATCTGATTGGGAATCCATGCTAATTGGGTATTTGCTTTTCTTATTCCAATCAAAGACGTTTCATTGGGTTGATTTGAATAGGAATGCCAAACAAGGCAATATGATTCTATGTTATATGAATTAACATTGGTATACACGAAGTAGCAGCAGCAGCAGCAGCAGCAGTATTAGTAGTAGTAGTAGTAATAGTAGTAGTAGAAATAGAAGTAGTAGAAGTAGTAGTAGTAGTGGTATATAGGGTAGCAGCAGTAGCAGCAGGAGCAGCAGAGTAGCAGTAGTAGTAGTAGTAATAGAAATAGTAGTAGGAGTAGTAGTAGTAGTAGTAGTAGTAGTAGTAGTAGTAGTAGTAGTAGTAGTAGTAGTAGCAGCAGCAGCTGTAGTAGTAGTAGTAGCAGCAGCAGCAGCAGCAGTAGTAGTAGTAATAGTAGTAGTCGTAGTAGTAGTCGTAGTAGTAGTAGTAGTAGTAGTAGTAGGAGGAGGAGTAGTAGTAGTAGTAGTAGTAGTAGTAGTAAGTAGTAGTAGTAGTAGTAGTAGTAGTAGTAGTAGTAGTAGTAGTAGTAGTAGTAGTAGTAGTAGTAGTAGTAGTAGTAGTAGTAGTAGTAGTAGTAGCAGGAGCCGCAGCAGCAGCAATAGTAATAATAATAATAATAAAATAATAATAGGCATTTATATAGCGCCATCTATCTAGAAATATTCTATTCCGAGGCGCGTTGTTATTATTATTATTACCCCAGCTTTAGCTCGAGCTGCCTTTCAGCGCTCATGCATTCAAGGAATTAATCCTGCCGGGTACCCATTCACCTCACCTGGGTCGAGTGCAGCACAATGTGGATGAGTTTCTTGCTGAAGGAAATTACGCCATGGCTGGGATTCGAACCCACGACCCTCTGTTTCAAAGTCAGAAGACTTATCCACTGGGCCACAACGCTCCACAATAGTAGTAGTAGTAGCAGTAGCAGTAGCAGTAGTAGTAGCAGTAGCAGTAGTAGTAGTAGTAGTAGTAGTAGTAGTAGTAGTAGTAGTAGTAGTAGTAGTAGTAGTAGTAGTAGTAGCAGTAGCAGTAGTAGTAGTAGTAGCAGTAGCAGCAGTAGTAGTAGTAATGGTGGTGGTCGTGGTGATGATGGACAGGATTACGTGAGAGTATTGCTATCACATCTTAATCACAGACGGAGTACATTGGATAAACAATCGCAAATTCTCGTTTATTAAGTGTCTTACAAATCTCGAGAGTTAGCCTGTCTTGATGAATATTAATATTGATGAGTATTCTTCGTGATGTCACTTTTCAAAAAGTCATCTCCTAACTTCTACTTTTCTTTTTTTACTTACCCCCCCTGTACGTAAATATTTTACTTTTCTTCATGTGCAATGTGTGTGTGCTTTAAAGAAAAAAATATTCCTTCAGAAGGTGGAAATAAACGTCCCAATGAAATAACATATCCTTGCCCTATTCATGACACACGCGTTGAATCCGGCAAAATTGTGGAAAACATAAAAATATACAAATAAAGAAACTTTTGAAAAGTAAAGGAACAGAGGTCGACTACCCAAGTACACTCCATTGAAAATTTGGAACCAGAAGTAGACGAAGTGCGAGATAGAAAGAACAGTTAGTGAGCAGCAATCCATATGATGTACAAAACAACTGAATAAAGTGAATATAGTAGTCTCTTTTATCAACACAAAGAAAAATAAAGATATTTTACATTGTAAGCACGTAAAATAAAAAAGGAAACGTATCTACATTCCCAGAGAGTAAATGTATACGGCATAGTGGTTGTGTCTACATCAGTAAATCCTAACATATCCATTCCTATTACGGTGGATAAAGACTAAAAGGTCACGTGCGGAAGATGCAATCCAATATACCTTTATAGATATCAATTTTTTCTCGTTGCGGAGATGAATTGTATTGAGCAATTGATTTTGCTCTCTCCTTTACGGAGATACATTTTGTTACGGCTTCAAAAAATTGTTCCGGCTGTTTCCAATGGATGCGTGGATGGGCTGCAGTAGACTGTTGGGCTTTCAAGGGAAGGGGCGGGCTTATAAGATGGCATCGCAAATAAGGTGTCACGAAAGTGCATCTTGTTATTTCTCATTATTTAAAGTGGCCTTGCTTCTTTCGTGTACTGATTGCAATTCTTTTTTTTTTCTTAATCCTCTTCATCTTTCTTCTTCTTCTTACTCCTCTTAATTCGCGTTGATCAGCCACTGTTCAGAGGGGATTTGAGGGGTTATATCAATAAATTATTATTTAGATTCTTATTTATTCTTTTATTTATTCATTCATTCATTTAATTATCATAATTATTATTAATACTTTTTTTATTTATGTTTGGGAGGGTCAGTTCCTTCGCATGATCTCTAGGGTGTTTTAGACTTGGGTGAGAGGACAATGATAGTGAATGATAGTAATGATATCTAATGGCTATCAAAGATTAAATAATTGAATCAACAAGAACGAGAAAGAAACCCTAAACCATCACGACAATTATAAATTTCAGAAGATTGGCAATGCTGCATCGGTTATAGTTTGCTTGGAATGACTCTAAGGATAGATATTTACATTTGTGTAAATCATGCAAATTATTAAGTATAGCTAAATAATAGTTTTATAGGGGAGGGAAAACTTAAGGTCAACCACCTCCTCCGTTCCAAGTGCATATAAAAAGGAAAATGGTTTTTAAAACGAGGGAGAAAGGGAAATAATTGAAGAAAGAGAGGACGTGCTGCTATTAGGACATGCCACTGTTTTTTTTATCACGCTAAATACATGACGTCACGGTCAAGTATTCTTGCATTACTGAAAAAGAAAATCCCCATGCAACGCCGCCCAAGTTGCCTTAGCCCGACATTCGTAAATGTAAACTCTTAAAATGATATAAAAATGTGAATAAAAATGCGATAAATTTAGAAAGTCTTCGTAATTAGAAAAAAGAAATTGGTGTCAGATCGAACATTGAGGTAGAACTTTGACTTGATATGAAATTAGGACTAAGTTCACATCTACAGCGGATGTAAGAACCCTAATGAGAAACGACGTGTGAAGATGTGAACTACATATCGCGTATGGAAATCTATCAAAATTAAAAAAAAAAGTATACACCGCAGTTAATCATTTTTTTTAATTAGTCTTCGCTTTCAGACTCTGATAGTAATATCATGGTACACTCTTAAAACAGATTGGTCAAAGTAACCATTATTAGGGGTCCTATTGCACTGACAATTTCATCGAAATCGGATTGAAAACACAGTGGCTCAGTGGTCAGACGCCTGCCCCTCAAACAAGACGTCGTGGGTTCGAACCTCATGCCGAGTCATTCAAACGACTTTTAAAACACTGGAACTTCGGCCTTTTTGTCAAGCGCTCAACATATCGGTATATGGAAAACGATTGTAATATCATGTCATACATAACCCTCTTGTAGGTCAGCTGAAGCAGAAGAATTATGATAGCTGTCCAGGGGCCGCGGAAGCGGGGAGAGGAGGGGGGGGGGGTGTACAAAAACGTAAAAATGAATTATGATTGTGATTTTTTGCATGGTCAGCCCCCCCCCCCCACTTTGAAAACCGTTCCGCGGCCCCTGTCATCATCTTCATTATCACTATTAACATCATCATTATTATTATTACTAAAAAACAGTGATACACACAATATTATTCATAACAGTATGCAAATGGCTACGGAGAATGTGTCATGTATACTCCCTATCATCCTTTGAAATACATATCACAAGAGACATATGCATGTAATTATTTCTGTAGAATTTCAAACATGGTTTCAGTCCTCATGCAGCATGTAATAATCACAACTTTCTAAAAATAGAAAGATTGTGTCTTGTGAAATCGACAATAAGTAAAAATATATCACAAGTACCATATATGTGAAAACCATATAACAATGTTTTCAGAACGTTGAGTGTGTGGAGTAATTTACTCATTGACGTGCAAACCGACACCGCCTTGCAATTGACAGTTTTATTAAACTCGGCCGAGGTCAATATTTCATGACATTAATATCTTGCTAAATAATTAAAATGACATTAAGGCCAACTACTGTATCTTCTAACAATGTACATCGATCATTATTCAATGCGAATCTATCGATCGCTTGTGCGAGACGATAGACAATAATTCACTTCTTGCGAAGCTTAAATAGCAAAAATGACTACACTAAATGGGTGACGCGTGTGTCGTTAATACACCGCCTTTGTGTCGATAACAACCATTAATTCCAATAACCTAAGATTATTATTACTAGAAGCCTATTTGTAATTAATTACACGTGCCAATTTCCACTAAACTATAGAATGTTTTCAATGTTGCAGAGAGGTACCGGCAATTAATGATTAATTGCAAGACTTGTGATTGATTTCAGGACCTGACATAAAAAATACTTGTTATTGATTTTAAGTTTCTTCCAACGCTCCCTTGAACAAAATGATAAAAATAAATATTATTCGGACGGTAAATGACTACGTAAATTTCACAAATAATTATTTTACATAACTGATGTGAGAAAGCATAGAGACAGAGTTAGTAAACAACCAGGGAACTGACAACTTATGTCATCTCCAAGGGACATAGGGAAAGTCCCTCTCAATGGCACTCGTAACGCACCGACTGGGCTCCAAACCAGGATGTCGATTGTTCAAATAACGTTTAACTAAAACTGAGCCATCGCGCCTCCTCTTGTCGTCCCATGCCGAGAATATATACTTGAAACATATTTTCAAGAGGAGATCATTATAAGTTGATTAAATTTTCCTACAAACAATGAACTTGACTGGGTGGTAACTGTTATGACTGATTGCCCAGAAAGAAAAATGATAGACGAATGGCACTATATCACGAATGGATAAAGGGAAAATGATGCGTGACATATGTAAGTTGAAGGTCGACTGCCAGCTTTCAAACGGGTTAAAACACATTAATTAATTTGACCTGACTCCTCCCCAAGGTTGCTGATCCTTTCTTGCGTTATGTCATATCCCTATACAGTGCGTCCCACAAAACAAGAAACAGAATTTATTGATGATTTATCATAACTTAATCACAGATACAATAGGCAAATGACCTACCAAAAGATTCATCTAGAATTACTTAGATTATTTCTCATTCACGCATGAGTGAGCAAAAATAATTTGAAGGGGTGATACAAAAAGTCATTTGGCGGGCTGCATCTGAGTTTCAAAACGAAAACCACATATTAGAAAAGTTCAATATCTGCTTTTTGATTTGATACCTCAATTAAAGAAAATGGTCATGAAATAAGAAGTTCTGGTTATTTGAAATAAGGCTTGGATTTCAATAATTTCATAAAATGAAGAGGTTTCACAGACAGGCTCGCGTTCAAACTCACTCGACACTACGTTTTGCTGACGATCATATTGTTTGTGTGAATGCTTTTGTCTCTGTTTCAGCGGGTACAGGTTGGCGCAAATGGGTTTTGACACTTTTTCAAACAATGGCTGTTGTGCACTCAACCATAACAACAACGCTGAAACAAATTTACCAAGTAACAAAGGAATATCTACTCTATCCATACATGCTAAAAATTCTCTCTAAATCCCACAGTTTCTTGAAAATACTTAATTTTAAAACTGTAATATTTTTTTCTGACTCGCACTGTATATACATGTATATGTGTATATATATATATAAAAAAATCCCATTCTAACATACTGCTTATACAGTGATAGAGACAATAATTATTTTTGAACAAGAAGACCTGGGATTTTAATGTAGAAATTGATAAATGAACTATATGAATTGCGTATTGCCCGCGCATTTATATCGCAAAGCATATGGCTACGAAGACTGGTCGGTCAAGATTTTATAAATGGATAAAAGAAAAATATAGTTCACAGAATAGACCAGGACATCAAAACGAATGATTGCTCTTACCACAGGAATTTTTGACTGACCTTGAGTTCGCATTATCTGTATAATTCCAATTAAAAAACGTGTCTTCTGCAAATAAGGCAACCAATCACTTCACAAGTGCGGTGTATCAGCAGCATCGAAAGAGAACTCCACTGATGCGTGAAATTTTAATTGCTTTCATAACGCTGGTCAAATCAATTAAAATTGGACATCACACTAACCAGGTCGACTTCAGAATAAAAATAGCCTCAAAGCTTCCCGCGCGTATGGAAATGACGACAAAGGGATTCAATTTGATCTAGATGCAGTGTTCAAGATCTATGGTTGACAGGTTAACGTCTTTTTCACCAACTGATTGCAGTGCGGTGTATATCGGTACGATGTCATAAAGATGATTACAAAAATAACAATAGCG
This sequence comes from Lytechinus variegatus, assembly GCF_018143015.1. Taxonomy (NCBI): domain Eukaryota; kingdom Metazoa; phylum Echinodermata; class Echinoidea; order Temnopleuroida; family Toxopneustidae; genus Lytechinus; species Lytechinus variegatus. The sequence continues at coordinate 33,479,511 of NC_054744.1, read as the reverse complement.
GTCATGTTATAAATGTTTTCAATAGCAATATCGATGATTCTTTTATTAGTAATGGGCATATATTTACGATTGATGATGATGGGGATGTCATTATGATAAAACAATAATAGCAACAAGAATAGTCATAGTGATGATTATGATAATAATAGCTAATAAAGACAAAAATAACGAAAATAATGATAATGATTTCCAAAAACGATAATTGTAATAATGATGACATAAAATGAACTAATTAATGATGTAAAGTTCGGTCATAATAATAACGATATTAATGCACTACCAACAAGAATTGTTTGCGGAAATCCTAAATTACGTGCCAGAAAATGAACCTTTCGGCAGGTGTTTTACCTTTTACCTATGGCATAACCGTCTATGGCGTAAGCAGGGATTTTTTTTAAAGAAATGCATATGATACTTGTCAGTTTAATATATAGGACATTAGAATGATATTGTTCTATTTAAAATTACGAATGCACGTTACTTTGTCGTTATTTGCCATAATTTTGGATGTGTTTCTTCTTTTTACATTCTTTCAGATGTTTTTGGTGAAATCGCAAGTAAACAAAAGCAGATTATACGTAAATATGCATACCTGACTTAATTAGTATATCAATTGAATCTATATGGAAATGAATATATGTACAGGACTTTCATTTACTGAAATAAACATAGTCATTATTAATTTGTTTGAGGAAAAAAAGACTAACCATTCAAACTTAGTTTCAGTGCCGACCCACGAAAATGATTTCATAGTAAACTCTAATCTTACAATGAGTATAGTTATTGATTTATTGCCAACCTTTCCCTTTAAATCCGAGATGGGTTTTCTAGGCCTTCCGACAAACATCCAAAAAGTGATGCATTCCACGGATGGAGATGGATGATGGTGGAGTTGATAATTCCATCACGTCTAGGAAGAACCATCCAATTATATCGACGGGTGTGTGTTCGGCCGGAGAGTTTATATTTACTCTAGATATTACCGTTGGAGAGAGTGCATCCATGTAACCACACCAAGAGAATGGGTTAATCATCCAATACCCCAATGATGGTTATTTCAAAGCGCGACAAAAGAAAAAAACGAGATGGGGGAAATGAACTTACCTCTGATGTGCTTTTTCTCCGCCGAAAGAACGACGAGTACGAATCCTTGAATGACATCGCCGGGTTTGAATATATCGACGTCATTGTTCTCGAAGACGATGTCGAACACTTCCAATTTGCTGCTCATTGTGGAAGTGAGTGATGGTGGTGGTCGTGAGAAGTCGGTGTCATGGTTGGAAGAGTCGAAATGGGAGAATGAGAGAGAGAGGGAGAGAGAGGGGGAGGAATAGAGAGAATCCGTTTGTGTTCCCTCAGGGGATATTGGTAGCGGGGTGAAGCGAAGTCGCTGATGAGGGTGTGCGCGCGTGTGTGCTGTGTTTGTAAAAATCGTGCAAGCTCCGCTGGTGTTAGTCTAAACCAAAGACGTTTTATAGTTCATGCTTTCTCAAAGACAGCACAATCGAGGGCCACGGAACCATAAATCGTTCCGCGACCACAGAAGATAAATAGGGGCACCCTAAAAATATTAATTGCACTTTTTACACACACACACACACACACATATATATATATATATTCAATAAATGTAAGCATTAGAAACTCATTTCTATACGAAAAAAAATAAATATGGAAAGTCGAAAGTATGTATATATATATATATATATATATATATATATATATACGTATATGTATATAAATATATATGTGTGTGTGTGTGTCCGCGTGTGTGTGTGTGTGTAGATGCCAATGATTGTGCAAAGTGCTCAATGCCTGGAGATCGCCTCAAATTCGGGAGTGAAACCGCCGGTAGCAGACGTTCTATATATATATATATATATATATTATATAAATAGTGTACAATCTATTGTACAATATACTGGATTATATGTACGACAAATATAAAATTATCCCGAGTGCAGGTTTATTTCACCGAGGCCGAAGGCCGAGGTGAAATAGGCTTGCACGAGGGATAATTTTATATTTGGAGTTCATATAGTCCAGTAATATTGTATGATAGAAGTTCACTATTTATTATAGTTAATAGATCCCTCAATCTAAGCCCCCCATCATGGATTTTACCATAGTCTAGATCTAGATGGCATACGTTCTTACCTTATATTTGTGAAATTCCAATTGAACACGATGTTCAATTTGTCGTCTGCTGCAAGGGGTTAAACCACGTAAATTTGTATTTCTATCTGCTATCGGAAATTATAAAAATGCTACTTTGGGAAATCGATATACAAATATATCGATTGAAAACAAATTAATCGATATTCTCCCCATTCATTTAACACGGGTTTTGCCATCCAAAAATCGAAAGTTATATTGTACATATGTACAATATAACTTTTTGAAGGGAGGTCACGTGGTACCAATCCAGCCAATCACAGCTCGTATTTTACTACCACTATTTACTATAGATATATATGCTTCGGTATATAAGGAACAAAATAATCTCAAATGGTTTCGTAAAATGCCGTAGAAATAAAATGGTAGATTTTAAGAGGATCGTAGCTCTCAAAAATGGAAGGTAAAGTCAAATTCTTCGTTAGTCTGTGCCCATGATTTGACATGAAAAGAGAATTCAAAATTCGCTTCTGAAACGGTCCATGAACGTGATTTTTTTACAACTGTTTCAGAAACAGTCATCATAGGCAAAGAGTTTGTACTATTGGAATCAGCATTTTGATGTGCATTTTTAATGCATACATTTTAGGTACACATGGAATAATATTTAACGTAACTTACAAAAATCATTATCACATTCATTGGCATACTGTAACAAATGAGGGACGCTGGGGCATGGACGCCAAACATTTTCCCGACAAAGGAAAATGAAGAAAAGGAAAGAAAAGGAAAGGAAGGAGTATGAAACATGATATTGTTTTCTGAAAAAGGTGTCAATAACTATCACAAAATCAAAATTTTCTTATTAGGAATATCAACAGTTTTGCTCTTTCGCTTCACTTTTTCTCAACTTTCTAGAAATTTGGCTGAAAACGATATACCTGCATTGGTGCTTCATAAAGCTGTTCGTAAGTTAAGAACGACTTTAAAAACGACTAGTGGACTTTTCTTACGCGCTAAATGATCACCAATGCACATTGATTTAACAGAAGAAAGGATCACTCTTAATAATAATGAATAAAAATAGAATTTGTATAGCCAACGTAATTATCCGCCTTGCTAGGTGCTCAAGGCGCTCCTATATTATCCCGGCTATAAAGATAGTCTGCTGATTCTGGTGCGCACAGCTTTTTGAGGAATTACTTCCTGCCGGTACCCATTTACCTCACCTGGTTCGAGTTCAGCACAGTGCGGATAAATTTCCTGTTGAAGGAAAACACGCTGTGGCTACGATTCGAACCCACGACCCTCTGTTTGAAAGGCGAGAGTCAGAACCACTAGACCACGACTCACCCATCTTAAAGTCACTCTTACGAACAGCTTTATGAAACGGCCACAGCCTCTCAAAATGTTTGTTTGATTACGCCACTGGTCACATTGCCAATATGAGGACCTTCACAGTATTAATTAGTGATTTCGACATGCAAAATAGTCACAACTATTTAATCTTTTGTTCATTTTACTCAAACTTTCATCGATTTCATCTCATGATTTATCTGTTTTCATTCAAGCCAACATGTTCCAAGCATTCCATTCTTCTCTAAAACCAGTTTGACGCAAGTGTGACCTTCTCCTTTAATTGAAATGTGACATGCGTGATGCAGAACGCCGAACAGGTGGCTTTATTGTACAGACAGGAAATGTAGCATTGATGTACACTAGTCGAGTACTGTCTTGCACCCGATGACATTTTTTTTTTTCGAAGAGGCGTATTAAGGATAATCGTTTTCTTCTCCAATCCTGTTTTCCGGGCGATGTAATACGAACAGGGTATCACAATTTCCAAAATGAGGGGAAAGGGGAATTCATTTCAAACCTGGATATGTGAAAAGGGATATCATATCATGAAAATATACACAACAAAAAAGTAAGTCCCCCCTAAATCAAATTGCTGTAACTTTTGAACCGAATTATTTTGAGATATGATATTTCATGGGTGGTTTTCTAAACTCATTAAGCAACTCCTGGGGAAAAATGAGATTGATCGGTTGAGTCATGCATGAGTAATTAAAGATTGAATTAAAAATGACCATTTTTGAAAGTCACAAGAGTCGTTTTTCAGATTGTGCAAATACAAAGTTGAGCAAAAAATTGTTTTTAGGTGAATTTTATGGTGTTATGCTGTTTTACTATCCATCATTTACCCACTTCAGACGAAATTTTGATATCCTATGTTCATGGTTGAGTGAGCATGATGTATTGCAGGGGCCGCGGAAGCGAGAGGGGGAGGGGGCTGGGGGTTTCAGCCCCCTAGTTTTTTTCCATAAGCAAGTACAAAAATGTAATACGATTTTGATTTTTGGCATTGTCAGCCCCCCTCCCCCCAATTTGAAAACTGCTCTGCGGCCCCTGTATTGTGACGTATCATCATAGGGGTTTTTTGGTAGTATCTTCTACAACTTGTTAGATCATGTTAAAATTTGAAAATGTTGATGGCTCCCCCGATTATATGCCCCTCCCCCATCTAGAATTCTGGATCCACCACTGATCTGTCCATTCATTTAACTGATCCTGAGAAATTGTTAGGAAAAGAATACATTTATGCAGTATAAAGTGTATTCATTTCTAAGTTTCGAATGTGCTCGCTTATGTTCGGAAAGTGTTTGGTGATAGAAATGATGGATGATAAAAACTACAGCAATTAAAGACACATTTGAAACCGAATTTGCCCCCAATATTCACTTTATTACCCTTTAAAATGAGTCTGTGACATTGAAAATACCAATTTTCCCACTTTGATGCGTGCTCACTCATCCATAAATAAACAAATCGATTTCATTTTGCACAGAATTCTGCCCATAGGTTGATAAACATTACTGCCAAACGACATTGCTAAAGACAGCCTTGAAAAAAAGTTCCACCATATTGAACAAGGGGTTACGTATGCAAAAAAATGCACCAATAATGTACACAAGTCTATGAGAGAGGAAGTCAAAATTTTAACAAATATGAAATGAGGGTTTGTTTCATGGACAGTTTTTGTTACTTCTGCCAACAGTTATTTCATGAAACTTCCCTCATGGCTTCAGAGTAACACTATCCAAAAGGTGCGCACACCAAAATAACCATTCAACACGGCACAGAGTGGGGCCAAGGCCTTGAACTTTCTTTTCATTTGCATAATTTTTTAATATTGTGTGCTCACTGATGCATTAAACATCGGGATTTTCATGAAAATCAAATCAAATGAACTGTGCAAGGAGTTTTGTGACAGATATCTAGTTACAAATTGCATTTTTCCAATAACGTTAAAAAGTGCTAATCACATTCCACATGTTCATTCAAGCGTAAATGTTTAATTTGACACCTTTGAATCATTGAAGCATGATAATTGGTCATGAACATAACGAAAAAGTTGAGAAAAGATCATTTTCAGTTACCAAAATGAAGCAATACTTGCCTACGATATTTGAAAATCGCATTTTTTGTTTCCAATAAATGTTCATTGAACCGTGAAACAATGAATATTGTTGAAGATAGTCTTCCCCAAAATAACTGTCATCATATTCTAGCATTTTTATTGATAGAAATGTGTAAAAACCCAATTATAGCAAATTTGGACTTGAGTTTATTCAACCGTGAAATTTAGCTAAAAAAGTTGTATCGTCTTTTAGAAAGTACTTTTTACAAGCCTTCTGACTATTTTTCATGATGAGAATGTGGAATTAGTTCCAATAAAATGGAATCAAAGTCATGATATTTTGCTTGTGACTTTTGAAAAGTGACATTTTTGACTTCTAATGGTGCTCATTGGAGTATGACGTAAGATACGTCCACAACATTTACTCAGAGGGTAGCTTATAAAATTACCTACACGCTCATGTAAAAATACATTAAAAACTCGCATGGGTTCGGAAATTATTGATGTTTGTTTAGGGGGGGGACTTACTTTTTCTGTTGTGTATAGAATATTCGAGGAATTATTTAGGGTAAGAAAAACACGAAAAAAAATGTTTGTTCAAAGTTCTCGGGGTTTGAGGTTCATTTTTGAAGTCCATCTACACTCTAAAAAAATGAAGTGCTAATTCAGCTCTTAAAGAGCGTGTATAGTGACTGCACTTCGGAGTGCTGATTTGTCTAGTTGAAATTTGAACGAGAAAAATCAGCACTCCGAAGTGCAGTCACTATACACGATCTTTAAGAGCTGAATTACCACTTCATTTTTTAGAGTGTACGAGCACTGTCTTACCCTTTTAATGCAATTTACCCCCTCCCCCTCCCCGCTCTGAGTTTGCGTTGTGATTTCGATAATTAGCTATGATAAGTCCAACCTGTAAGACTAAATCAAATTTCGAACAGTGAAATAATAATAAAAGTCGAACTTACGGACTATTGCGAGCGTCTTTGTACGAACAAAATCTGTTTCAGTAGGTACATGTAATCACCTGATTTGGCGCAAATGGGTTTTGACACTTTTTCAAACATTGGATGTTGTGCACTCAACCATAACAACAACACTGAAACAAACTTTACCAAGTGACAAAGGAATATTTACTCCATCCATACATGCTAGCATTCTCTCTGAATCCCACATTTTCTAGAAAAATACTGATTTTAAAAAATGTAACATTTTTTTTCTGACTCGCACTGTATATACACATATTTGTTTTACTTCCACCAATATGAATCTTCAAATAGATGATATATTTTGCAGAGCAAAATAATGTTACAACATCGTGAACATGAATAATTCTGAAATAGTGATCATGTCTCACGAATCTTAATTCAGGCTGGAGTTATTGCAACATGAACATTTATATGAATGTTATAAATAAATGTCAAAAGTCTGTAAGATTAGGTGATTGATCAGTGCACTGAATTGCCTTGAATAGCAGACTGCCGAATAGGTAAAACTATGTGTTTAGTACTTTTTTTATCGATTGATGTAGTGTGCAAAGACTCTATGATTAATTTCCTTTATACGCAGTGTAAACAGCGTTAATACGGATACAAATTTTTTTCTCAGTAACTAGTCTGAAATCGAGGCTGATATTATTTAATTTATCATTAGAACCTTTTTATATTTAAGATGCGATTTACTTGTCGCGCAGTTTGGTTTTAAGGAAATAGCATTGAATTATTAATTATTTCGATGTAAAAACGAGAAAACATGTGCGATGATAACCACTCGTATTTAGAATTTTGATTGTTTTTTTTTAAGTATTCGTTGCCCTCAAGATTTTTTTTTTACTTTTAAAGAGTGTTCATAGGTCAATTCTTCCCAAACAGAAAATAGGCTGGAGTAAAAACACCAAAATGCCGGATGTTGAAATCATGGCAGAACTTGAACATTTTAAACGTGTTAATTTTCTCGCGGGGCTCACTAACCTTTGAGCACCATTATTTACTATACACTGATATGTAAATTAGAAATTAATCGATGAAACTCACTTTTCTTTGTATTTTATTTTTATGATAATTTAGAATTTTTCATTGATTTGGGAGTATGCTCTTCATCAAATCCCGATAGGTTCAAACAATTATACTTCCACATGTCCAGGCAGGAATCGTTTTCTGTTTGACACAATGATTAGGAAAAATTAGAGTATTAGATCTTTGAAATATTTTTAATGAAAGTGTGCTGGCATCATCTACCCCTCACATGAATGTACTGACAAGGGTATGCATTTAACTCTTTTGTGTAATGAAGCCAATATCTAAAATGCAATCACTTTCGTATTTTATATCACAAAATTTTCAACATTATGCTTGCTTGATGTTCCTCTTTTGATTCAAACTTACTTTTGATTCATTTATTTATCTATTGATAGATTGATTGATTTATATTTATTTATTCATTTGTTTATTAATTTATTTACTTAATTATTTAAATATTTATTCATATATTTTCCTTCATTATTTACTTTTTTGGGGGGTGGGGGGTCTTAACCTTTAAATTGGATTAATAGGAACATCGATGATTTGCCTCTGGTGTGCTTGACTCCATTATAGTGTATATAAGCTTAACGATTGATGGTGCTGATCATTTGTTTTCATGACTTTTTTTTGGTTTCATCTTGTAAATCGACGATTTATATTTAAATTCACTGATTGAGGGCGTATTTCTATTTTTGTCTCATCATAGGGAAAAGTGTCATTTACCCATAAGTTGCAGTTTAGTCTTTAAATTCCTTAATACGAGCCCAATGGCGTGAGTATTATTTGTTATCTTAAAGTTTATTAGTTTTAAGTTTATTACTACTATTTTTTTTATATTTCTTTTTTGGGGGGCGGGCGAAAATATTTTTTGCCCCCCCCCCCACTTTTTTGTTTTTGTTTAAAATATTTATTCATATATTTTCCTTTATTATTGACTTTTTTTTGGGGGGGGTCTTAACCTTTAAAAATTGGATTAATAGGAACATCGATGATTTGCCTCTGGTGTGCTTGACTCCATTATAGTGTATATAAGCTTAACGATTGATGGTGCTGATCATTTGTTTTCATGACTTTTTTTTGTTTCATCTTGTAAATCGACGATTTATATTTAAATTCACCGATTGAGGGCGTATTTCTATTTTTGTCTCATCATAGGGAAAAGTGGCATTTACCCATAAGTTGCAGTTTAGTCTTTAAATTCCTTAATACGAGCCCAATGGCGTGAGTATTATTTGTTATCTTAAAGTTTATTAGTTTTAAGTTTATTACTACTATTTTTTTTATATTTCTTTTTTTGGGGGGCGGGCGAAAATATGTTTTACCCCCCCCCACTTTTTGTTTTTTGGGGAGCGACTGCCCAGCCCCCCCCCCCCCCCCCCCCACTTCCGGCGCCTATATGCTGGGGGGTAAGGGTCTAGATCTAATGTTTCTGCCCAGTTTCATTAAAACATATATTTAATCCTGTATTTTAACAGATTCAGCTACCTGCCACTCAATGCTCCAAGGCCAAGCTGTGCCAGTGCTCTGTTGCACACAGTTCAGTGCATGGTTAGTATTTTGACGTAAGACATAATATTTATATTGAATGATCAATGCCGCAATAAATCTAAATTCCAACATGTGATGAAGTTGTTTGGTTGAGTCTGATAATCAACTCAGTGCTAAGTTCCAAAACCCAAAATTAAAAATTTCTTAATAGATTTGCTATTAACCCTTTTATTTAAGGGCAAATTTGATCAGATTTTCTTCGGAACATTTGTAACACTGGCATTTTCTTTCTTTGCTACACACATTCAACAAATTAATGTCTCTCTAAAATTCATTTACAAATATAAATGAACTATATTTAGTATTATGTTCGCCAATTCATATGTTAAACTTTATTTCTGTGTGATTAACAAAATACTAATGTAGTGTGATCGTAATAAACAAGCATTGGTAAAATGATTTTACAGACTGTCTCACTCATTTTATCACCCCCTTTCTCTCACTCTCACTTCTTTTCAACATCCTGCCATACTTATATATGATTGAGCAACCTTTCATTTAAAAGGTACAAACAACCGCAGTCTAATGTACATTTTAAGGTACATGTGCAATGTACTTACATATTTATTTCTGACCCATTAATACATGTAATCATATATAATTTTTATATCACAATAATTGCCTCTTGACTGCTTACTGAATACACCGTGTTCTAATACATTTTTCCATTTTATAGTTAGATTTGGATTTCACTCTGTAATGATTATTGAAGTTCTTCCTCCAGTTCAACCCAAGATGCTTAACTTAATTGAACCTCCTATCTATATTGAAAGAGAAGTCTGCTATGAATCAGTTGTCTAAATATATTTCATCAATAAACTGCTTGGCTTTCAGTGTGAACAGGCAGTCTAGCTGTACATACAAGATTGTCACCCCCTCCCCCCCCCCACACACTTTGATAAAGAAAAATGACTCCTACCCCCTGTGCTGCCACGGGTAATTGCTGCTAGTACGTAATAAAAAGCGTACAGTCGTACGTAGCGTAATCAGTCATATTGTAAATGCAAGCAAATTGAATTTTGCGCTTTCTGACACGTAACAAATGCATTGCCATTTACCACGTTAACATAATCGTGAAAGAAGTAAATAGTGACACATATCAAAGTCGCATTTGATTTACAGTATTCGAAGTTATGAAAGGTGTTTTGACAAAATGTAAGTTTAGGGTAGCCTATATAATTAATGCATGACATAATACAGTATTAGCCTGTCAAGGTCATTCTTAGTTGTTGAATAAATACATTTGTAAGTTGTAATGCAAGTCAACATTAATTTTTGTTTTGTTTGGATAATAAATGCAACACCGTTAGAAAATTTATCTTTAAAAATAAAAGAAGTTCCTGCAGCAGGGTCTCGAGAACGCCTGTAATCTTACGCGATCTTACATTATATCGTGTAAAATTACAGGAAATCGGTATTTGGCGTACACTTGTTTGTTTGTTTTATTTTATTTCTGCGTTCACAATACATTATCAAAAATTATATCCATTGTTTGCATTATATATAATAATTCATAAGGTTTACAACATAAACATAATACATAATTAGAAATAAAATGGTTTGGGCATATACTTCACATTATAGGATGATAATAAAAAGCAGCATAAACAAATGAACGCAAGAGACCGCCATCGTGAGCGGTTAAGCTTGTATATAGTTGATGGCGGCGTCATAAAAAGGGTTCGTGACTAAGATCGGTAATTACTGAACAAGTGGGTGCGATGCAGGTGTACACTGTATGTAACCATACAAATTTCCTTAAATAAAACACCCCTTTCCCTTTTTTAACAGACCTGTTCTGATAAATTGCAGAAAAATTCATGTTTAATGAATTTACAGAATGATTCTGCTATAGCTTTTTGCAAATCTTCTTTTCTTTTTTTCTGTAAAATCAGTCTTTTTAACAGTGTACATTACATGGCATGTTTTCAATTCAGTTTATACAATTATCATTTATTCTGTATTAAATTACAGATTGAACTAGCCGCATTGTCTGCACAAATCAACGCACTAGACTCGGTCTGATTTTGGGGCGCTTTGTTCGACGTATCACAAGCCACAGAATGTATTAATATGCATTCTCCCACCCAATGAGCCCCTCCTACATATTCATACACTGAAGCTCAGAAAACTAATACACTAACAACAATAAACAGGAGAAATAGACAGAAAAAACACCATACACAATAAGGACAGAAAAAGTGAGAGCGAGATATTAAAAAAAGGAACATACAAAAGACAAACAATAGACCCCACAAAATATAGAAGTACATGATCAGTCAAAGAAATAATAATCGGCCTCACGATCAATCCGTATGCTTTATTTAGTTGCATTGATATTTGCTCGATATTTATTCTTTTTTAGGCTGAACAGAAGGCTAACTTCAAATTATCAATCTGCAGAGCGTATTATGCTCATTAAAATGAGATAATGGTTGCTCAATCTTACTCTGTTCTATAAATCATAATCTTTCACAGTCCATCGTCAATGCCTCTTAAAATGCTTCGTTTATTTGCTAATACTAAAGTAGTAATTGGACAGGCTGGAGAACATGTCCTGTCTATTCAGTCTCTCTCTCTCTCTCGTACTCCCCCTTCTCTTTTTATTTCTTTTCTCCTCCTCTCTCTTTCACATGACTAGGCCCTACATGCATTATGTTTTGAAAGGACAGGTAATGCAACATTAAATGATATGACATCACTTAATATTTAATAGATATTTTCATTGCATACTATTCATTCAATTTGCCTTTCCCCCTATGTTTTTCATAATTAATATACATGTACTTTTCAAGGTTTTATTATTCATTCATTTAATTTGTACAGATGAGTCTATTCCCAAGAATCACCATTTGGAGGGTTGCTTAATACACGCCTGATGTTACCTGACCAGCGTTACTAAATGAAAAGAAATTTTAAAAAGCAAACTGTAGGATATGATTTTTATCGAGTATCTGAATTATAGAAACGGCAAAAGTCCATTTGTTTTTGCGAAATTGAGTTGAATATGGGAAATTTTTCCTTACACAATGACTAATCTTGTGTAAAAATGATAAATCTGAAATCATCATTCTGAGAAATGCCTTAAAGAAAGGAGCAAAATCTGGTATAGGGGCAAGAAAAGCCCAAGTCGAGGACATTGGCTTTTCTTACATTCATATCATAGCGCCCTCTCTCATCACTTACCTCAGAAGTCTACAATGCATATGAATGTAAGAATGACCCAAGTCCATATGACTCTAAGAACGTACCAATTCTACGAGACAAACGTGAATATTAATGTTCATAAAAAAATGGACAATTAAATTTGTTTTATGATGGTCTTTTGGCCAATACATTTTGATAGCCCAAATAAAAAAAATTATCTTTTTTTTTTGTTTTCTCGAAATGACCTCCGATGGACTTGGGCCTTCATATTCATGTGCTCAATTGTCTTATGTACCCCTTTTCCTTTTATTTTTGTATCAATAGTCTCAATGTTTTATCCAGGCCTGTCTCCCTTTGAACTATAGATGTAGAGGGCGCTTTTTAACTTGAATGACGTGCAACATTAATTATTATTGTTGTGTGTGTGTACTTTGAGTATATGAATCGTCACTTTTTCATGCTACATACCCGGTGTAATATCTCTCAATTATGTGGCAAAACTTCGGAATAAAGGGTAAATCGTCCACGCGTGGTAATACTACAAACTAACAAATACTGAGGCATGTCAGAAATGGTTTGCACAGAAACTAAACTGAATCCACATTGCAAGGTTAATGCTTAGGTCACATGGCCACTTAGGTCATACGACCAAGATACGCATATTTGGATCATAAATAAACATTTTTTAAAAACTATTTTCAGCTTAAGATACGGATTATTTGCGGATGTTACGTATAAATTACGTACGTTACGGGTAAAACCTGTGGATGAGCCACTCCACTGCTAATGGGCTGACACATGTCACGGACGACTTACGGGTGATTTGCTTATTTTACGTATGAATAACATATATATTCTGTGGATGCTTTATATATATTAAATCCGCAGCAAAATTTTGAGGTTTTCAAAATTTCCGCTGCGGATCTGCGCTTGCCGCGTAGAGATGTATACATCTCTATGGCTCGCCGCGTATCCTGCGGATTTGAATTACGGATTAATACGGATGCTTGCGGATGATACGAATCCTAACCGATGCTTACGGTTTTTCCGTAAGCTTCTGTAGCAACAGTCAGTTGCTGTGTGATTTAAACATGGTTTTTAACCATTATTTATTTCACGATGAATACGATTGCCACGACTGATCTCATACGATTTGATATGATCTGATTAGATCACCACGATTACTAACCGATCCAGTCCGCGGTTTTAATCGTGGCGCTATTCGTGACAGTGGGAACGAGGTATACATCCGCAGCTACCGTAAGTTGCCGTGTAAGTTATAACTAATATAATCAGAGGGTAACGTTCGTGTCTTATCGGGGCCAATGTCGTCTTTGGCAAGGTGTGAATCCACATTTTGCCATTCTCCACCCAGGTGTTAAATGGGTACCCGGTGGGATGTATAAAGCCTACGTAGTACGTCTAGAAATTGAGTGTTAACCCCACTACCTACGGGGGGGGGGCAGGGGAGTCACAAGTCATGCAAGTGACGTATCTCTAGCCCCCCCCCCTGACGACCTTGAAGACTTTTTTTTGCTTTTTTTTCCTTGTCGATTTTTTTTCTGATACGAAATCCTATATTGTGAATGAAGACTTTTTTTTGCTTGTCAAATTTTTGGCTGGTCGAATTTGCCCCCCCCCCCGTGAAAAATCGCCACTGGTTAACCCCTTGTTAGTCTGTTGGTTGTAAATGTACCAGATGTGATAACTTACCCAGGGTTAGTTTCACTACATGTAACGCCATACAACATGTACAAAAATGTTTGTAGTAGAAAACATCGAACACGATGCATGGGTATACACATAAGAGGAACAAAAATCGCCCATCCCCCCTTCCGATCGCGCCCCTATGTATGCCCAATTAAAGAGATATTAGATTAAATAGTACCAAAGAGAAGATTTGCTATTGGTCTTTCTCTAACCAAAACTCGTGGGGGGCATGTTGCAGAAGGGATGTAATCAAACGAAAGTTGGAAAAAACAATCTTTTGAAGCTTTCAACCAATCAAAACCTCACATTTCTAACTTTAGTTTGATTATCTTTGTTTACAACGTTTCGTGATTTTTGTTCAGCGTCACACAAGTTTTGACAGATTTTTGACGCCCGGGCACGTGTTTCTATAGTTACGTAACGCTTTACAGGTGCAGCCCAAAATTGCAAAAAAATCAAAACAAAACAAAAATCTTCATGTACAAATTAATAGCAATATCTGTGTCAAGGTACATCAATACTTTTCCCCTTCTACTGATTAAAAAATAATGGATTGTTTATGATCGGGAAAGTGTCGTTGTCAATTTCATTGAAAACAATAACAAGCAGAAAGGACAAAAATATAGAAAAATATGTAAAAAAATTATAAAACAATAACGTAAATCGGATATTTATTTTTTTAAGACCACATATACTTTACATTGTAAAATATCATATTTTAACTTTTATTTACCGGTTTAAAGCTGATTTCTGACCACATTTAAAAATTACGCATTTATTAGCATAATTCGTGAATTTACAAATTTGAAACATCAACTGTGCAAATTCGCCTATACTCGAAGACCGATATCGGGGAGGGGGGGGGGGTTCTCAGGTCTCTCAGCCCAGGCCTTCCCCCATCCTCCCCGTCCCCAACTGCACGATCAACAAAAACCGCCACGCCTTGTTAGAGTTAACTGCAACATGTTCTGAAATGGCCTTAGGGGTCTGTGTCATAAAGGGCTTTTGATTATAATAAATTTGCTATTACGGTAACTACCATACTACCATGGTAACAGTACACGGCAGTCAATCAAACTCAAAATGGCAATTTTTACGATAATAGCTATGTTGGGCAAACCTTTTTTAATGGCTGGTCAGTTTATGGAACTATCCATCAGTAGTCAATTCATTCTACACAAAATTAAATGAGGAAAAAGAGGAATATTCAGTTTTCATCAGCATGACTATCGTATGGATAAAGGAGGGTTTGATAAACTGTTATGAAAGCACAATCATATACATGGTTAAAGGTAATGGATTGAGATTGGGTTTTATTCACTTCTGTTAGAAATCAAAGCAATATAATCATAGTAATGATTAATAATCAAATAACTAATGATATTTTTTAATTAGAATTTATGCTCTGAGACATCACATTGCAGTAATATACTAGAAAGCTAGAAACAGAACTTTAAAAAAAAACCACAAAAGGCGAAAAGGATAGATAGCTTTTGAGCAGTGACAGCGTTTTTAAATTGTGTTCTATTCCTTTGACTAGAGTGTAGGGTTACGCTGTTCAAAACTGTTGGAAAATAAAATACGTTTTAATTTTACGCTTTAAAATTGAAATGCAACTGGACAAGCGGACTAGAAATCACTATCCAACAGATGGGTAAATGCTAGTCATTCGACATTAAATTTTCCAAAGTTTAATGGGCAGCGTGCAACCAAAAGTTGGTTAAGAACTGCATGGACAAAAATACATCGATCAACTTTTCAACTTTTTATTTTTTATTTTTTAGAATCATTTCACAGTTTTTCAACGATTATAACATTGTTTAAGCGAAAATCTAAAACCCACATCTTTTCGTAAGTTGGGAAAAATATATATCGATTAAAAACAGACTGAAGAAATACGATAAATATCAAATGCATGCCTACATGCACAATGAAATATGGTAAAAACTCTAACTTTGGTTCTCTTGTAATCATGTACACATAAACATTTCAAACCAGAATAAACTATTCGGATATTATGTAAACAATAGTGGTGCCCTTAACTGTATTTTGATAATCGTCAGAAAAGATATTTTTGCTGCCAAATGCAAACACTGTTTACCAGTTTGTGACAATGTTTTGCCAAAATTAAACCTTATTACGATATGGAGAAGTATATTATAAAACCATACATACATACATACATACACGCACACATACACACATACATACATACATGCATATATATATATATATATATATATAGAAATAGTCTGCTTCGGCATATGGAATAAAATATCATAAAAGGTATAGTGAATGCCGTAAAAATAAAATCATAGATTTTAAAGGAGCATAGCTCTCAAAAATGAAAGGTAAGGTCACACTCTTCGTCAGTGCCCATGATGTGACATTCAAAATCCGGTTCTGAAACAGTCGTGAAAAACACGTCTGTTCATGGGCATACGGATTATGAAACTCACCTTTCAAAGAAATCAATGCGCTGAAGATGGATATATATATATATATATATATATATATACATATATATATATTGGGGGGATTCTGGAGTATTAAGAAGTTTTCAACGTTGGAATATTCATTACTAAATGGCATATCGTGGGCATTAAAAGTGGTGGCGGATCAAGGGGGGCACCCTTTTTTCTTCTTGTAAAATGTACCTATAGGGAAAATGCCCCCCCCCCACTTCCCATCGGAAAATCTTGGATCTGCTACTGGTAAAAGCATTATATTAGAGTACTTGACAAAATGAATGGAATACTGCATTATTCAATACATAATCATATGGGGCTACGTATATATTCATTTTCCTTGAGGTGGCTGGGGGCTTGAGCTTTTTTTACCAAAAAAAATCGAAGCTATCACTATTGTGTCGAGCGGTAGGATGCCACTGTTAGGAGGATTTTTTTGCTTTTTCTACTAGGCCTAAATGGGTAGGATTATCTAGTCATGAAAGCAAAAAAGCCGGCGTTGCCATGGAAACGTTTCGTCAAGGATTTACACGACACGAAAATTTTTATTCTTCGTTTTGATGTTCGTGCTCGTACCACCGGGGAAGGAAGTGATCTATATAAGAGGGTTAGTCACTTTTTATCTGACCAGGAGTCGCATAATGATTTAGAAGTCAAGAAAAGGGGTGGGGGTATCAACATGCATAAGAAATTAAATGTATTGTTTAACTTTGTGAGCAGCCGATTTAAAAAATGCTCAAACCAAGATGAAACATGTGTACAAGTGCATGTATTAGAACTAATAAACCCTGAAAACAACCATTATTGAGAATGAAAAGCTAAAACTACAGGGCAAACCCTGATTTTGTAAATAGGTGTCTTATAGACGCCTAAATAATACACATAAGTGTATGGGATGAAATTAAGATGGTGTTTCCGGTCACTTTATATTTCAATTTTTGAAGCACTAAATAATTATTTTCGAACGCAATTTTTTCTGGGCTTCATTTTTGTAACATATCACAGACACAGGTGACAAGTGTGACCTTCTAGCTCAGATTTTTTTAAAGTCAAACCAATGTTAACCAATCACTTTAAATTCAAAAGAAAAAAAAACAATGATGTTAATTTTCCACACGTTCGCTTAAAGATGGTTGCGTTGGATCAAGTCCCCACCCCTCGTTTCCAAACCCCTTGCTGAGAGCATGTTCAGTTGTTACCTGTTGGATGATAAAAATGCTTATACTATTTTCATATAATATCTGAATGGATGCAGGATAAAAGATCATGCTTGAGTGCACTTTTGTCTTAATACCCGCCCCGAAACAAATACCTCCATCCCCCCAAAAAATAATAATAAAACAAAAGAAAAAGTGAAGCCCTACCCAGATCTGCCTTTATAGGATGATATGCCCCCTGGATCCGCGCCTGGTAATAAGATGCTATTAATTTTAATATTTAACAGGGACTCTTTTTACAAAATTTCAATACCTTGGGGCTATTGCAAATAAACGAGAGTTTGCAGCGTTGGGCCTACTGATCGTGGTGGAAAATTTGTTTTTATTTTAACTCAATGCAAAGGTAAACGTGGCAAGGATGGACATGATAGGCACGGCAGGAACTGCTTGGTTTAGTAAGTGCCTTGATAAAGACATAGCGATCGTTCTGATGAAAAAAAACAGTCGTGAGGAAATAGATTTGTCATGTAGATAAAAAAATATAATAATTATTAACAAAGAAGACATATAAAATCACTATTTCCCTCGCAAAAAGCAATTCATTGATGAAATCATGAAGCGGAGTCAACAAATTCTTAACGTATCTTGGATAGCTATAATAGCCCTTCTATCATGTCTCGTCATGTTCAAAAAACGTTTTTATTAACCCCCGTTTTTTACTCTCCTTTTTATTGTCTTTTTTGACGAATGGTGCTATTAGTTAAATCGATACACAGTTTTGAAGTTGTTAATGGATGGCTACTTGATTTTTACTGAATTTCGAACAGGAATTAAACCAACAAAAAATAATTCCAAAGAAACACTACTAACAAATCATGAAAAATTTCACAATTTAAACATTAAAGTTTCCAAAGACATAAATTGAAAAGAGGGGACCTTTCTCACTACTGCTCCCGTCTAAAAAGATTTTTAAAGGTATACATCCTATAAATGCTAAAACATTCAACGACAAAATATACTCACACATGAAATGACTTAATGGAATATTTACATTCCAGCAAAATTAAATATTGTTTTTTTTAATCCTTCCAGATGATTCCTTTATGATTGAAAATCAACATAATACATATTTTTTCCTCAGTACATAATTTAATTATCAACACAATACATGTCACAAAAATTTAAACATATACAATATTCCATGAATACATAATAAGACCCATTGATGCCAGGGTATTATTGGCCTGGTTACATAAATTCTACTAATGTACATTAAACGTATTGTTTAACTTTGTGAGCAGCTGATTTAAAAAATTCTCAAACCAAGATGAAACATGTGTACAAGTGCATGTATTAGAACTTATAAACCCTGAAAACAACCATTATTGAGAATAAAAAGCTAAAACTACAAGGCAAACCCCGATTTTGTAAATAGGCGTCTTATAGACACCTAAATAGTACACATAAGTGTATGGGATGAAATTAAGATGGTGTTTCCGGTCACTTTATATTTCAATTTTTGAAGCACTAAATAATCATTTTCGAACGCAATTTTTTCTGGGCTTCATTTTTGGAACATATCACAGACACAGGTGACAAGTGTGACCTTCTACCTCAGATTTTTTTAAAGTAAAACCAATGTTAACCAATCACTTCTACTAAGTGTTAACTACTATTTAAGATATTTTTTTTTACAGTGCGTGGTATTATTGAAACCTTTTCCGAGAATACGGGCCAAAGGGAATTAGGGCAGCTTCCCAATCTCTTAGGCGCTGTCGCTCGTGGAAACAAAGTAATTAGGAGTTATACACCTGTAATGCACTCAAGAAAAGGTGTGATTTGGAATTAGGTGAAATAAATATTCTGTTTGCTGTGAGACACTTCAACAAAGAGGGGGAGGGGGGTCATACTTTAATCCGTTTGTAGAGCGACGCCTTTTAGGGATAATTTTTAACATGACATTCTTGCCCAAAAAGGGGGATGAATACAAATGATTTTTCTCTTTTTTGCTCTACTTCAGGATGTTTGAGAATAACGTGGTTTGCGCTGTTTTATTTCTTTATAGCTTCGTGTGATTTCCTAACATCTTCATGAAACAAGGTGTAACGTCAAAATTCAGTGATTTTATACATTTGTTATCCTTGATGTGCATTCCATGACACGTGAAAGTGTATGATACAAATTTTACAGCGCGATGCGCTATCAATGTTTATTCACCAGAAATGATATCCGATTATTCATCCGTTTACCTCTTTGAACGGTGTTGGCATTTTGACGTCGTTCTCACCGTAGTTACGATAAACCGCAAGATAATGTCAAGAAAACCTATTACAGTTACACATCACGTTTATCTAATTTTACTTCACATTCATTTACAATTAATACCGTTGATTTGTCAGTGTATGTACATAAGTTTTAATGTGATATACTAAAGGGCATAGGCAGAGAATTAATAATAATGATATTGATAATAATAATACATATGTAATATATAGCATGAATCCAATACTATCACAAGAGAAGAGAATATCTTAGACATGAAGAGAATATCATCATACATTGAATAATTAAACACATAATATCTTGCAAAAAATGATGACAATGATGATTACTCAATTAAAGAAAAACGGTATAAATGTATATGGTGTAAATTATATACAAAAAAGGAGAAATGATTAACAAAAATACATGTATTCATAAATTTAATAAACGTATGATAGTGTTGTTCTTAGGAACCATGATTACATAAAGTCATTGAATTTACGCATTCGTAGAAGTCATTAATGGCGAAATAACATACAAATCATATTTGATGTAGAGAATAAGTTTCCTCTTTTTTTCAAAAATAAAAGGGCTACTTCATGAGCAAATCGATTATGCTCGAGTGTTTTATGTCTATAAGAACAAAATCGAATTGTCTAGTTATGCCTGAATTTTAGATAAAAAAATATTTAAATTCAAATTCACATTCATTCATACGCGCAAAAATATATACATGTATCTCATGCTCAATTTTGTTTTCAACGAAAGTTCTCTATTCATGCTTTTGTAGCTTTGGTTGCTAAAAGTGGTCCAGGCAATAGACAAATAACTAACACATATGAGAACCTCTCGAATTCCTTTCGAGAGAAAAGACTTTGAAATTATTTTACATCAAAATTATTCTAAATTCTAAATCATATTTATATACAATTCGTGCTATGGCCTCGAAGTGGTTCAAGAATTACCCCATAAGTCGAATCAATTTTTCTATGAATTGAGTATATTAAAGGAGAATGAAACACTGGGAACAATTTATCTTGTGTGAAAACAGAAAAAACAAGCAAGCAAGTTAATGAAAATTTGAGAAAAGTGATTAAATGAAAAGAAAGTCAATGAGCAAGTGAATGTTGACATCACAAATTATGGAACCTGTCCTAGGTGTTGTTTTTTTTATTTTATGGTAGTACATGAATGGTAGGACATGTTTTCTGTTTATTGGAGTTCCATAAAATAGATCATGGACAACACCTCAATTAGATACATACATGCATATAAATGTGAGAAATTATACATGCACAACAGCCTTGGCAACTCTTTTATTTAAATGTATTGTGAAAGAAATGGATGAAGAGAACAATGTTAGCGAAACTTGAATCAAGGTTCCCAGAGCTGTCATGCCCTTCCGAAAATTGGTGATGCCGGAAGAAAAAAGCAAGCAAACAAGCTCATGAGAATTTGAGAAAAATTGAGTAAATGAAAAGAAAGTTATGAGCAAGTGAATGTTGACATCACTGATGTGGGCATCTTCCCATAATTGGCAATGTGACCAACATTTGTTATGTCACAGCTGTGGAACTCCCTAATTGATCAGGGACCCGTCGCATAAAACTTTTGCCATTAAAAACCTCTGGCAAATAAACAAAAACTCTGGCAAAAAAGAAAATTATGCAACGTGTCCGAGGTGTTTTTTTTTATTTCAAAGGTAGGACATGTTTTCTGGTTATTGTTGTTCCACAAAATAGATCATGGTCCACTCCTCAATTAGATACATATATGCATATAAATGTGAGAAATTATACATTCACAGGAGCCTTAGCAACTCTTGTTTGTATATATTTTGTGACAGAAATGGATGAAGAGAACAATCAATGGTAGCGAAACTTAAATCAAGGTTCCCAGAGCTGTATGCCTTCCGAAAATTGGTGATGCCGGAAAAATGTCTCTGCCGGGAATCGAACCCGGTATATAAGCTTTTGCTTAGATACAGTACGCATCTTAAACAGAGTTTGCCCCCGTTATTCATTTTACAAAATGAGTCTGTGACTTGAAAATGCCATTAACCCCCTTCCATGTGTGCTCATTCATCAAATAAACAAATTAGTTTCATTATTGCACAGAATTCCGCCCACAGGTTGATAGGCATTGCCGCCAAATCACATTGCAAGAGATATTTTTGAAAAAAATCCAACCATATTGAATAAGGGGTTGCTTATTCTTAAACATAATTATGCCTGTGAGAGGGGAAATCAATATTTTAACAAAAGTGAAATGAGTATTTGTTTCATGGAGGATTTTTTGTTACTTCTGCCAACAGCTTTTTCATGAAACTTCGCACATGGCTTCAGAGTGACATTATCCATAAGGCGCGCACACCAAAATGATCATTCGGTACGACACAGAGTGGGGCCAAGGCCTTGAACTTTCTTCGCATTTGCATAATTTGTTTAATATGGTGTGCTCACTGAAGCATTAGCCATTGAGATTTTCATAAAAAATCAAATCAAATGAATTGTGCAAGAAGGTTTGTGACAGAAAAAAGCCAATGCATTTTTTCCAATAACGTAAAAAAGAGCTATTCATATTCCACATGTCACATGTTCATTCAAGCGTAAACGTTTAATCTGATGCCTTAGCAGGGTGACCAGATTTCACAAAATGAAATACGGGACAATCGACAATTAACGCTGCATGAGCGGATCAACCGAGCCAGGTCTTAATAAAAGATCAACAAGCAAAGGCTATAAACACTATTAGACTTGTGAAAAAATTATAAGGGGTTTCATGAAAATAAATCCTCGACAACTCCTAATTATATTTTCACATTTATCGCCAGCATTATCAAGTGGCCTTTAATGTATCCAGAAGGGGAAGAAGAAGAAGTAGAAGTAATCTATCCATTAATCACTTATTTTTATTAAGACCATTGTTCTAAACCCACCTTCACCCGACAAAGGAAATTATAATTGGTATAGTGTCGAAAATCTGTCTATCTGACGGTCAATCGGATTGGGTTCGCCCTAGCCATTAACCCGTCTATGTGGTCTAGTGGTTAAGGCACCGGCGTTCAAAGCTGGGGGCCCGGGTTCGATTCCCGGCAGAGACATTTTTCGGCATCGCCAATTTTTCCAAAGGGTAGATAGCTCTGGGGGACCTTCATTTAAGCTACGCCTACCATTGTTCTCTTCATCCATTTCTTTACAATATTTAAATAAAAAAAGAGTTGCTAAAAGCTGTTGTACATGTATGGCTTTACACATTTGTATTCATTCTCCCATACATGTACTGTATCGAAGCAATAGCTTTGATCTCAGCTGAGGCATGGTGGCTTGTCATTGTTCTAAACCCACCTTCACCCGACAAAGGAAATTATAATTGGTATAGTGTCGAAAATCTGTCTATCTGACGGTCAATCGGATTGGGTTCGCCCTAGCCATTAACCCGTCTCTGGGGTCTAGTGGTTAAGGCACCGGCGTTCAAAGCTGGGGCCCGGGTTCGATTCCCGGCAGAGACATTTTTTTCGGCATCGCCAATTTTTCCAAAGGGTAGATAGCTCTGGGGAACATTGATTTAAGCTACGCCTACCATTGTTCTCTTCATCCATTTCTTTACAATAGATATATATATGATATAAGGCAGTGACCCCTGCCTTCCGTTTCCGCCGCCCCTGCGCGTTTCATTGAATGACAATCAAGTTACGATTGATTGTGGGTGTTTCGGTTGATAACACCTCTTTCTGTAACAGGGACCCTGGCATGTCATGTATGACAACCCCTGGGGCCCGTAAAACAAAGCTTAGCAATAAACGTAGAACATTTTTCTACGATTGATTGTGCTTGACTATAATGTACAATCATCGTCAAAAATCAAGCCTACGATTAATCGCTAACCTTTGTGTTACGGGACCTTTGTCACCCTTGCTTTTTGTCACAATCGATCCTCTTTAGTCGTTATGAACTTCGGAGACTGGAGAAGGGGTGCAGATCTTAAATGAGCAACACAGATATCGCACAACCTGTCGAATATGCTTTCGATATTTGGAACCCATCAAGGCATAGATGAATGGATTGACGGCGCTATTGATTAGCAATAGCACAGCCAAATACAAGTGACCAGTAAAATAAACATTCCAAGACATGGCACCGGGAATGAGCGCAACGGTGTAGAAGCCGTAAAACGGGAGGTTGAATGCGATGTACGCGAATATCACTGTCACGACGATGCGCGCACTGCGTCCTCTGCGGCTAACTTGCTTCGTTTTCGATTCAGGAGACGATTGGGTGGCGGTAGGATAATTGGTTGCGTCCTTCGATGAGTTTTCGTCATTGCCCTCGTTGCTGGTGGTGGATGTTTCGATTGGTTTCGAAGCGGGATGGCGGAATCTTAAGCCGGGCATTTTTCGCCGGATCTTGGCTAGGATACTCAGATTGCAGAAGAGAACGATGCTCGTGGGCAGGTAGAAAAGGACGACGTTGCTGTAGACACCAAAGACCAGTTTTCCATGGACCCATGGCAATACTGTCTTGCAGTAACTAGCAGTCTGGACCGTGAAGAGTGCGATTGGGATGTGGAGAACGAACGAAACTGTGAATAAAGATTAATACAATGAGGGTTATTAGGAGGCTAGGAATCAGATTTAAATTCAAAGTTACCTGAGATAGCCAATTTTTTTTTTTAATTTGCAAAAACATCATAGACAGATGGTCACAGTGGGATGCGAGCAGAAGCTGGTGACATGCATGAGCGGTAATCTCGGAAGGGGGTGGGCGTCCCCCGCTATTTCGAAGGTAGGGGACAAAATATCAAATGCCCCTTCCCACTATATGCGGTATTATATTACGTAATGTGTAAAACCTAAATTGTCAATTTCCTTTTTAGTTAAACCAACACAATGCATTATGATGAAATATACTGATGCAAAGGAAAATACTAACAAATCGTAGATATAACTTTTTCGGAGCAATATTAGTGAAAGGAGAGGGAAAGAGTTGGATGAAAGAATCTAGTTTTACATTAAGATGTATAGAAAGGGATAGTAATAAATTTCTCTTACCAATCCATACTGCAACAAGCGAGATGGTGACGTTAAGCGCTGATCTTTCATGTAAGTTCTTGAGTGGTCTGACGATGAGCTTATAGCGATCAATGGATACGGCGGCTAAGGTCAACGACGACGTCTGAACAACCACCTGTATCATTATGACAAAATTATAGGCATATATTATTCCACTAAATGCATGGCCCTGGGAAGCGGAGGTGATGAATGTGTTAGTCTTATTTTCCATAGGCAACGCCCTGGAAATCTGTAAGGTATGACAGAAATGTAATGAAAATGAACGACGTTTTGTACGAACCCCCTCCCCACTTCAGAATTTTCCTACACAGTGCTTGAAATAGTGCTTAAAGGGAAATGAAACCTTTGGAACAAGTATGCTTGTGTTGAAACAGAAAAATCAAAGAATAAGAAGAAAGAAAGTTTGAGAAAAATCGGACAAACAATGAGAAAGTTAGGAGCATTTGAATATTGCAATCACTAATGCTATGAAGATCCTCCTATTGGCAATGCGACAAGGATGTGTGATGTCACATGTGAACATTTTTCCCTTTGATGGACTATAGAATACCCTCAAAATGTCTCTTTTTGCTTTTTCTTATAGTGATACAAACTCTTTATCCATGATGTATTCTTTGAAATCTGTATTACATGCCCTCCTATAGAAAGAAACATATGATCTACTGATAGATAAAAGAGGCAATTTAAGTGAAATATATACTCAAGTAATGGGGAGAGTTGTTGTCATGTGACATCACACATCTTTGTCACATTGCCAATTTCAGGATCTCCATACCATTAGTGATTTCAATATTCAAATGCTCATAACTTTCTGTTCGATTTTTCTCAAGCTTTCGATCTGTTTCTTTGAGTTTTCTGTTTTCACACAAGCTATCTTGTTCCAACGGTTTCATTCTTTAAATTTATCCTTTTCAGGTCACGAATCAAATATTCTTCAGCTCGCGCTTCGCTCTTGCATTATCGATTTTCTTAATAAAAAAATATTCATTTAGAATGCCCAGATTTCAGGTCGAAATTTAAACACGCACAAACCTCTATACTCAGATACCCAGCTCTATTTTTATTTTAATTAAAATTTTAATTTTATTTTTGTATTTTATTAAAATACTAGAAGAAAATGGAATGAAAGTGACAGGAAACACCTTTCTAATAAGACTGTAAAACTTTATAATTTTTCAATTCCATAAGAGGGGCTAGGAAAAAGTTAGAAGAATAAACAGTGAAAATAGACTAGGAAGGCTATTGGATCCATACTATTGTAACAATTATTTTCCACTTAACTTTTGCAAGAGATTCAGATTTGATTGATTTATTTTATTAGAATCTCAACAAAGAGACTAACAACGAGAGCTTACAAGCATAAACGCGATTTAAGTGCATTTAAGAATAAAATATAGTAGTAGTCGAAGGATATATTTTCATTTTCAAGTAACACCACATACGAAAATTTTCTCAAATGACTTGATTGATATTAAATATATTCTGACTTTAATTATAAGGATATATAAATATTATTCGGAAGCTATTTACCCAATTCAACATTACTAACATTCTATATATATTTTTTTAATTATGCCTGTAATTGCAATATCAAAAGGCTCTTTCATAATATTTTAGAGATACATCAAACATGTAAATGTATGTGAACACTTTGCTATTATCAAGTTGAGTTGCTAAAGTTGTTTTCACTGATTCTTCTTATTCAGATTGTTCAAGAGTCAAGACTGTTGAAGAGGTGACGTCATGGACCTGGTAGCACCTGTTCATAAATCTATTACTCAAGTATCCTAAAAACGCTTTAAAAATTTGAACATTAACAAAAGCACTAATTTTCATTTTTTTCAAAGATAATAATCATTATATTGACATTGTGGATATATTTTATGATTATCATAAAATTATTATAATGTTGATGATGATAGGTCATAATAATACAAATGAACAATAAGTAGAAAAGAAGACAACCAAGAAGGAGGAGGAGAAGAAGAAAAAGGAGAGGGGTGGAAGAGGAGAAAAGGAGAAGAAGAATAAATTACAACACTGTGAATTCCTCTTCATGATATTACAGAAATCTTAATCTCTTTTAAGTGGAAATATTTATGAATAATATAATATATGATATGAAAAATACATTTTATTTAAATCCAAGTTCCACTTTTAATCATGTTTATAAAGTCATAGGACAGGTGACAAGATAACATTGTTTCACAAATTTTAGTGTGTATTTATTTTAAAAGTAATAAATTTACATAAAATGTCATTTTTTTGCTTCATATCTCTTTGTTGCTTTTATTGAATCGGGGGGAGGGGGTGGGTGTGGTCAAAATATGATTTGCCCCCAGAACACACTTGTTTCCCTACTAAAAATAGTAATTAATATTTGTAGAAAATTGTAGGATTGTTTTTATGAACTCTGAATATTGTCCCATGAATTGTCAAATTTGGAAAGTAATTGATTGAGGGCGAGAAATGAAAATGAAATAGATCTATGTAGAGATGCACTGTATAAGTAATAATGAGAAAGCGCGGGCGAGGTGAATGAGAATGGGAGAAAGGAAATAAAAAAGTATAAATGTGAAGGAGTCATTAACAGAGATAGAGAGTGATAGATTAGAGTCTTCTAAAGATAAATTTCGTGAATGATAGTGGCCTAATCTTTTTTCGGGAGGGGGGGGTACATTTGATGAGAGAGAGAAAGAAAATGGCCAGGTGCTCAAAGATGAATAAATATAAATGTTTGGTGACAGAGGTAAGGATTAATGGATACAGGTGGTATGAACATGTCCCAATTAAGGCACAAAGCGGTGATGAGTAGTGGCCCCTCATGTGCACTCCTCTTGGAATTTGGGCAATAATTGAGCATATTTTAAAGTGGACCCCCCCCCCATTGCCCCATCTCTAATCGCCAGTTTCTGGCAAGGATTAAACCCCGCCTCTTTTCTTTTTTATTTAGGCTTGTTTATTTATTTTTTTTCTGTCAAATATTTTCTTGAAGAAATTTCCCCATTGTGCTTCCACATTTGTAACCCTCGCCCCAACTGCACTGGCAAGGTGGTTTCATGACATGCTTATAAAATACAAAATTGAAATTATAAAGAAAAAAAATAATCATTTATTACAGGATACATATATCATATTTCACTTTTTTTCTTTTCCTTTCTTTTGTCAGACCGAATTTTTCATGAAAATGATACCTTTCCTTCTCCAACAAGACTATCAACTAAGAACTAGATGAATAATGCAAGCGGGAATCTGCATCTGAGATTTTCGAAAAGAAATGGATGACCTATAAATTATCCATTTTGATAACCTTTTGATATTTT
The DNA here is from genome assembly GCF_018143015.1 of Lytechinus variegatus. Taxonomy (NCBI): domain Eukaryota; kingdom Metazoa; phylum Echinodermata; class Echinoidea; order Temnopleuroida; family Toxopneustidae; genus Lytechinus; species Lytechinus variegatus. The sequence goes on along the minus strand of NC_054744.1, from coordinate 33,451,271 downwards.
TCTTTTTCTTTCTTCTTTTAAATTACAATTCGTATTTCTTTTGTATGTTCTCTAGGCCTACCTATTTTAGACTATGAACCTGAATAAAGAAAATTAACAAAGAAAAAGCGATATTAAAAAAGGATGATGAAATAAACGAGGCACGTCCTATATGCACTTTGTTGCGAGGAAGGAAAATTAAACTAGAACTATCAATGAAGGTGATAAATACCCCTGCCCTTAGCCGTTACAATGGCAACAGTTTCCAACTGTGAAAAAAATATGTCTTGCCCATCTTTACCCAAGACCTCCACGAGCAAGTCATGAGCATTACTGATGAAGTAGTTTGAACCGCAAGATTTTGCCTAATTTTTGACATATTATATATTGTTACCATGGCAACACGATTCTGACACATTAAAAAAAAATATGTCCTGTACATTTTTACCTCGGGACCAATGTGTGAGCCAAATTTCATGAGAATTGGTTGAAAACTAACCAAGAAGCAGGAACCAAGAGTTTTTTTTACCTAATTTGGGGCATATAGTATGTTGTAACTATGGCAACATGATTTCCGACACACAAAATATGTGTCTCTCACATCGTTACCTCAAACTCAATATGTGAACCAAATTTCATGAGAATTGGTTGAAAATTGATCTAGTAATTAAAACTGAAAGCTTTTACAAATTTTATGTCATATAATATGCCGTTACCATGGCAACATGATTTCTGACACACAAAATAGATCTAAAAGCTAGGGGAAGCAATTCACATTCCAATACCAACGCCAACACCGGACTTGAAATCACCCAATGTGTGTACCCAATTTCTTTTTTAATCACATTTATTTATTATTTATTCCGTATTATATCAGCAGGGTAGCCCTTTCAGTTACAAAACTGCTCTACCAAGGGGCCCTGCACAATAAAAAGACACGAACATATAAATAACAATTTACACAAAAAAACGTGAACTAAATACTTAACTACAAATATTTACTCAAGCAAAATTACATTAAATTAAAATTTAAAAACTTACATCACATACAAGCAGAGTTTTTACATTAAGTTTAAATTAAATGAAAAATAACACAACTATAATATTTACAATAAATCAAAGTTAACACTACTTTTTTTTAATTCGGAGTTAAGAGTTAAAATTCTAGATTGTTTCTTAAATATTGGAAAAGATGTTATAGTTTGCATATTCTGAGGGTAAACTGTTCCATAGATTTGAACCATAAAAATGCACAGATTTCTTGTAATACTCTGTTCGAGGTGTTTTGATTTTTAATGGGCAAGAATGTGCATATCGAGTTTGAAAGGTAATATCACGATAAACAATAATTTCCTTTAAATATGTTGGAACTAAATCGTTAATTAATTTAAACATAATGAGGTAAGTCTGGTACTGTTGTCTTTGTACAATGGTTTGCCAGTTTAGTTGGGTGCGAAGAACATTGGAAGGTATTGAAAAATGAGCATTAAAAATCAGACGAGCATACTTGTTTTGGAGTTTTTGTATTTTCTTAATATTGCACTTACTAGTTCTGCCCCAAATAACGATACCATAATCGTTATGTGGCAAGATTAATGCATTATATAACATGATTAATACATTTTGCGGAATATTGTGCTTTATCTGTCTGATACAACCACTTATTTTTTAAATCTTCGTAAATACCTTTTCAATATGTTTGTTACATGAAAGACTATCATCCAGAACAATACCTAAATATTTAAATTCATGAACCTGCTCGATAATTTCTTTTTTATATTTTATAATCAAATTAGCATTTTTAACTTTCCTTTTTGACCCAATCAACATACTTTTGCATTTCTTTAAATTCAATTCTAAGTTATTAGATTCTACCAACCGTGTAGCCAGGATTTCATTTTGGAGGGGGCGGTAAATGCCCGCGAAGCGTGCCAATACTTACCGAGCGCGTGAAGCGGGCTCCCTAGGGGGTGGATGCAGGGAGGGGGAGTTTTCCCCCTCCGGCGCGAAGCGCGAAGCTTTTGGTGATTCATAAACTAAAATGAAAAGGAGCCATCTCTCTTGTCTCTAGTACTTATATCAGCTCGAATTTTTGACGATTTTGAACCTTGTTTTCAAAGTGATTGTGAACGCACAAAAAAGGAATACAATGAAGGAAAATTAAAATACTAATGACCCCGCGCGAAGCGCGGAAGCTAAAGCGTTTTATCATTTTTCCATGGAAAGGGTCCCGAGAAAAGGGTATTCTCAAAGATATATTGAATACTTCTCTTGGAAAGATCAGAATTGATTACAAACAATTCTATCTGTATTTGTCGGAGGAAGATATTCCTTCTCGCGCAGAGCAATGAAACTCTGAAATTTCAAAGGGCGGACGTTTCATCAAATGCAGATAACTTGTACCCCATCGGCTCTATTTCAATTGATTTTCTACGATTATTGAACTTCATTACAAGGAAAATAGCGCGCAAAAATTTGGAACTTCTGTGATTTATTGAAATTATATAAAAAAGGATGCTTAATTTCTTTGACTTATCCTGAAGCGCTTCATTTTGAATCAAAGAAACGTAAGTGTAATTCCAAATTTAAAACTGAGGGCGCAAAACAGGACAGGAGATGAATGTGCAGGGAAATGACATGAAATTTAATAGAATTTGATAAAAAATATTGTACTTTTTTTATTCAAAACGACACGAATTCTATACCTTCTTCTTTTTGAATTAGGAAACTGTTTTGCCACAAAATTACGGTTGTTTAGTAATGAGCTGAAAAACAGGAGAAGTTGACTTTATGGAGGTGACGGCAGAAACTGATACAAAGATTTTACCTGCCGGGAGCCGACCCGACAAGAAGTTGCGTCATCAATAAAAAAAGGATAACTACATATACTTCGGCTTACCTTACTTTAAATCCATGCCCTATATACACTCAGCAAAAAAAGTTCTTGGACACTTATAAAAGTTAAAATATTCCATATAGATATTTGATTAAAGTCAAATTATTGTATGTCAACATGACCAGACAATATTCCTCTTCCAGTATGACATGACATTTTCATGTGAACAGTCATGCATGGGTGGTTAAAAGCTTTAAACAATAGCAATGTCAGTAAAAGAAAATTGCAAGAAATGGATCAGTCAGTGCATGGCTGGTTATAGGCATTTAACAATAGCAATGTTAGTAAAAGAAAATTGCAAGCAAACGATCGGTCATTTTTTCAGTTGTGAAAGTTTGTGTGGCATAAATATCCATTAAACGATAAAAGCAAACTTAAAGTCAAATACCACTCTAATAGTGAAGAGAAAGTTATCCCCCTTGGCACTATTCCACTGGAATTTTAATTCAAAGTTAGTCGATGAACAAAATGTCAACTTTCAGTATCTTGGCATTAGCAAAAGAAAATTATCCTTATCCTCCTATCTACTGCAGGGGTGGTGGCCCTATAAATCGACCACTCCTAGGATGATCTCTAACTTCATTAGTAGCCAAAGACCGCTGATGCAAATTTAAAATTGTTGTTGCTTGTTGGTGAAACTTGGAAATGTCGAGCCACTTGTCTAAATGACTGCCCAGACTGCAACATTCATATTGTTCTTGCATGCTCTTGGTTGGAAAGCTTCATCTTGAAAGTGTCCAAATGATCCATCTCATTATGCATCTCGTGATGTATCCCTATAGCATTCAATTCAAATGATAAACGCATGTTGAAATTGCTGAATGTATGCCTACAGGATGGCCATGATCATTAGCATTTGAATGGTCCATTTCTTGCAATTTTCTTTTACTGACATTGCTATTGTTTAAAGCTTTTAACCACCCATGCATGACTGTTCACATGAAAATGTCATGTCATACTGGAAGAGGAATATTGTCTGGTCATGTTGACCTACAATAATTTGCCTTTAATCAAATATCTATATGGAATATTTTAACTTTTATAAGTGTCCAAGAACTTTTTTTGCTGAGTGTACATTAGAACTTTAACTGGCAAGAAACACATATAGCTGAGATGGAAAGTAGGGTTAGAGAAAAGGTGGGGGGAAACAATGGAGAATTCAATATTGTCATTTAACCGCGCGCAGCGCAAGCAAAATTCATATAAAAATACAGAGCGAGAATGAAGGAGTTTCTCTTTTGAGAAAAAAAAAAGAATAAAAAGGAAAAAAAACACAAAGCTTCCTTTCTTCCCATTCCTCCCTTCCCTTTTCCTTTTCTCCTCTCTTTTCCCTTTTTTTTCTTTTTTGGGGACGTTTTGGGGGGACGACCGCCCCCACCACCCCCTGGCTACGCGCCTGGATTCTACCCAGTTACATCTGTTGGTAAATTCTTTTTGGAGTAATTTAGATACTGTATCAATATTTCTGTCTTTACAAAAAAGCATCATCATCCGCATATAAACACAATTTCGTATTTGTTAAATATGGTAAACTGCACATATCATTTATAAATATAGAAAAAAGAAGAGGTCCCAATATAGACCCCTGAGGAATCCCCAACTTTATATTTTGTAAATCTGACAGTATGCCTTGTAAGGACACGCACTGCTGTCGATCAGAAAAGTAATTTTTAAACCAGTTTAATTCGATGAATTAAGCACAAAAGGGGGATTCTAGACTGAAAGTCAGAGTTATTATCATTATTTTGGGAGAGAGGGGTCAGTGGAAGAGACAAAGCATTGGGGGGGTCACGGCATTGTTCACAAACAATGCAGTGCCCCCCCCATGCTTTGTCTCCTCCGGGTCACGGTCCGCTACTGGGGGTGGTGCTTGAAAAATAAGTGACGTTGATATAAATTATGTTATCATTCTAAGGAAAATGTCCTATCCTCAACGAGGTAAACACATTAATTATTATGCTTAGGCCTAGTTTTGCTTATAAAAATAAAGGAAATATTAATGATTGTTAGTTTTTCAAATATTGAAGGAATACATCATACGCTATCCAATGACACAAAATTTATTTCAAAAGTCCAAGTAAAACTCATAATATCATCAAATTACAGAGGGCATAATTATATAAAATAATCGTAAAATTACCCTTAAGTCACTTATTGCGGAAAGCCGCCGTTTATGTCTTGATTTTAATCACGACATAAATTTATGTCATTCAAATAGATTTATGTCATAATTTTATGTCGTGATTTGAGACATAAAGCTTTATGCAACGGATTTATGTCAATATCTATGTTTGTCATGATTTATGCTATATGACATAAATCGTGGAGCGTTGTGGCCCAGTGGATTAGTCTCCGGACTTTGAAACAGAGGGTCGTGGGTTCAAATCCCAGCCATGGTGAAGTTTCCTTCAGCAAGAAATTTATCCACATTGTGCTGCACTCAACCCAGGTGAGGTGAATGGGTACCTGGCAGGAATTTATTCCTTGAAATGCCCCCAGCGCTGTAAAAAGGCTGCGGGGCTTAAGCCAGGGTAATAATATCCAAGTCCTTTGGAAGCGCATAGAGACGTTATTTATAATGTATTATGCGCTATACAAGAACTGTCTATTATTATAAATCATGACATAAATCAATAAATAAACTTTTATGCAACAGGGCCCAAAATAGCATTAGCGAGAAGAAAGTCACAGGAGAAGGGAGAGGGTGTAAAAGGAATAGGAGCAGAAGTAACTAGGAATGCAGAGAGAGAGAGAGAGAGAGAGAGCAAATTCAATAAGGAACACTAAAAATATATAGAATAATAATAATGACCATACAGCTTTGGAGAAGAAACGTTGTTATTTTTACAAAAAGAACAATAACTTTTCGGTGGAAAATGTCGGCGGAGTAACTATCGGCGGAGCAACTGTCGGCGGAGCAATTGTCGGCGGAGCAACAATCGGCGGAGCAAATATCGGCGTAGCAAATGTCGGCGGAACAACTGTCGCCGGAGCAAATATCGCGGAGCAAATGTAGCATTTTGGGGAGCATTTGTCACCTGAACAATCGTCGCCGGAGCATTTGTCATGGATTCATATAAATTTATATTAAACCCCTCAAAAAAGTTTGGAAATCTGTGTTTGGCCATTTATTTCTCCCAATTTTATGCAATGCATATTTTGCATCATTCAAAAGATCTTTTAATTCTCTTTAAAATGATACCATGCTTGTTATGATTATGCCATCACGAAAAGAACGGGATTCAAAAGTGTTGGATGAGGTCTGAATTGAAAAGCTGCAAAACGAGCAGAAATAGTCATAAAGGGTCAATACAGAACATTATTTTTTTGTGTGTCAATAGAGATGAAAATCCATTCAAATCAAGCCCCTGCTTCTGTAGTGATGGCACTGTGAGATAACATGGTTTGAAATACCCATGCATGTTTGTTTGTTTGTTTGTTATGTTTTTGTTTGTGCAGAGGTTTGTTTGATTCCATGTTAATGTTGATGTTAAGGTGAATGAAAACGAAAGAAACCGCTGACAAACTCACTCATCACCACTGAAAAAGAACAGCGACTTTCAATATTGTGTCATTTTGCAACTGTTGAAATTTGATCTTGCCCCACATTTCAAGCACTGCACCTCCATGTGAACCACATTCATATCATGTATGGTATCATTTTAAAGAAAATTAAATGTTCTATTCATTATGCCTAATATTAATTACATATTGATATTTACTAAGACCGAGTAGAGATTATCGATGAAAGTCAGATTTCCAAACTTTTTTTGAGGAGTTTATGTTCCTTTTGAATGATTTTTGTTTAATCGCAGTGCACCTTAAGAATTTGAAGCAGTTTGTCAAAATTGAACAGGCCATTCCTGCAGAGTAAAATGAAAAGAACAAAATAAATAATAATAATAATAATATAAATGATAAATTATAAACATTGATATTGTATTAGTGAATTACCGTATGAAGATAGACTGGAACGCAGTTCCATGACCGTAGGAGATCGACGTCGATGACGTTGCTGACCCTCCTCACCATGTTCTCGAGGAGGAGAATGAAGTCCGCAACAGCCATATTCAGGAAGTGGTAGTTGGCTGCGGTATGGAGATCGCGGCATAACGTGATCAATAGAATGACCACGACGTTGCCGAAGATGCCCACGATGTTGATGACAATTTTGAAGTAGAGGATGACCATGGCGAAGAGAGTATCATCATCACTATAACGATGACCCTCTCCGCGATCATCGACCTCAGAAGCGTCGTCGTAAAGAGTATCGTTTATGTCTTCGTAATAGACACCGGTGGTCATCATCATTGCTGTTGTGTTTAGGAGTTTTGTTGTCGCCATGTCTCAAGCTCAAACCTCCTTTCCCGCCTCCTACTTCTCTTTCAGCAGATCAGGAAAACTAAATAAACTGGACTTATTCGTCAAGAACGGGCAACGAAATGACCGTCCGGATTTATCCGCCAATAAAATGCTTTGACTTTGCGATCCTACCCGAGATATTACCAAAAGAGACTACTTCAGCGGCTCGGAGCTTGCATTTGGACTTTTTCTTTTTCGTTAAGCTTTTCACGCTCTGCTTTGTCATACTCCATCTGAAGTGCATCTCTTTTTAGTTCTGATCATATCCTAGATAAAGGGAATGAAAACCTTCTCTTCGTTATGTCAAAGGAGAGATGTGAACCAATCAGGGCGGAGCGCGTGAGGCCGTGATCAGTCATCAAAGTAATTGGATGCGATGAGCCCCCACCCCCCGCACACTATACAAGAATGTGTATTGGTGTTTTTAAATTCAGTGATTAATTAAGATTTTCTTTCTTCTTCAAGGCATTCAACTATCAGAACAACATCCAAGGAAGAACGAAGCATTAGGGCCTAATAATGAATCCGGTTTATATTTTGTTTAAGGCTTCCTTCTAATTGGCTGTAGAGTTTAAAGTATGTCACCGCCTTTAAAAACTTCGAAAAATCATCATCAATCACGGGCGTATAAATCCTGAGGGATGGAGGGGACATATCCCCCACTCTTTGGAGAGGGGGATGACATGTACAATCCCTCCCACACTCACATAAACACACATTTCATTACACAAACGACACGCACACACAGTGGCGTAACTATACGGGTGCATGGCATGGAGGCATGGGGGCACGTGCCCCCCCCTCACCCCCCATCGGCTGGCAAAAAAATAACGGGGAAAAGGAGAAAAAGAGGGAGAAAGGAAGAGAAACGAAATGAGAAAAAATAAATTATTATTTATTATAATGTTATGCTGTATTATAAATTATAAATATGTCGTGCTATATTACATTTATTCATAACTTTATGAAACATAATTTACTCGGGGCCTCCTGCATTCATTTAAACTGTTATTTTCTTTTAATTAAATATTGTTTCTTGTTGATATTCATTTCCCATTGCTTCATTATGACTATTGCTATATTGCTTTGTAAAACTTAATGTATAACCTAGATGTTATCTTGCATAATTACCTTGAATGCAGAAATAAATAAAATCAAATATTTTTCTTGATGCTCGCATTGTCTGTTTGAAGAGATGAATACGGTAATCCTGCTGTACTTAAATGTCAGTTTGATGGTACTATCCTTAAAACGCCTCTGCTAGCGCGCTCACTAAGTGACTCAAATGTTTTGACGGTGCCCCTCCCACAATGCCGTGACAAACGGTACGCCATTGTGCAAACACAAAAATTGAACTGAAATTCTGAGTAGCAACTCTTTGTACTGATGGAAATGCTAAAATGCATTATTAGTATTGTTACACATTTTGCAGAGTGAATCACCAAGCAAAAAGTGTTACTCGTATATGTGATAAGCTGGGTATTTAATGGGGATTTACAATCGAAATTAGTTTTCTTGAACCGAATGAAAACAGAATAATGCACTTGGATGAGTAGTCATCAAAATTGCTCATGGAGCTGAATAAGCATATTAACAATATATAAGAAATAGGTTTGCATGCACTTCTAAGTTTGTAACCAAACAGACAGGAACTACGCATTACATGTGTGTCACGTACATATAAACCCCTCAAAAAAAGTTCTGCAACTCAAGTTTGAGTGCTAATAAATTTCTTAATGTGCCATCATCATATGTAAAAGTGGTATCATTGGAAAGTACAATTATTCCTCTTTACGATCATGTGTCATTTGTAACGCTAGTATCATCATGAAATACACAGACATGATAAATATGCAGCAATGTAAAAAATGAAATGTTGCAAAATTCGTTGCCATGTCATGTTTGAGTTCTGCAACTCAAACTGCAAGTTTGAGTGCTAATAAATTTCTTAAAGTGCCATCATCATGTGTTAAAGTGATATCTGTAGAAAGCATGATTATTCTTCTTTACAATCATGTGTCATTTGTAATGCTAGTGTTATCATGAAATACACAGGCATGATAATACGCAGTAATGTTAGAAATGAAATGTTGCAAAATGCGTCGTTTCCAATAGCGAATTTCCAATTGTTTCGAGGATGGACCGAGTGCATTCACTGTCACCTGCATGGTAGAAATTCTATAGAAATGGAGACTCTTGTTAGAAATCACTGCATTTTGCAACATTTCACTTCTGACTTTTCTCAATGTTCAGGGTGATTGAATATTCCATGATTACATAATCACAGCAAATGGCATGTCATTGTAAAGAGGAATAATTCAGCTTTGCAATGATACCAGTTTCATCTTTTATACTTCATTAATCAAAAAGATATCATCCCCCAAAACTGAGTTGCAAAACTTTTTTTGAGGGGTTTATATTCGGATTTATACTCTCGTCATATTTCCTAAATGAGTTTTCTGGGACGTGAAATGCAAATTCTGAGTTAAAGGATCAATAGAACTGAAATTCTGAGTAAAAACTCTCTGTACTCACGAAAGCAAATGTAAGGCTAAAATGCATTATTAGTATTGTTACTCATTTTGCAGTGAATTACCAAGTGAAAAGTTTTACTTGTGTTGTGCATGTGATAAGCTCGGGGTTTACCAGGGATTTCATATCAAGAGTTCTCTTGAAATGAATGAAAAGAGAATGATGCTCTTGGATGAGTAGTCATCAAAAATACTCATGGAGCTGAGTAAGTTTACTGTAATCACTTGTAGGTTGCATGAGCCTAATCACAACTGGCAGGCAAAAGATATTCCTTCGATCCCATCCACTGCTCAATTTTTAAATTTGATATTGCTGATTGAAAAAAAAACGAATAAATATGACTAACACTGATTCTAGGGAGGGTACCGACTGAACTTCCTTTTTTCAAATTGGAAAGATAGATCACCACTATGGAACTACATTTTTACTGGTGGAACAATTAGGGCCATTTTACTCTCTCAAGGGATTAATTTGATCCTGTCAGGTGTAGTCTTCATAAATGCTGATTTATTTTTAAAATGAGCCGGTCGAGGTACCCTTTTCTGGTCAGATATGGAATGTCAGACATTTATCCTATCCATTGGTAGTAAACATTCAGCCCTCGAATTTCCTCCTTATTCTTTTATGAATTATTTTTAGTGCCACATGAGTCTATGGGAAATGAATAAGGCCTGTGAGCCCTGTACATGTGTGATAACTGGACCATGAATCTGTGATCGTGTCAGTTAAACCACTTTGCTAATTGCTTGCCATATTAGACTAAAATTAAGAAACTCAATAAAATAGTTGAATGCTTCTTTTTGTGAGTATATTTATTCTCCCAGGTAAATAAAATCAGTCACTAAGGAGTGTAGGCGAGACATGTTTCTGTTGGTCTTTCATTTCATTTGCAAACACAAATAGTTGTTTCATATTTTTCTTTGAATAATGCAGTTGGTATATTTTCATGCTTGAAGATTATGATGGCCACATGAGTTTTCATTTCATGTATGTAGGTTGGAATGGTATTGTCCATTTATTGACAGTATACATGGTATAGAACTGTATGCCCTTTTTTTCGAACACCTGTTAAGAAGAAAACAAAAATGTCACCTAAATATTTATTTTCATATGACCCCCCCTCCAAAAAAAATATAAAATAAAATGTGTCAAAATATTTCACCAATATTATCTGGAAGGGCAACTAAGCTCTAAATTTGTCTTACTGATAAAAGCTGATCTGTAAAACTACAGGTCTTGTTAATATTTTCATTAGAATTAATCCTCTTTAAGGTTATACTTCGGATTGTATATTGGTTATGAGGTATTCTCTGTGTATTTTGCTATTGATAAGTATGTTCAACATTAGTACTAATTGTTGGCTGGGGGTATTGCACTCAAAAGTATTTCAACATTGGTCTGATTTTTCGAACACCCAAGTATAAGTCTTAGCTTAAAAGTAAAAATATCCCCTGAAGTATTTTTAAGTGTTTGAAGAAAATAAAAACACAACAACACTGTGCCCCGAGATTATTCTAATAAAATGTACACCCTATACACAAACATGCGAAAATGTTCGCATCTGTAAATGGTATACTTATACCCCTGCAAAATATATAATTTAAACAATGTGAAAGCAACACACTATTATTTATACAACTTTTCTTTCTTTTATGAAAACTAGGAAATTGTGTTTGATACAACTACCACATAACGTTGACAAAAAATCACTCAAATCAATTACAGTGGGGTACAATGTTTTATTATCGAATTTTCTCTAAATAAAAAAAAGGTGGGGTGGGACACGTTTGTGTGTTAAGCAGGAAATTGATACCTATTTAATTTTTGGAATTCAGCACTTCTTTTATTATGGAATCCATACCTGCATGATTCATGTATTTGCTTATTGACTTAATTATTATGTTTAAAGCAAGTTGGTGGCTTCAACTGAAGATTTGCTTGTATTGATTGTTAGCTTTGTTAGTTGGAACTGGAGTGATAAATATTTGGTAATAAATTCAATTAATTCAAGAAGAGAAGAAGAAGAGGAATAAGAAAAAGGAGAAGAAAAAGAAGAAGAAAACAGAAGACGAGAAGAAAAGTAAAAAAAAGGAAGCAGAAGACGAGAAGAACACAGTAAAAAAAAAATAGCACAATGTTTAAGCCTGTCACTCTAAAAAGTTATTTAAACCTTTTTGAAGTTATTTAAACTTTTAAACAACTTGTAAAAAAAATAGTGCTTGGTTATTGATGTCTTTGTCATGCGTGCAAATTTCTGTTTGTTTATTAATATAAATGATATTCGTAAAATTTCACTCCCTGGATTTCTTCACTTAGTAAACTTGTTAACTGCAAAAAAAAGGGTGAACGCTGCATTTTTGAGTACAAATGTCCCACTTGGCACAAATGTTCCTTGAGTCAAAAGAAAAAGATTCATCCAAAGAGACACGCTGTATCTATGCAAATAAGCATGTAATTTGCATAAATTTGCATATTATGTCTATATGTAAAAACAAGTAATTCAGAATATATATTTCACCAAAACTGCCCTAAAATTGGAAATAAAGACTTAGGGTATAAGACAGGGAAGAAAAATGTCATAAAACAATTGGGATATCCCTGTTTATTATTACCTAATTTACATAAATTATGCAAATTATAATTTAAAACAGAGTATTTTTTCAAGAATCCTGATCTGTTTTATAAATAACGGCAATTAATACAAAATGTCAACATTCTACATGAAAGAGAAAATATTAGCGAAAACATCGATATGCTTCATGACAGTATTAGTGTCTTAATTTGCTTAGAAAGAGGGCAAATATGTCAAAATGTATGAAGTGATATTGCGCTAAAACGAGACCAAAACAACCTCTATGTCACAGTCACACTCACGAATCGGACAATAAAGCGATCAATGGTATGTCATTCGAGATATTTTGTTTTATTTGTTTCTAATTTGTTTCTCTTGGAAAATTTACAGGAGACATTGCTTTGCAGGTTACTGCTTTAATGAAGCTCTGGCACATGAATCATGACGAATGTACCCCACCTCAATCCATATATTAACTTTGTTAAAATATATATCTTTTGGAGACCCCAAAGTGGCAAAACTGCATCTCCCCGGCATTCCCGCTACTTTACAAAACCAGTTTGACTTGTATTATCAACTTGGAAAACACAGATGTATGGGACATCAGACAACATGATTCCTGAAAAAAAGTTTTTTTTATTTTTGTTTATTTAAGCCCAGGAGCCCTCCGAATTTACCCCATCCCCTCTCCGTATTTCGACCTTAAATAAAAAAAAATATCATGTTTTAAAGCCATCGGCAAGGCAAATTGCGTTTTTTGGTATAATAAAGCAAATTTTATATCTATACTTTTATATTTACATTCATCATTATTGATATTATTATAATTATTATTAATATAATTATTATTATTACTACTACTAATATTATTGTTATTATTGTTCTGCCATTTGTAATAGTGCTCTAGCACAGTAAAGGCTATAACCCAACAGGAGCATGCCTAGTATACCCTTTCCCTTTTTAGTTGTATGTATTAAAAAATAGTTTATTGTCTTTAGAACTCTTAACAGATTACTTTTGTTTGTATTGATACCTTGATATTATTATAATTATTATTAATATCATTATTATTATTACTACTAATATTATTATTATTATTGTTCTGCCGTTTGTAATAGTGCTCTAGCACAGTAAAGGCTATAACCCAACAGGAGCATGCCTAGGATACCCTTTCCCTTTTTAGTTTTATGTATTAAAAAACTAGTTTATTGTCTTTAGAACTCTTAAAAGATTACTTTTGTTTGTATTGATACCTTGGAATAGATTGAGGAGAAAATACTCTTCAACTGACATGTAGAGGAGCTGTGGTAAATTGAAGAACAGCCACACGGCCCTTTATTGATTCCACTCTATGTTGAATTTAAATATTTTGAGAGCCCAATCGGAAGAAAGATACATTTCTACTACACACAGTAAAGCCTCTTTGCGTTCTCCTCTTGAAAAAAAAAACATATAGAAGGCATTGTTTTATATCTCATTAAATAAGTTCGTGTACGTGACGGTGGCCTGTCGAAGTTGCCAAAACCGTTTATTTTGTTTTGACAATATATATTTAGAATATCGTCTAAATGAAGCCCTCATCTGGAAAAGGGCACTTATTAAAGGCAGCATCTACATTATATAGAGGAGGCCTTGGCACTGGGAATAGGGGGCTGAAGCTGGTTTAATTTCTTGGGACCAAAATTTCACATTGAACCTTTTTTTATTTTCAAATTTACATCAATAAATTTTACAGGCAAATAAACAAAAAGGATTGCACTACAAAATGAAGTTTTTTGGGTAACGTTTCTTTTTTTGGTCACATCTGCCGGAATTCCAGGGGGTGCTATCTATCGAGAATAATGCACGCAGCACCCCCCCCCCCTCTTCCGGAAAATCTTGCGGGTGCTTCAGCCCCCGCTTCCAAGTACCAGGGCCTCCTCTATATAATGTAGATGCTGCCTTTAATAAGTGCCCTTTTAGAGATGAGGGCTTCATTTAGACGATATTGTAAATAATTATATTGTCAAAACAAAATAAATGGTTGGGCAACTTCGAAAGGCCACCGTCATGTACACGAACTTGTTTTATGCGATATAAAACAATGCCTTCTATGTTTGGTTTTTTTTTTCAAGAGGAGAACGCAAAGAGGCTTTACTGTGTGTAGTAGAAATGTATCTTTCTTCCGAACGGGCTCTGAAAATATTTAAATTTAACATAAAGTGGAAGCAATAACGGGGTTTGAGTATCATAGAGCTTACATGTGGCTTCTTTTTTCAATGTAATACAGCTCTTCTACGTGTCAATTGTAGAGTATTTTCTCCTCAATCTATTCCAAGATATCAATACAAACAAAAGTATTCTTTTAAGAGTTCTAAAGGCAATAAACTATTTTCAAATACATAAAACCAAAAGGGGAAAGGGTATCCCAGGCATGCTCCTGTTGGGTTATAGCCTTTATTGTGCTAGAGCATTATTACAAACTGCAGAACAATAATAATAACATTAATAATAATATTGATATAGATAAATATGAAATATAGATATAAAAGTTGCTTTATTATACCAAAAACGCAATTTGCCTTGCCGGTGGCTTTTAAACACGATATATTTTTATTAGTGTCGAAATACATGCAGAGAGGGGATGCAGTAAATTCGGAGGGCTCCCGTGGACGTAGGCTTAATACCATGGTCACATTTGCTCTACGGCGGCCGTACGGCGAGTCGAAAACAGCCGTTTTATTTATGTTTATCCAAACCACCTATATTTAGCTGGTACAAAAATGTTTAAACGGCTGTTTTTGACTCGCTGTACGGCCGCCGTAGAACAAATGTGACCATGGTATTAATAAACAAAAATAATCTATCTTCAAGAAACATGTTAACTGATGTCTCATACATCTGTCTTTTCCAAGTCGATAATACAAGTCAAACTGGTTTTGTAAAGTAGCGGGAATGCCGCGGGGAATGCAGTTTTGCCACTTCGGGGTCTCCAAAAGACATATATTTTAACAAAGTTAAAATATGGATTGAGGTGGGGTACATTCGTCATGATTCATGTGCCAGAGCTTCATTTAAGCAGTAACCTGCAAAGCAATGTCTCCTGTAAATTTTCCAAGAGAAACAAATAAAACAAACTTAATAGTGTTTTACCGATACCGAAATGCATTTTGCCCGTATGTATCATAGATTACGGTGTGGCAGACACACCAACAAAAGCGATACGAGAAGCCGATGGAAGCTATTGTGTTGAGATTGTGTTATCTCGAATGACATATCATTGATCGCTTTATTGTCCGGTTCGTGAGTGTGACTGTGACATAGATTGTTTTGGTCTCGTTTTAGCGCAATATCACGTCATACATTTTGACATATTTGCCCTCTTTCTAAGCAAATTAAGACACTAATACTGTCATGAAGCATATCGATGTTTTCGCTAATATATTCTCTTTCATGTAGAATGTTGACATTTTGTATTAATTGCTGTTATTTATAAAACAGTTCAGGATTCTTGAAAAAATACTCTGTTTTAAATCATAATTTGCATAATTTATGTAAATTAGGTAATAATAAACAAGGATATCCCAATTATTTCATGACAATTTTCTTCCCTGTCTTACCCTAAGTCTTTATTTCCAATTTTAGGGCAGTTCTGGTGAAATATATATTCTGAATTACTTGTTTATATTATATCGACATAATATGCAAATTTATGCAAATTACTTGCTTATTTGCATAGATACAGCGTGTCTCTTTGGATGAATCTTTTTCTTTTGACTCAAGGAACATTTGTGCCAAGTGGGACATTTGTACTAAAAAATGCAGCGTTCAACCTCTTAACAAGTCTACTAACTGAAACTGGCGGCTTCGAAGGCGGACATTTTCTTTGGTGCTTCTTTAGAAATGAACAGCTGCTTGAATAAATCTGTTGCCTGTTGGAACTCTAGTCATAGAAACTTCTTGGTTGGTCTAACAACCTCCTTCTTTTCATGGTAACTAAAGAAAAGAAAACTTACAGAAGTTTTACTGCAACCGACGCCTTACAACAAATGGTATAATCCATGTGACGACTTTGTGAAGCAAACTGACACAAGGATGGTCCAAGCAGTCCATTGCCCTTACCAGTTTTATACACACGTAATGGCTTATTCTGATATACATTCGTACGGAGCCTTTAAAGTGCCATCGACTTGTCGACTTGGCGAGATACTTTATCTTGCCACGTCGACTTATTAACCTTATTATGTCGACATGGCGAAATACGTTATCTCGCCAAGTCGACTTATAAAATGTTATATGTCGACAAAGCAAGATACGTTATCTCGCCAAGTCGACTTATAAAATGTTATATGTCAACTTAGCGAGATATTTGGACTCTCGCCTGGCCTTGGACACTTCATCTTGCCATGTCGTCGACAGGTAATGTTTTATAAGTCGACTTCGCAAATATATCGCTATGTTGATATACAGTGCGTATCAAAAAAATTTAACACTTAGGAAAAATCCTGTAAAATTATACATTTGTTATTTCCTGAAGATTTTTCCACATTTTAACATTAGTACAGCTCCATTTAATGACGATATAACTGTCGAAAAATCTACTTCGCAAATATATCGCTATGTTGATATACAGTGCGTATCAAAAAAAAAGTTTACATTTAGAAAAAAATCCTGTAAAATTATACTTTTGTTATTTCCTGAAGTTTTTCCACATTTTAACATTGGTACAGCTCCATTTCAGCAAATGACGATATAACTGTCGAAAAATATTTCCTTTTGAGTGAGCACCACTTACTTTTGGAAAGTTAGTGAAAAATGATTTGCGCAGAACTTTGAAAAAGTTATGTGAATAAAAGTAGACCTTAATCATGAAGAACACTTGGAATTTGGCAAGTAAAATTGATGAAGATATCCTATTACCTTTTTGACTTGTTTCCTTGCCCAAAACACTTCGAAGAGTACATTGCGCCCCACCCCCCACACACACACCAAGGCCATCGTGACGATATTTGCTTTACACTGAGCTGTGATTTACGTGAAATTGCTTGGGCTTGATTTCAATTTGTTAATCATTGTCAAGCTTGGAAAAAGTGTGGAAAAACAAGTATTAAATGAAAAATGAAATGTAAACCCACCTTAAATGATAAAAAGTTAGCGAAAAATGCTGTAGATGTCTAATATAAACTTTTGTTCAGATTTAGTTATGTCCTGAGATCCGGCTGGCATAAAACGGGTAAAGGTTGTAGTGTTGAAGTTTCAATTTGGGTGGCAAAATTGTAACAAAATGCTTGAATGTATCCATTTTATTTCAATTGTCTAAAAGTGCAAGGAATATGTATGAGAAATGTTTCGCAGGGTAAGTTTGATGTCGCCCTTTCCCCTTGACACAGCGTGAAATCAAGCATTTCTGCGCTAACAGATTTCTGCGAGCTTTACAAAAATAGACAGTGCTCACTCAAGTGTAACATTCTGTCAAAACTTTTGCTTTCATTGGATAGATTAGACCCAAACCCGAGATTTTAATTCCCAGGGCTTTTTCAAAGTGTAAACTTTTTTTTGATACGCACTGTATAACGTTTTAAAGTCAAATTGGATAGATACCGTATCTCGCCATGTCGACATATAACGTTTTATACGTCGACTTGGCGAGATAACGTATGTCGCCATGTCGACATAATAAGGTTATTATGTCGACATGGCAAGATAAAATATCTCGCCAAGTCGTCAAGTCGATGGCGCTTTAAAGGCTTCGTACATTCGTTACAGATCACAAGTTTGATTAAAGAGTTGTAAAGGAAGTCCTTTAGGTTGCCATAGCTTTTTATGTTACTCCAGATTTTGATGGAATAAATAGTATTCTGCATTCTGGTTGTTTGATTTTACCCAATCTATTCATAACAACGTGTTTTGATTGCAATTGGCGACGGAAGCCAAAAAACTTAGGGTGGGGGGTCCAGCTGAAATTTTGGGATGGACAAAAAAAAATTTAAAAAAAATTGGACAATAAAAAACAGAAAATGTTATCAACCAACATTTTTAGGGGGATCACAAGAATTTAAGGGGGGTGGTCCACCTTACTTTATACGGGGGAACGCGAAACAAATTGACAAGCAAAAAAAAAAAGAAAAGGAAAAAAGTTATCAACATAAAATTTAGGGGGGAAATAAGGACCACCCCCTCACTCGCTTCCGCCGCCTATGTTGATTGCAATAAATCAGCAAGTTTTTGTTTTTGTAATATCCTCGGGGCTGTACTCTCAGAACTCGAACCAAATTCCAATTTGAATGGTTTCCGTAGGAGCGGAAGAGCTTAAAGGCTGGTCACACCGCCCGAGCGGTGGTGGAGCGGTAGGGAGAGAGGGTCGAATTTCGCTCACAAAACTGGGGAAAAAATGGGAAAAATCTAAAACAAAATAAAAACAATCGAAATCGAAAATGGTGAGCGGTAGCGAGCGGTGATAATTTTTTCTCTCCACTCCACGACCGCTCCAACAACGCTCGGGCGGTGTGACCAGGCCTTAAGGCATTCGTTTTATTTCCTTTTAGAAAAGTACTTACGCCTAGTAATGATTTGGCACGATCAGCATGCAACGGTCGCTTAAGGGTCATGCATCGTCAGCTTTGTCCTTCAATGGAAAAATGAAAAACAAAATCATTTATTGAAAGTAAATGTTTATGCAACAACACCAATATCAATGTCCTGGTTAAACTAATTGATATCAGTATGTCCAGGAGACCGATTATTTCCATTCTAATTTCAACGAATGAAAGTTTTGATAAATACGCTGATGGAAATCAAAATTATAGAGAAAGCAATTTCAATCTCCACGGGTATTACTTGATACGCCTATAGCATCTAGCAATGGAGAGAAAGAGATTAGGAATTTGGATTTACTCGATTATGAAATCCATAAAATCCTGCTGTATGATAAAACATTATTTGAAAGGCTTATTATAAACACTCGCGTCTCGTTCGAAATCACTAGGGTTTTTGATTTTTTTAAATTTCGATGGTTGCTCGGGCCTGATCACAACTGGCATGCCATAGATATTCATTCGAGCCAACCCCTTGCTCGATTTTCAAATTTGATATTGCTGATTGACAAAAATGAATGAATATGACTGACAACCCAGGACATTTTTCCAATTGAAACCCATTGAACACCAATTTAATTTTCAATTGGTTTCAAGTGGTTCCAATTTGGATTCAATTGGTTTCAATGTGGGTTCAATAGGTAGAGTCAATTGGTCTCGATTTGGCGAAATGGCCCCATTAGAATTCAATGGGGACCAATTGACCAATGGGGCCAATTGGTCCCAATGGTCTTTAATTGGACTTCAATGGGTCTTCCATTGGTTCTCCATTGAATTCTAATAGGGTCTATTGGTCACAATTTGTTCGATGGGACGTCAATGGTCAAGATGGGTCTTTGATTGGTTCCCCATTGAATTCTAATGGGACCAATTGGTCCCATTGGTCTTTAATGGGACTTCAATGGGTCTTCCATTGGTTTCCCTTTGAATTCTAATGGGGCCAATTGGTCCCATTGGTCTTTAATGGGACTTCAATGGGTCTTCCATTGGTTTCCCTTTGAATTTTAATGGGACCAATTGGTCCCATTGGTCTTTAATGGGACTTCAATGAGTCTTCCATTGGTTTCTCTTGAATTCTAATGGGGCCAATTGGTCAGCCAATTGCTCACAATAATTGGAAAATTATTTATGCTAATTTATGTGAAATTTATTAATAAATCACAAAAAATGCCTCTTCTTCATTTGTTGACAGATTTTGATTTTTTTTTCTTTTATCTGGTAGAACTTTATGAGGTTCACCAAACTTCTACACAGAATTTTGAAATTTTGTCTGGAAAATTATTTATGCTAATTTATGGGAAATTTATTCATAACTAATCACAAAAAATGCCTCTTCATTTGTTGACAGATTTTGATTTTTTCTCTTCCATCTCATAGAGCTGCATGAGGTTCACCAAACTTGTACACAAAATTTTGAAATTTTGTCTAAAAATTATCTATGCTAATTCATGCAAAATTTATTTATAAATCACAGAAAATGCCTCTTCTTCATTTATTGACAGATTTTGTTTTTTTCTCCTCCATCTGCAAAACCATATATTTTTGCGATATCTTATATTCGTATACTACCTCACTTTAAATTGACTTTTCCATATTCATCTTGTCCATCTGGGGCCTGTTTTTTAGGGCTTACACGTAGATTTGCCACAATGGCAACTACCACAAAAAGGCACAGCAGCCAATCATAATCAAGGTTTCCATGGTAGTTGCCATAATCATGATAATGGCAAGTCCTTTATAAAACGGCGTGAAACGGGCCCCTGATGATGATCTATGGCAATTTCACCGCTTCTCTAATTATTTCACATGGTATTCCTAAAAGCCAAAATGAAGGAATTTTCTCACTTTTTACATTCTAATGATATACAGTATAGTCATCAATTCATGTCATGTCCTCTTATCAACTCTTTGGTATATGTAACGTAGAAGTGCCTATATGAGGGATGATGCTATTGCTCGCGCCCGCTAAATTTATGAGATTGCGCATAGCTTTGACACTGTACCTTGAAATCTGCCTGGATATGAAAATTCAATTCAATATCTTTTAAAAAGGTGTTTGGGCGGGAGAAAGATCATTGAAGGGGCATGAGATATCAAATCTCAAACTGGAGATTTTGTTAAAATGGGCTTTCGGAAGGAGATCTCCTGCCGAAAGCGGGAGATTTGGAGTCTCTGTAAGAAGAAAATGCTATGCTTTGAAGCGGCTTTTTCAGTCTTTTTTTTCAAGAAGACAAAAATGCTATGCCTTGGAACGGAAATTTGAGTGTTAAAATGGGGGTCCCCTCCACGGCACATACCCACTATGCATTATATACTGAGTGCCCCTCCCCGGGCATAAACGCACAAGCAAAATGCTCGCTTAATGCATACGCTCTTTAGCAATAGCTTAACCGCCAAGGAAATAACAGTCGGTTAGCGATTGTTTGAACTTACTAAGGGTGTGTATATGCTTCCATTGGGAGGACAGAATCAGCGATTTCAAACGTCGATTCAAAACGCTGATCGTATACGTTGTTCTGGGAGTGCTGTTTATGCTTCACTTTTCAAAACAATCATGATCTCCAGCTGGCTTCGTAAAGCGAGGTCAAATTGGGCGCGCCTTTTTTCGAAAGTTTTTTTTTTCCGATTGTTGTTATTACGTAGAGATAACATGGAGCAATACGACTGTATTTGCCCGCGGATTTTCATCTCACCGGAAGCATGTACCAAATGACGTCATTTAAACACGTTCACGATCGTGGTTCTGTTTATGCTTCCCCAGAAAGTAAAGCCTGATTCTGGTCAAACGACGTTTACAAACGCACCTTTTTGTGAGTTTACGATCGGCGTTTTGAAACAGCGTTTAAATGAAAGTAAGCATGGACGCAACCGTGTTTTCGACTAACCACGTTTGGAAACGCTGATTCTGGCCTGAAAAGTGGAAGCATAAACACGGCCTAACAAGCGCCCCGGAACACTTTCATTTTTTTTTTTTTTTTTGGGGGGGGGGGCAAAATCCCGAAGGGGGCACAATATATTTGACAGCGTGAGATACCGAAGCGATCGAGCGGGATGGACCCCCCGTAAGGACTTTGTGTAAAAATGGAGTATAAAAGTTGCGTTTCTAAGAGAATTCAAAAATAAATTTCTTGAGAATTAAACATAGAATTCACTACGAAAGACTATACTCAGAGTTTATGAGAACCTATAAAATCTACGCGCAAAATGTGGTTTTGTGTCTGATTAATTAATTACGTAATACGCTTATATTGACTCAAAATACCAGAAATTACATTTTTCATGCATTATCCTTTCAGAAATATTTATTTATGTACAGTTATACATACACGGACGACGTGAGAGAGCACAATTCAAGGAGTGTATTAAGCATAAGAAGCGTAACAACAGAAACAACATACATTCTAATGAATGTCTGTTCTGACGTGGCAGACGTCGATAAGCACTTAAATCCGCATTTTATGCAAATCATTTCTGACCTCAGCATTGGAGATAGTCAGTCCCTAGGTGGTTTCAGACCGCCTCGAAGTTCGCCAGTTCAAGGTATTCTCTGATCGGGAAATTTACCCCGATCAGAAAATACCAGGTATTTTGGTAATGTGAAAGCAAACTACGCGTAATCTCCCCGAAAGAAAATACCCGCTAAATAGTAGGTACTTGGCGAAATTACGAGAACTTTCGTGGGGATTTTTCCAAGGTCGCAGGTATTTTGGCGATGTGAAAGCAAATTACGGGAACTTTTATCCCAGCGTGTCGTTGGGCGCGGCGTCGTGGGTGGCTGCTGGGCAAACCGCCTCGATCACAAGAATCCCCGTTAAATTACGAGAACTTTTTAAGGCTAAAAAATACCAGTTAATTATTCCTGCATTCACACCGCCCCGAAACACATCCTTCGGGATAAGTTCCCGAAGTTACGAGCATGCGCAGTGTGGTCTGATAAGCAGCTAGGCATGGCGGGAGATTCAAAATCACTAGCCCAGCAGCCACCCGCGCTGCCGCGCCCAACGACACGCTGGGATAAAAGTTCCCGTAATTTGCTTTCACATTGCCAAAATACCTGCGACCTTGGAAAAATCCCCACGAAAGTTCTCGTAATTTCGCCAAGTACCTACTATTTAGCGGGTATTTTCTTTCGGGGAGATTACGCGTAGTTTGCTTTCACATTACCAAAATACCTGGTATTTTCTGATCGGGGTAAATTTCCCGATCAGAGAATACCTGGAACTGGCGAACTTCGAGGCGGTCTGAAACCACCTTTTGAATCTCCCGCCTTGCCTGCTTATCAGACCACACTGCGCATGCTCGTAACTTCGGGAACTTATCCCGAAGGATGTGTTTCGGGGCGGTGTGAATGCAGGAATAATTAACTGGTATTTTTTAGCCTTAAAAAGTTCTCGTAATTTAACGGGGATTCTTGTGATCGAGGCGGTTTGAAACCGCCTCCTCCTGATTATCCATGCATAGGTTTCAGACCGCCTCGAAGTTCGCCAGTTCCAGGTATTCTCTGATCGGGAAATTTACCCCGATCAGAAAATACCAGGTATTTTGGTAAAGTGAAAGCAAACTACGCGTAATTTCCCCGAAAGAAAATACCCGCTAAATAGTAGGTACTTGGCGAAATTACGAGAACTTTCGTGGGGATTTTTCCAAGGTCGCAGGTATTTTGGCGATGTGAAAGCAAATTACGGGAACTTTTAGCCCAGCGTGTCGTTGGGCGCGGCGGCGTGGGTTGCTGCTGGGCTAGTGATTTTGAATCTCGCGCCTTGCCTGCTTATCAGACCACACTGCGCATGCTCTTAACTTTGGGAACTTATCCCGAAGGATGTGTTTCGGGGCGGTGTGAATGCAGGAATAATTAACGGGTATTTTTTAGCCTTAAAAATTTCTCGTAATTTAACAGGGAGTGGATCGAGGAAGAAGTAGTTGATAGTCGACATGGTCGAGTAAATTTTTGCTCAAATGAGCGTAGTCCTGATAAAGACAGTAAAGCAGAAAAGGTTGAAGACTTGAAGAGGCTTGATTAGTTGATTGATGAGTATCGCCGACTCAAGCTAGCATCTTCTCATTTATCCAATAAGCAACTACTCAAACCTCTATAACTCTTTAAACTTTTCGGTTTTACAGCTTTTTTCATATTCCATTTGTAGCTCGAGTAACTAGCGTTCACGCGCGTTGGTGATATCGGGTTCGGGGAGCATTTCATAAAAGGACTTGTCGGACGTTTTATCCGCCAGGTCCTGTTTTATCCGACAGTTGCTATGGTAACAATGCTTCTCAACCTATCAGAATACAGGAAAGTTGTCAAATCTGACAACTTGTCGGACGAAAATATTGATGAAACACCACCCCGGTCCGAGCGTTTCTGTGCGACCGCGCGTTTGTTAGCCGACACAGCATTGGTGAACACTTTTAATTCGGTTTTAGTCTGAAATGTATTCATTAAAAGGTTAAACGTTATCACACTGTAATAAGATGGAAAAGGGGCTTATCAAAGGTATGTTTCACAGAGGGACATATTCGTCAAAAGACGCAAGGCTTACTATGATGTGTATTTTTTTCATTTTTGACAATGGAAATGACAATTCTTAGGCAGAAAAGTGCCTTCATCGTTTACTTTATTGTCCTTAAATAATATAATTTTTCTACTTTTAGGGGGGCACATGGGGGGGGGGCAAAATCTCGTTTTGCCCCCCAAAAATTTTCTTTGGGGGGCAAGTGCCCCCCCCCCCGCTTCCGGCGCCCTTGCTTACTAACAAAAGGATTTGCTCACTCATTTTTATGTGCGTGGAATCAAGCGAAAGACAAGCAAAAGCCCAATGGCTTGATATCACAGTTCGTCAGAAAACGGAAGTTGACAAAACCCCCACCTCATCTGTTTAATAACATAGAACATGAACCATCCTACCCCTCCCTTTTCCAGACCCCCATCCCCACTGCAGAAATACAAGCAATAAAGAGTGCAACAGACAGAATTGTTTTTTTTTTGTATTAGTAGGTAAATATGTAGTGCTAATTTATACAGCACCATCACTTACTTGATGACCAAACATTGATGACAATCAAAATTGCATTAATAAAAATCATTCCATGAATTTACGAAGATACATATTTTATGACAAAATACAAAATATCACTCTGTTAAATCACTTGATTCATATCCATACATTTTCGGAAAATATAAACATATTTTACTCTAATCTTCAAAAATACATAATCATAAGTGACTCAAATACAAAATTTCTCATTTTTTCTACAGAATTAGCCTTTCATTGTGTTAGTACACAGAGCACTGTCCTTTCATTAAAGATGGTATAAACATTTTTTTCTTCATACAAAATTAACCATCCAGGCAGAGTGCTCGTTTCCTAATAAATGTTGGCAAATTAAATTTGGGGAACAACTTAGTTATGTCGATCCAAGGATTCTCAATTATTTGAATCCCAAAAGTTGAAATATGCACACATTATGATTATTAGTTGTTCCCTTCATTTTCATCAATGAAAATGTTCCTAAAAACTACTTCATTTCATCCATTATTTATACTTTTGATCATCTCAAAGTGATATGAGATCAGGCGGGTGTTTCATAAAGCTGTTCGTAAGTTAAGAACGACTGGCGATTCCTTTCTTGTGTTAAATGGTATATTCATTGGCGATGGTTAAGCGCATAAGAAAGGTTCACCAGTCGTTCTTAAAGTCACTCTTAACTTACGAAGAGCTTTATGAAACGGCCCCCAGGGCCGGTATCACAAAGCTCAGTGTTCTATCACGGGGCTGTTTTCTGTGATTGATTGCATTGAATACTGTGTATAATCAATCATATAAAAATCAGCTTCAAAATTAATCACTAAGCTTCATGCAAAAGTACACAGCAGATTAGATTTTTTTTCTCAAAATAATGATGATTTTGAATTCAATTAGAATTGTGCGACGATACTCCGTGGAGGTTTATGCACACTACTGGAAGAAGAAGAAGAATAAAAAGTTAGCATACACCTACTAACCACTATTATAATATTGGAAAGTTTGTTTGCCTTTGAGTAGAAATTACTGAAATGCTATATGATATACAGTGCGTCCCAGAAAAAACGAAACCGAGATTTAGCGATGATTTATCATAACTTAATCATAAATAAAATAGACAAATGACCTATCAATGTAAAGCTTAGAATCTCCTCTTTCATCTGGTATTACTTAGATTATTCCTCATTCACGCATGAGTGAGTAAAAACAATTCGAAGAGAGGATGCCAAAAACTCACTTGGCGGGGGGTATCTGAATTTCAAAAAGAAAATCACATGACTAAAAAGTTCAATATCTGCTCTTTTCTTTGATACCTCAATCACAGAAAATGGTCGAGAATTAAAAAAGTTATGATCCCTCAAAATAATGCTTGTATTTCCCTAATTTCATTAAATAAACTTGTTTTCACCGGTTTCCCACAGAAGCTATCGCACGGTAACAAAAGACTTCATGCATGGCTGATCGTTAACAAAACGGAGTGTCGAGTGAGTTTGAACGCTAGCCTGTAAAACCTCTTCATTTCTGAAATTATTGAAATTCAAGCCTTATTTCAAATAACCAGAACTTTGTTATTTCTTGACCATTTTCTGTAATTGAGGTATCAAATTAAAGAGCAGATATTGAACTTTTTAAAAATGTGGTTTTCTTTTTAAAACACAGATACGGCCCGCCAAGTGACTTTTTGGTATCCCCTTTTCAAATTGGTTTTGCTCACTCATGCGTGAATGAGAAATAATCTAAGTAATACCAGATGAAAGAAGAGATTCTAAGCTTTACATTGATAGGTCATTTGTCTATTTTATTTATGATTAAATCATGATAAATCATCACTAAATCTCGGTTTCGTTTTTTCTGGGACGCAGTGTATATATCTCAGGAAATAAAAATCCTTCTAATGTAAAAGAAAATGTGTCAAACACGACCACTGACCTAACTTGAAAATGAATATAGATAATACTACAATAAGAATATACATTAAGGAATCTTCATACTATCTTTATATCAGCAACAATATGATAATTGTAATATACAAACTCTATATAAATCATTAATCAACTCTATTAACTGACCCTAGACTGACCACAAACTGACCCATTCCACTTAGCTAAGAAGCAATTCAGATCGTCAATGATATTGGAAACCCTTGACTGGTTTGAGTACCCTTAGCAACATGAGCAAAGCATGGATATTACTCTTTTGGACTTCTCTTAGGCAATTCCTGAACTGCCCGACGTCAACCAGTATCCTCCATCCATAAGATGCTTGAAGGCACAGAGCATTTCACTCCCCCATTAATTGCTACTGATTGCTTTGACCTGTTTGAGACTGGATGATTACACTTTAGCCTGTTGGAGACCGGATGATTATGCTTTAGCCTGTTGGAGACCGGATGATTATGCTTTAGCCTGTGGGAGATTGAGCCCACATATATTCGGGTAAGAGTCTATGGAAAGCCCATGTTAGAGCAAAATCATTCAGTTTCAAACAGGTTAAATCATTTTCCATTGACTTCAGCCCACATAAATGTCTGCTCAATCTTCAACAGTTTGTTCTAAGTGGACAGAGGCAGAAAAAAAACCTACGCAGAAAACATGGACGTTAATCTTTCACTGGTACACCACATAATTATAAAGAATCCCTGTTGCACAATGTTGTCATTAATGGCAATCGCCATGGTTACAATGATTAACAACCAATCAAAATACAGGTTTGAGCAAAATTTACAACTGATAATTAGTGTTATACGATGGATCCCG
The DNA here is from genome assembly GCF_018143015.1 of Lytechinus variegatus. Lineage (NCBI taxonomy): Eukaryota > Metazoa > Echinodermata > Echinoidea > Temnopleuroida > Toxopneustidae > Lytechinus > Lytechinus variegatus. The sequence goes on along the minus strand of NC_054744.1, from coordinate 33,423,582 downwards.
GATTCATGGACCCCTCACTAATGCAACGCTGACAGAGTCGGGATTAGCAGACTAACAGCGAAGATACTATGGGATCAATCACATGTCTTTGTAAAAACGGGCCCCCGGGTGGGATTTCAAAAAGCTGTATTTGAGTTTCACATGTTTCAGACACACAACTTTAAGCATGACTGGAACAAGTTCTCAGGTGCTAGGTCAATAAGGTATACCATTCGGTATAAGAACTAGGGGCTGTAAGACAAAACTTAGCAATGATTGTGAGGGGGGGGGGAGCAAAAAGGCTCATAATGCACAAGAAAAAAAAGCCAATTCTCTACTATACTTTTATGTGTAAATTAGGGATGAGAACACCTAAAGCTGTACTTAAAATGCCAGTGAGTAAAACTAAAATTCTGGGTTGCCAGGAGATTATGGTTGCACCATGCATACAGGATAACAAGACCAGGGATAAAATATACTTCTTGCTAATAACATAAAACTTTCATCTAATATCATCAAAATCATGCCCTGTTTTCCTAGTTGCTTTCTTCAACATATACAAACAAATTTGGAATGGACAAAATATGGATACTGCCTAAATACATGAAAAATACAGATATAGATATATTAATATTGAACTTTATGACACAACATATAATACAAAAGCTGTAGTAAAATAGACTATTTTGATGTTGAATAATACAATGAATCAAAGAAAATACGAGGTCAACGAGTAGGTCTATTATATACTATAAACTACAAATAACAAAAGCTTGATAATAAACCGATCACATTTTGGAGAATCATATTTTTTTAAGGCTCCAAGGTTACTGGTAGCATGACTCTGAGAATTAATTAAAATCTGCACATGCCACTTTCGCCCTTGATTTGATTAACTTATTGCCCAAATGAATTTTAATTAAAATTCCAAATCTAATGTGTACGAACAGTGACAGAGATGCAGTTGACAAATTCCAACCATAACTTTTGAATTGGAATCATAACTTCATATGATTTTACTCCTCATATTCAAAGCTGGTTTTGACATGAATATCTGCATAAACTCATGCTTGGGTGATTAAAATTGTGCAAAAGAAAATAAAATAAAGCACAAGTATATGACCACAGCTCTTATATACAACAGTTTTTTTTATAATCCGATTTTCCAGTTTTGTGTGGTACCGGCATGCACAAAGGTTTGGATGAACAATCCAGGGAAGGGAGAATAATGGATGTAAACTTTTAATATGCCACTGTGCAAATATTTCATAGTCCCTTCATAAGGGACTCCCCCTCATTTGGATTCTCATTTAATTGTTTATTGTTGAAACATCACAACAGTTATTTCCACTTTATTAAATTTCATCATCATTAGTCCCATGTTTATGTTCATCAAATAGCATTGCAAGGTTATTTTTTCTTGTACTGTACCTGCTTTGTTTTTATGACTGAAATAAACTGAAATTGAAAAAAAAAAAACATAAGGCAGTGCTGCACCAGCCCGAATTTGCTTTATCTCGAGATCAACCCTCTTGGCAGGATAATTCGTAAATAGCTAACTATTTTGCAAATAATCTCAAGTAGACTTAGATTAATCCAGCAAACTATCGCGAATGCGTCTCCATTACAAATAATCTCGAGATTGTTCAGATTGGGATAATTTATCGGATCAGAAATAGCGCAATTAATTGAAAACTTTGGATGGTGCAGACAGCCCTCTTAAGAGGATATACATTCCTCCTACATGCATAATTCACAAGGTCTTAGCCATCTATAAAGGTTATCAAAGGGAGATGTGGTTGTTATGAATATAATTCCTGTATGTTTCCATGGAGAACAGGTATTCAACTTGTGGTCTTAATAAAAAGGTGGTAGTTTTATACAGCCAGGCTGCTGAAGCAGGGTTCACTGTATCAAACATATTGTATAAAACGGCAAACAATTTTTACTGTATAAAATAACAAATTCATAGATATCAGCTTGCTGGAAAATTTCATCAAAAAGTATGTGAATATATCTCTATGAAGCCTTAATAACATATCTGTAAAGCGCTTAGAGACGTCGTTCCGATGCATTACACGCTATATAAATGCGGAATATTATCATTAATAAAACATAAGTGAAGCTAGTCAATTATATTGCGATAATCTTCTGCCTCAGAAAACATTAAATCAAGTTTAAAATAACATAACTTGTAAATTATATAATGTAAATTGACATTTATTTAATGCAAATTGGAATTGAAATTAAAATAATATACCACTGTTGGCAGCTATTTTAGACATGTAGAATGTCTTCCATACGAGTGAGTACAATGAAAAGCATACACGTCTTGCAGCACAGTAACAATCAACATATATGAGGGATATTCAAATGCATTTTTAATCACTATGTCAAAGCCAACGGGCTGATATACATCATGGAAAAAATACATGTAAAAGGAAAGACAAGTAATAAAACTTCAAAAAGTGGAAAAACGTAGATTTATCAATCCAAGAAAATCAATTATTTTCTTTAATAATATATCCTAAAAAAATATATATAAGAATATGGCTACAGCTTGCCATTTGATTATTTTTAGAAATCGTTATTAAAACAGTTCATCAAATATTCTGAGAAAACATCAAAGAATAAATAAAAATAAAAATGAGAGGGAGATAAAAATAGACATATAACCCAATATCTTTGCAATAGAAAATGATTTTGGTTACCTTCAGTTTAAGTACAAAATTTAAAGCTCCTTGCTTCCGTTCATTTTGTGACGATGACTGTCATTTGATTATTTTGACCGTGGCCCTGTACCACGGAGCATAGCGATTGATTGTACATTTGATTTGTCCGCTTGACTGCACATGATGATCAATCAATGCCGTAAGATCAAGTGCTAAGCATTGTGGTACAGGGGCCCTGCAGAATAGCATGGTAGTTTTAGGTTTGATTGAAAATGAAAAAAATGAGGTGCTCCAATAATGGTGGTATGCAGCAGGGAAGGGGGGGGGGGGGGGCGGCATTTTACTTGAAAAAATGCAAAAGTGCCCCCATTGACAAGCTTCACTCACTTTCAAGTTTCTTAAAAACAAGTTTTTTATACGTGTCTTGCTCCCCCGAAATTATGTTTTTGTGTACGGCCATTTGTCCCATAAAACAGTTCTTTAATCTAAATGTGACTTCAAACAAACTGGAAGATGCCTATCAAAACTTCCTGTTTTGTTTAAACCAAGTCGGATTAAAATTAACCCTAATATAAATTTGACAAATATAACTTGTTCTTGTGCAATATCAAATTTTTGCTGATGAGGATCAAAGAAATGAACAGTCTACTCAAGCACGCAAAAACATGTTGGGGTCGTTTGTAAAATCATGCAGAACTTTATGAAACAGATTTGATACATACATGTATGTACACATGTATATATGTCATGTACTGTATATTATTGGAGGGAAACCTTTAAAAAAATTATGCAAGAATTTAATCCTAAAAAGAGGCAGAAATAATGAAGAAGAGACAAACATCCCTCCAATGGAAGAAATAAATGAATAAAAGAATGAATTTCTCACATTGGAAATCCCGCCAAGTATCTAATGGGGGCATTTGCAACATACTTGAAATCAACTGCAAGTCCATTTTGCATCCCAATATCAATCACAAGAGTCTTTTAATCAATCAACTGCAAATTTTGCATTTGATTGCTAATCTGCTTCTTGTAACAAGACGTAAAAATAAAATTGCTATACTTACATTTGATACACCACTTGTACACAAGCAACAAAAATCTGCAATTGATTGATTGCGTATAGTTACTTGCAACACCCCCACATATATGTTAAAAAAAAAACATATGAAGACATTTGAATTCATAACAAATTTAGCTCCATAACTAAGAACAAGGAAGAGCTTCTCCAAATACTCAGTACCTCAGTAAGTTTGTGAGTGTATTTCCCACTGAAAAAAAGAAGAAAAAACACAAAAGAACTTTTCTTTATTCTCTATAATTTTACATAGTTAACTATGAAGGGCAATCTTCATTAGCTATTTTTCAAATTGAATTATTTTATGCCATTACCACAGGAAGAGCTTCATCAAAAAGCTCAGTCCTTCAGCATAGGTTGGTAGTTTATCTCCCCCCTCCGAAAAACCCCTAACTTTTCTTTATATCATTTTCACAAGTAACTACTGAATTGATCTGTCTTTTTACAATAAATTACTCAAACTTTCAGACCTTCTATCACCATTAAGTGGGTGTGTATAATATCTCCCACTTAATAAAACACAATTTTTTCTCGTTTATTTTTAAATTTGACATGATGGAGGATAACGTTATCGATTTGGATTTATTCATAATCTACGTAGTTCCGCGGGAAATATCCAGACTTTCCATTGCATTCTCCCTCCAGCCAGTTTTCATCTATTTCACTAACTACAGTGACATTGTCCCCTTCTCCAAAGGCAAGCTCCCCTTCGTTCTCGGGCTCAAAGTCATAAAGGGCCCTGCAAACCTTGTATTTAGGAGCTGCTGGTGCTGGTGCTGGATCTACAAGAAAAAAGAAAAGAAAAAAATTGCTAAAATTAACTGTGTAAAACATTGTCTGAATGCTGTAAAAAAGCGTCTTTGCAAATAATTCAGATGTAATGTAATATCAACAATAATACTCAAAATAAAATTGCATTTACATACATAGCACATAAAGTCTGAAAGTGCTTTACATGTAAACATGAATTATATATGTAAATGTTAAAAATAATAATATACACTGTACAATATGATCGTTGAAAAAGAATACAATATAATATAACTTAATAATCATGATTGGGATAGCAATGTTAAAGCTTATCCAATCATCTATAACATCGCACAAAATAAACTTATGAGAAAGCGCATCTAATGGTGCAATCTATTAAGTCTTAGACAATAGTAGAACAGTCATGCTGTAGGGGAGATCAGGGTTAGTTGGAACGCGGGGTTAGTTGAAACATTGTAATTCTCTATTAACGCGTGTAAAATATATTTATTCAATACTGCCCTCAATAAATTGCTGAAATACCAATGCAGCTGAATTAACAATTTCTTGTTTAAAAATATCTTTAAAAAATAAATGTTAGCTTAAGTCACTCTTGGCTCATTTCATTCTCGGATCAGTGCTACAAATATTTTACAAAAATTATATGGAGAGAGCTCCATAAATACAATTTGCAAACTGAAAACGGAAATAGCAAAAATTTAAGAAGTATAATCAGTACCCGTTATAAGCTGTGTTAGATTTAAAAAAAAATCCTCTTTTGTATAAATACATAAGAAGCTTTGCTATGCACAGCTTATCTCATTTGAGTGAAAAATAATCAACTTCGGTATGTTTTTTAGCAATTCTTTTGTAGATCAAACATATTTATGAAAAATAAACTGCTGTTTTCATAGAAAAAAATTCACAATAACTCAGTGGTGGATTGGGGGGGGGGGGGGGAGCATGGGCCAAATTTATCCCCCCCTTTTAGAGTCATAGTCAATATTGTAAATTCATAATGTGTATATGCTGCTCATATATAAGTGTGCCCCCCCCCCTTTCTAGAGTCACAAGAAATATTTGAATGGAAAACGTTTATAAAGTAGTGAGCACCTTCTTTTTGCTTCTCAAAATTTATGTGGAGAAAATGACCTTCTTTTCTCAGTGAAAACCTTTTTTTGGCTTGTCAAATTTTCCAGGAAAAATGTGCCACCCCCTTAGAAAACCCTGGATCTACCCTTGCAATAACTTCACAACCTTAATTGTTTATTGCTCTCTAACACCAACAATTATGTTCACATCTGTCCATAGCAATGCCACTTCAGAACAACACTAAACATTAAAAAAGAGGACTAAAAAAACCCCTATACTTTTAACGTTGAATTCCAATAGATGAGCTTCAAGCCTCTTGAGAATTTTTGTATAATTGTAGTTTATTCAGCTGGTACACTAAGAACGGTTCAATAGTATTTAAAAAAATAATAATGGATGAATGCTTGTACATTGTAGTTCAGGACATTAAATCATGGCAACAACCACACATTTATGGGCAGGTCCAAGCTATCGTCCCCTCTGAAGCCAAATAATAATTCTTTGCCTGAATCCAACATATTGTATGTCATTTTTTATACAATGAATTTTTTTTGCCCTATATTTTTTTTCTTCTGAAAACCTAAAGTTAATGAATGCCAAGGTACATGTAATCACATTTTTTTTATCTGCAGATAGTGCAAATTATACATTTGCAAATATTTCTGTGGGGACTTGTAGTGCTAAGTGCAACCATTTGAGAAATAAATGATTTTGAAGATTAATTAATTAGGGTAATTTGAGAAATAAATGATTTTGAAAATTAATTAATTAGGTTATCTGGTGTCCAAAAAGCAGTGTCCCTTACGTCAGAATTTAGCATGTAATTTTAGATTCTAATTAAGGAAAAGTTGAACAGCTTTCTTCACACTTTGGAGAGTTCGAATTTATTATACTATACATCCGAAAATTGAAGTGAATTTACTGAATTACTTTCATGTTTAATTATATCAAAGCTTGTGACGTACAGGACACACCATACCTTATACATAGGATTTCTAAGTAAATCTAATATTTTTCAAGCAAAGATAAAGTAAACTTAGATGAAAAATAATTTATCAGTGGTTGAATATTGGTAAAAAGCTGATATAATAAAGCTATGATTTTTAATAAATAAAAAAGGTAAATATACGGTATTAGCATACTTGTTAACAAAAGTCTTATGTTATTAATCAAATCTTTCAAGGTCATAAAGTGTTTATTATGCTTTGTTTCATATAATAGAATATATATCTTTCATAATAATCCATGTTAAACTTACTTACTTTGGTTTACATCCTGGTAATTATAAATTTTGGTGAAATTTCACTTTCCCCATTCGTTTAACACATTATTTGCACGACATCTTTCATAATATTTATAAGGTAGTACAGTATTTTCTATGTTTTGTTTCATTGTACTCTTAAAGAAATATATATCAATCATGATAATCCATGTAAAACTGAACTTACTCTAGATTACATCAAGTTAATTATAAATTTTGATGAAATTTTCACTTTTCCCATTCGTATACACATGGAGAAATGTCCCGTTCGTCACAGCCTGGATGTTTATATTTTGAGCTATTACATACATGTAATAACAATGAATTCTATCATTTCACTCATGGCTAATGAAACTTGATAAGATACAAAATGAAAACATGATAATGAGTGATTTTCAGCTTATACCAATTCACAGAGTTTTAATGACAGACTTTTTTTAAAATGGCTTTTGTCTGGTCCCGTACATCACAGCGCATGTCAATTGAAATATTACATTGTTAATGGAATTGTAGATTACCAATTTTTTTACTGAATAAAGAGAGCAAAACTGGCCTTCCGAAATCCATAAAAGATTATCTGTTGTGTATTTATTTCCTATGTTATACAACTTTAAAGTCTCTAAATGTCCCGTGTGTCACAAGTCAAATAGCTTGGACCTGCCCTCATATGTACAACGTAGTACTCTTTGCCAAACGTGAGCATTTATTCCGGGGGGGGGGGGGGGGCTACATGTTAGTATAAATCTATGATACATGTACATGTATGTATGTGCCGCAGTCAAGACCCCATTTTCAACCTTGATTCCAACTGCTACATGTACCTCATACTATACTCAATTTCCTGAACTTTCATTGTTACAGTAATATTTTTCAAAAAAGTGGTAAATAGAAATTTTTTAACTTAAGGAATGGACTTATGCTAATTTCCTTTTCGTACTTTAAACACATCACTACTCAAGATCCAAATATGAATGATCTTCTTTAAAGATTGATAAAATTTTCAACGCTTTTATGCCACATTTTCAGTACAAAAATGTGACACTGAGTTGCAAAAGTTTTGTTTTGTAAAACAAGTATACAAGAATAGACTATAACCTATCATTAATAGATTCACCCTTCCCATAGTTACATGTATATCTCATAGCGAATATCGGCACATTTCTTGTATTGTTTGTAAACAGGGGACTGCGCCAAAGTTAATTCTCTTGGGACAAAAGAAATCTGTTTGACTATTAAAGAAGAGACATGTTATGTATTTCATATTATTGCTTCAACTTTAATCTAGATTATTCAAAATTATAAAATAAAAGTCGACTTATTGAATATGAACTTATAAAGAGTCGACTTATTGAAGGTAGAATAATGAAGACTCCATGAAATGTGGAATGAAATAATGGTAAAAAAGAATATTTTCATTATGTCCTTGTTCATTTGAAGTTTTTGTTTGCTGTGATGAATGAAATGAAAATAGCCAGTCAGATTTTTTTTTGTTTATATCATTTCAGTCAATAGATCTATTCTTGGAAATACTGTAGGCCATTGCACACAGGAGCCTAATTACAGACTATACAATGAGTTACAGAAGCCAAAGATTAATTAGCCTAAGATTCCATTTAATTGATCTTAGCCTGACAGGAAATTACTTGAATGCAATCACAGGCAATTTATTCCAATAACGCCAAAGGAAGAGTCTTATAGATAGACATGTGCACAATGAATTTCCTGTACAAAATTACATACATCTACATGTAATGATACACAAGACTTGTACCATAACACACTTTCCATCTTTATAGATGCCTATTAAAAGGGGCTTCAGAGCATTATAGAGAAAGAGAGAGAAACAACTTTAATACTGGGCCAAAGTTTAACAACGGAAACAATATCAATAAAAAACAATATCAATCGTTTCTGTCAAAAAGCACTTTATGTACATACTGTTTGCATGTAGTGCATTTGATGTGAAACTCCTGGGAACCTTTCATAATGGTGATTTTCACCGACAAAGAGCCATGAAATCTTGTTTGTTTTGCATGACTGTAAAATTATTTTAACATCAGGGAAAACAATTACACAGGGGCATGGGCAAATTTGCCCCCACAATGCTAAAAAGAGCCCCTGAAGTCTCCATTCAATAAAATGTTAGAGCAGAGGGTAGTGAAAAGCAGCCCCCCTAAAAAAAAGAAAAAGAAAAAAGTGAAGCACCTCTGGCAGTATCACCTGCATCACGCGATTCAATATACATGTTGCAGCAGTGCTAACTTTGAAAACTACATGTACTATAAAATAACTATTCACAAAGAACAATGTTCATATAGACTTGTCAGTGATACTTGTTTACCCAGATCCACATTTTATAAACTATATCTATAAACTTTGAAAGTTATTACAGGGCAGGTCCAAGATATTTGACTTGCGACGTACAGGACAATTAGAGAATTAAAAGTTGTGTAACATAAAAAATAAATGCACAGCAGAGAATCTTATGGATTTCGGAAGGCCAGTTGTGCCCTCTTTATTAAGTAAAAAAACTGTGATCTACATTTCCATTAACGATGTAATATTTCAATTAATATGCGCTGTGACGTACGGGACCAGACAAAAGCTGACTTTAAAAAAAAAAGTTTGTCATTAAAATTCTGTGAATTGGAATAAGCTACATGTAGAATCTCTCATCATCATGTTTTCATCTATCATCAAGTTTCATTTGCCATGAATGAAATGATAGAACTCATTGTTGTTATCATGTAATAGCTCAAAATACAAACATCCACGCTGTGACGTACGGGACATTTGTCCATGTGTAAAAACCAATGGGGAACATGAAATTTGGTCAAAATTTATAATTAACTGGATGTAAACCAAAGTACATGTAAGTAAGTTTTACCTGGATTATTATGATTGATATATATATTTCTATCATAGTATATGATTAAACAAAACATACTAAAACTTTTTGACCATATAATTATGAAATATTTAATAAATAGCATGTTATGACAAGTACATGTACGCTATTAATATGCACCCTTGTTTATCAGAAATCAGGACTTATTATCAGCCTTTTATCAATATTCAAGCACTGATATAATTTCATTTATCTCAATTTACTTTATCTTTGCACAAAATTAAAAAAATTACCCTAATTAGAATTACATAGAAATCGTATAAAGTATAGTATGTCACACATTTTGTCCCGTTTGGGACAAATGTCCTGTCACAAAGCTTAGCTGGTATACATGTAATTAGACATGAAATCAATTCAGTAAATTCCCTTGAATTTCGTATTGTAATATAAATTAGAACTCCAAAGTGTGAAGAAAACTGTTAAACTTTTCCTAAATTAGAATCTAAAAAAACATATTCTACATGTAAATTGTGACGTACGGGACACTCCTGTTGGACACCAGGGCCCTGTAGTACAAAGAGTTACGATTCATCTGATCAATCGTAACTCTATGGAAATCCAGCAGTGTCATAATTTTTTCTACGTAAAATTTGCACAATGTCTTTTTATGCAAAGAGAAGCGCAGTGAATTTTCAAGAAAACAATGAATGCATGAATATACATCACAGCTAGAAAATATTTCGAACAAACATGCATAATAGATGTTGACGTTGCTGGCTGTCCATAGTTACGATTGATCGGAACAATCGTAACTCTTTGTACAACAGGGCCCAGATAATTAACTTAATTAATTTTCAAAATCATTTCTTTCCTCAAATGTTTGCATTAACTTAGCACTAGAAGTCCCCACAGAAATATTTTCAAATATATAATTTCCACTATCTGCAGATGGCCATGCGTTTTGAGTTGGGCCCATTTCCGTTACAACTCAAATTTTCCTCCAAAATCGCACCATTTTATACAATTGTATTTTTCTCTCATGTTTGACATCCTATACCCATAAAAGTATATATATTCTGAAAGGAAATTGTCTGAGGAATTCAAAAATGCAATCAGAAAAGGCATAGGGTAATGTCATAAAAAGTTAAAGGTCAAAATATGTGGAAAACTGAGAAAAACATACATGTACTTCCCAATAAATCTGAGAATCAGAAAAACTTTACACCCTATAGGGAAATAACATGCATATTTCAACTCTTTAGAGTGAGACCTTTCCAGTGATATATAACTTGTTGGGGATAACTCTACCAAAATAACTGGGCGCAATCATCTTTTAAGACCAAATTTCACATCACAATTTTCGGGTAAATATGTATCAATACTTGAATTTACCCCTAAAATATTAATTAGTCTTGCCTTTAGTTGCATAATTACACTTGCAAACACTAACCAGTATATTATAATATATTTACTGTGGTTATTATGAATAAAACATGATTTCATTTGACTCGAATCGTGGGATTTGGCTCAAAGACTGGTGGACCACAGGTTTAACATATAAATATAGGAAAAATGTGAATGCACAATGAAATGTTCTCATTACTGCTTGAGCTTATTCAAACTTAGTGTGAACAAAAACAACTTACATGTTATAAATAAATCCATACACCTGGCAAAATACTTATTATTTTATTATGTTATTTTAGAGTTATATTTTAATATATCCTCTTGCCCATCATTCTGCAGGACATGGTCTCTTGGTACTGGGTCAATTGAATGTCAATGCACAGAACATATTTCTATGGGTACATTTGCCTCTGTTTAGTTTAATCTTTGTACCAGTTTCATTCTCGAGTAGTTTTTTGTTTAGTTTTTTTATATAATTTGGAAAAATATTCTCTGAACACTTTTGTGCCAGCTGAATATGTGTCATCTACTGATTTATAGACACAGTGTGACGTATCATTAACAGAAAAAAAGTAAATAGCATCAGATGAGGGCTTTATTGCAACAAACAAGTTCATGAATGGTGTTTGTGCTGTCTGTTATGTTACCAGAATAATCCGAAGATTCGGACACATCAAAGTTATCACTATCAGTCTACGCTGTCAATATTGAAACCATGAGGTCATAATTATTAAAACAATAGATTGATTTATCTCTGAAGCATTTAAATCAGTTTGTGCTTTTCTTTTTGAAATTTTTGCAGCTTCTAAATTTTATTGAAGGTGTAACCCACAACTATATTTTATCTCTCCTCATATCCTATACATCAGACAGTCAAAATTTCAATCATGTTAATTTCATGATTTACATCAATTAATTATACTAATTAGCTTAATTAGGTATCCTTTAAACTGAAAAGTTCAAATCTGACCCACTCATGATTGAAGAATAAGCCAGTGAGCCACAAAACTATTACATATTTAGGTACTGTGATGTTACACATTTAGTTTCTTAATGAAATGAAAATTTATGCTCCCCTCGTCATGCTCCCCTCGTCTACCACCATGCAAAAATGGCCAATTGATGTTACATAATCGCTAATTACTGGTAAATGAAGTAATCTCAAGTATTTCTTTTTCTTTCAAGTAATTGGTATAAAGATTCCCTTTAATATGATACCAAATATACCCATGTAGCACATGTATTTCAAGTTTTATACCATTTATTATTTCTGTGATTGTCGTGCAAATGTAACGATACCACCTATTTGCGGGCCCAACATAAAACGCATGGCCAGATAAAAAATGTGATGTCCCATAAAGTCACGCTAATTAATGATTTCTGAAATCGTGACCTTGACATTAATGTTTTCAGACAGAAGAAAACAAATTTAGGGTGAAAGCTTCAAGCTTTGAAATGACATACAATATGTTAGATTAAGGCAAAGATTTAATTTTGGCTTCAGAGGGGACAATAGCTTGGACCTGCCCTACAGCAATCTAATAATTACCTCCAAAATGGCCAAAGTTCAATGACCTTAAATGACCTTTGACTTTGGTCACATGACCTGAAACTTACACAGGATGTTCAGTGATACTTGATTACTCTTATGTCCAAGTTCTTTGAATCAGATTCATAAACTTTCAAAGTTATGATGGTAATTCAACAAATACCCCCGACTTGGCCAAAGATCATTAACCTTAAATGACCTTTGACCTTAATCATGTGACCTGAACTCAGCCAGGATGTTCAGTAATACTTGATTAATCTAACGTCTAAGTTTCATGAACTAGGTTAATATACTTTCTAAGTTATGCTGTCATTTCAAAAATTAACCTTCGGTTAAGATTTGATGTTGACGCCGCCGCAGCCATCACCGCTGCCCGGATTCGGAAAAGCTGCACCTATAGTCTCACTCTGCTATGCAGTAGAGACAAAAAGGATATGACATGCATAATTGGTCAATTCCAATTTCCAATCATGTATAGGTACATTGTACGTATTCTAATTATGTTTTCAGGTTGCAAGCTGTTTAAATGGTAATCTAGCACTTTTCACATCTCAATGCACCTAATATCTGAAAGCAGATGCTAAACAAGCCGAAGGGTGACGGTGGAGGGGGTTGAATGTTGGTGTGTATGTACATATTTTGTTTTTGGGGGAAAGATGTGCAATACACATTTTATCCATGTGTTGGAAATTGTGTTGCCATGGTAACGCAAAAATAAGGTAAAAATCTTGCAGTTAGAACTACTTCCTCTGTTTTCGTCCGATTCTCATGAAATTTGGCACACACATTGGTCTTGAGGTGAAGATGTCTATATTTGTGTGTCTTTCAGAAATCTTGTTGCCATGGTAACAACATATCATATGGTGAAAATTGGGGAAAAAAACTGTCAATTCAAACTGCTTCATCAGTTTTCAATCAATTATCATGAAATTTGGCACACACATTGGTATCAAAGTAAAGATGTACAAGGCACTTTATGTGTGTGTTTCGGAAATTCTGTTGCCATGGGAACAACATATTATATGGCAAAATTTAGGTAAAAACCTTGCAATTTGAACTACTTCATCATTTTTTGTTTGTTTTGAACCAATTCTCATGAAATAATTATGGCTAACAAATTAGCCTTGAGGTAAAGATGTGCAAGACCCATTTTTTTTTTGCATTTGTCAGAGAACATGTACATTGCCTTGGTAACCACATATAACCAGAAATATGGGGAAAACTCATTGTGGATCGATCTACTTCTCAGTTTTCAGCCTGTGCTCATAAAAGTTGACAAAAATATTCATTTTGGATAAAGATTCATATTCAGTGTTAAAAGGGAATCCAGGCTTGGTCATAATGTTGTGTGCATGGAAAAGGAGAAAAATAAGAATGGTGAACGTTTGAAAGAAATCGGACAAGCAAAATAAAGTTATGGCTGCTTTGAAATTAAGATCCCTAAGGCTAGTATGTAGAATTCAAATTGGCAACTGGGTTAGTAAATTATGACAACGGTGAGACCGCAAGGACAACTTTCCCATAAGACTAGTACTTAATTATCAGGATTTTTGGTTTTCTCCTAAATTCCTATTCCATTGGGGCCGTAATATAAACCCCGTAGTATGTTTTATGTCCTCGTGAAAGAAAGATACAATTTGAAGTAAAACTTTTGAAAAAAGAAATTTTAGCGAATTAATTATTCCAGTACATGGAAGTGTGGTCCTTGCCTTACATCACTATGACATCACGTACATGTATGCGGTCAATTTGAAGTCTTCATGGGTATAGTGATTATCAATGTTTACAACTTTAATATATTCACAACTTTCTTATGGTTTGTCCGATATTGTTCAAACTTTGACCTATAAACTTGTCTGATTTTTCATTTTCCTCTAAAAACAAGTGTTTATTTGGGCTTGATTCCCCTTTATAACGTCATATAATAGCGCAGGGTATTAATCACCTTCAATAATATTTATAGGTTTTTTGTGTATATTTATATTTCTATAATTAGTTGCATGGTTAAAGGTACACTTTAAAATATGTCAGAAAAAATCAGAGAGACAGGAAACAGAAGGAGATGGTATGGTGAAGCTCAAGATCAAGAGTGATATGAAAATTAAAAAGAAAGAGTAGGAATGGAATATGAATATGAATAAAAGACTAAGTAGGAGAATACAAATAAACAATCATGGTTAATTGGGTACTGTAAACAATTTATCAAATCAGAATGCATTAAACTTCACAGGTTACTAATAAAACCTTTAAAACTTTTGAAAAATAAAGTTAATATTTTTCGTCATATCATAGAGCAGGTATATAGTAATAGAGCAATATACTGCAAGCATGCTATTCACTCAAGTTGACAGATCTTTCCAAGCAATAGTAAAACATGGGCCCGCATGACCTTACAGCCTTACACGTACATGTAGCAGATTTTCATTACACTGATATTTAATGTTTCTGTCTATTTAAACAATGTCAGAACAATCTTGAGCTCTGCATATATTGGTATAGCAACACACCATGATTCTGAATAATTTTTCTTAACTTAATTGCCCACTTTGTTTACTCAAAATAACAAACATATTTCATTGTACTGAAAAAAAACTGTTCTGTCAAGATTTTTTATAGTAATCATCAAACGGAAAGTCTCCCAAAACAGAAAGCAGATTTGAATATTAAGAGGAAAATCATGTAAGAATCATGCTGAATACAATTTCTTCAAATTATTTGTAAAATGAGAAAGTTTAACATGTGTGCATATACATTTTGATTAATTCTCACAAAACAGTTTATGCACAACACAAAGATATAAAATTAAGAGAGTTGATAAGGTCCCTAATTATTTCTTGTGTACATGTATTTAATTGCATGAAACAGATTTGCCAATTAAGAGATTATTCATTGAATCATAAGTCACAAAATTGCAATTTTATATTAGGAATCAACTACGTTTCAAACTATAACATAGAGAAAATGAACACATTTCATGTAATCATATATCAAGAGTCGCAAGTGGTTAACGCCATTGGATCGCAGACTTGCATAGCAACCACATTTGCCAATTAAGATATTATTCATTGAATCACAATAGGTCACAAAAATCACAATTTTCTGTTAGGAACAACTTCGTTTCAAAATTATAGCATGCATGAACACATTTCATGTACATGTACATGTAAATCATATATAAAGAGTCGCAGGTGGTTAACGTCATTGGATCGCAAAGTTGCATAGCAACCATGATGCACATATAATCATTATGTAAAATAAGCCAAATTTTAAGATGCCACAACCCTCTTTATATTTTACATCCAATTTTGATGACAGTTTCAGTGTAAAGACAATTATATGATGGATTTTGCCATGTTTTATTCAAATATAACTTTTCATGGAGTGGAGTTCCACTTTAATGAAGACTTTAAGAACACAACCAACACAGGTTTTACAAGTTTGGAAACAGATAGCTGATGGCCAACGGACTAGAATGAAAGGTGACACAACATTTGCTCCTGCGACATCAAGATAATAATTATTTTTACTTTGTTTTGGAGGTTAGGATTTATGTTTGGCTTTCACATGCAAATTTTTCAATCTGAGCAGATGTCGCCGGAGCAAACGTCATGGAGCCACCAGTAAATATTAAAGGAACTGATTGGGCTTACTTGTTGGCTTGTATGAGATCTGTTGGACACCACTGTCATCATCATCATCACTGTCCATAGAGGTTGTGGTGTGAGAGTTACTGGACAGTGTACTGGTCACTGCTCTCCTTGGCTTGTATGCCTTTGGCTGATTCTCGGCCTCCATTATCCTACCAAAAAAAAAGACAAAACAATTACGAAGAAGCAGATAGAATAGCATGAATTAAAATATTGGAAAGATTTTTATTTGCAGGATGCTGGGGAAAGGGATCATTTTACAACAATATTGGTGTACATGTGTATAACCAAAAATAAAATGTGTTACTCTATATGGGTATTTTTGCTGGTCAAGATTAACATGCTAAATAGGTTCATTATTGCGGATTGAAATAATCGCTAGAGGGTATTCATTTGTCTCGCAATCTACTATGGTCAACAAGGAAATTCGTGATCACTCTCGCAAAAAGTGTTCACTAGCTTACAAGTTCACGAGCTTTCGAGTGCCGCTGCAACTCTTTATCAAGTGACACGGATTGTCCGATATCGTACTCTATTTATACTAACCTCCAAGACCGTACGCACAAACGCGAGAACAATAGGTGGGCACTGATCCGTTGTGTGATTGGTCAGGAGTTATGCAAATAAGCCGGGGGTATATGCAAATACGCCGTGGGTCGGCAATATGCAAATGAGACCAAAATTGGCGGGCTCGCTAGTTTCCCGTGGGCGGGGGTTGACTGGCTGAGCGGTCCCTCGATCGGGGCCGGGAACGATCGGGTCGGCGTGCACTGCCAGGTAAGGGGGTATTGTGCTGTCGGATGGTTCGCATCCAGAAATCGGGGATGTCGATCCCGCTGTCTCTGTTGAAATTGTTAGGATAAAGACGCATACTAATAGCCTCCTTAATCCTGCGTGTATACCAATGTCTTTCTTTGGCAATGCAATGTCTTTCTTTGGCAATGCAATGTACACCCTCCCAATCTGGGTGGTGTTGCTTCTCCCAAGCATGTTCTGCCACCGCGGATGTGTCGGTTCGCTGTAACCGAACATCGCGCTTGTGTTCAGAAATGCGTTCAACTATCGGTCGGGCTGTCTCTCCGATGTAAGACCCGTCACATCCCTGGCAAGGAATGTTGTATACTACGCCATCACGTCTGTGATCAGGGATAGGGTCTTTGGGGCGTACAGTTGTGAAAGTTGTGAAGAGCACACATACGTGGCGCCTTATACAGTAACGGCTACCCACGCCGTTTTATCAAGAATACTTTCAAGAAAAAACCACCAAGGGATCAGAAGGTTTTCAAGACTTGTACAGTCTTGCCATACATAGATGGCCTTTCACAACAACTTAAACGCCGATTAGAAGGTCACGGTATCCGAACGGTTTTCCGCTCGGACACCACCTTACGCAAACAGCTTGTACGCCCCAAAGACCCTATCCCTGATCACAGACGTGATGGCGTAGTATACAACATTCCTTGCCAGGGATGTGACGGGTCTTACATCGGAGAGACAGCCCGACCGATAGTTGAACGCATTTCTGAACACAAGCGCGATGTTCGGTTACAGCGAACCGACACATCCGCGGTGGCAGAACATGCTTGGGAGAAGCAACACCACCCAGATTGGGAGGGTGTACATTGCATTGCCAAAGAAAGACATTGGTATACACGCAGGATTAAGGAGGCTATTAGTATACGTCTTTGTCCTAACAATTTCAACAGAGACAGCGGGATCGACATCCCCGATTTCTGGATGCGAACCATCCGACAGCACAATACCCCCTTACCTGGCAGTGCACGCCGACCCGATCGTTCCCGGCCCCGATCGAGGGACCGCTCAGCCAGTCCACCCCCGCCCACGGGAAACTAGCGAGCCCGCCAATTTTGGTCTCATTTGCATATTGCCGACCCACGGCGTATTTGCATATACCCCCGGCTTATTTGCATAACTCCTGACCAATCACACAACGGATCAGTGCCCACCTATTGTTCTCGCGTTTGTGCGTACGGTCTTGGAGGTTAGTATAAATAGAGTACGATATCGGACAATCCGTGTCACTTGATAAAGAGTTGCAGCGGCACTCGAAAGCTCGTGAACTTGTAAGCTAGTGAACACTTTTTGCGAGAGTGATCACGAATTTCCTAGAAAGCCAGTGAACACTTTTTGCGAGAGCAGAGCTGCCAACCTGAACAAGAACATTTCAGTATTTTTAAAGCTGAAAATCAGTATTTTGGCGAGGAAATCAGTATTTTCAAAGAAATACCATAGGACAACACATAAAACTGAAACTTGAGAAATCAGTATTTTGCATGAAACCATCAGTATTCTTCTCATTTTTCAGTACAAAATACTGAAAATCCGTACTACTTGGCTGCTCTGCGAGAGTGATCACGAATTTCCTTGTTGACCATAGTAGATTGCGAGACAAATGAATACCCTCTAGCGAAGATTAACATGGTTCATGGACATGTACATGCAAGGCATCTTATGGAGTCAACTATAAATACAAATATTAATGTGTTTTCAACTAAAAGGCAACAATCAAGGAATATCTATAGGATAATTTCATACAGTCACAATGAAGTTTATACCTACTTGATTATTATTATTATTATTTTTTTTTTTTGGGGGGGGGTTTCACCTTTAAAAAAGTTCTTAAGGAGTGGTTTCTAGAAATGGTACATGTAGCTTGTGTTGATAGCAATGTACACGTTCTTAATATGAAGTTGATGCAAAGGAGAGAGAAAGTATAGAGAGAGACAGAAATACAAAGGGAGGGAGAAAATGGCAAGGGGGTAAGGGGGGTTATTGCAGCTGCTTATTGTTACTCTTTGACACATGTACTTGTTAAATCTGTAATCCAATATCAACAGTCATTTCTACAACTCTTCAAAAGAAGATTTGAAAAAAAGGGAGGGTAACAACTTTCCAATTAATTCTAGCTGGTAGGTGTGCTAAGACGGTACTTATGTAAAGAATGGTTTTATATTTGGGAATAAAAACATCTCATTCTTTCCTTAACCCTAACTAGGACGTGCATTTTTGGCTGTTTTATGGCCAGGAGGGGGGGGATTCAACCCCCACCCTGAGATCTTGGCAGCTGATCGCACGAGTGCCGCAAAAATTTGCACGCTGGTAGTGTGCGATGTAATCTACAAAGCTGTATGGTAAAATTTTCCAAAATAATGAGATTTTATTTTATATGAATTAATTGTGCTAATTTATGCATAAATCATTCTTTTTGCTCTAATTCACTAAATAAAGCTCCTAGAATGCTAATTTTTGGTAAATATATCCTTTATAGCATTCTTAACAAATTTTTCAATTAAAAAAAATTCAGTTTGGAAATCAATTTCTTATGTATTTTGTTTTATGAATTTATTATGTATTTCTTTGTTTTTGAACCTTTTGTTTTTCTTTGTTTTTCACCAGATTTATTGCACAACTTTTTGAAGCATAATTATGCTAAAATCAATTGATTTCAGCTGTTTAAAGTAAAATAATCATATCTTTATCAATAAGATGAGAAAACTCAATTTACATTGACTTTGTACAAAACATTTTGGAACAATTTTTGGTCTGACATGCACTTGCTAAATGTTGCGTAATTTTGGAACTGTGTACCAGGGCGTCGTAAATTTGGTCTACAAAAGATGCACGAGACTTAAAAGTATAAACTCTGGAGACTTAAAAGTATAAACTCTGTGAGTGGCACGGTCAAAAAAATTCGCGCGGCAGAATGATCACAGAAAATGTTGAGGGGGTGGGTTGATTCAACCCCCCCCCGGCCTGTTTAGGGTTAAGGATTATTCAATTCTAATATAATTTTGAATTAAACACCATACCATGACAGAGGAGTTTTCATTCATCTGTGCCATTCTTACCACAGAGGGCGCTACACTACTTTGAATTGAGCATGCATCAACTCTTCAGCAAACAACTGTAGCCTATTGTGCGCAAAAAGCCATGTTTAGGCAAAATGTCTATGGATTGGGGACCTTTCACTTTCATACACACGTACATGGGAAGGTGACACGTACCCCCAGCATTAGAAGGGAATGATTCAAAATGGATAAAGCTACTAAAAAAAATGTCAGGTATTTGGGTATTCATGCATGAACACTCTAATGTGGAAAAAAAAATGAAAGGCTTCAGCATCATTCAGATCAACCTTTTGATTAATGAGTTAATACCAGAATGTACCTGCATGTATTTTGTCATACTTTATGGATGTTGACTTTATTCATGCCAAAACAATATCTGCAATTTCATGTGAATGATGGACAAAATAAAATGAAGTGTATTTCAAAATACTACAAATGAAAAAAATTCATCATCTTTAATAATATGCTACTGTACTCCTGTTATTACTTTGTGTATGCATGCAGATCAGATGTACCCTTGTCTTGAGTTTTTGGATGCAGATCGGGGCCCGTCTTTATACAAAGAGTTAACTGATCTGATCAATCTCAAGTATATGGAAATCCATCAATGCCATAATTTTTTTGGGGGGAAATTTGTACAATGTCCTTTGAAAACAAAGAGTGGCATACTGAATTGTCACAGAACAGTGGATGTATATACATCATACATAGACAAGTATTTTGAAGAGACGTGTATTTTAGATGTTGATGTTGCTGGCTTTCCATAGTTTTGATTGATAGGAATACAATTGAGCTTCCTGGATGGTTGTGTGTGTTTTAGGGCCTTTCCACATGTGAATCTTGAATCATCCTTGTATTAATGATTGCAATATCATCTGACCTTTCACACGCTCACTCGAAAACTGTGATTTGAATTAGAATTCTCAAGCGAAGGCGGTATGTGTCCTTGATGACCCTTCAATCAAAGCACTGCATCGATACAATGAGTGCATAAAAATTGTATTATCTACGGAAGTGCTTGAAAGAACACATAATCTCCGCCCCTAAACACATGTTTTGGAGGTCAAGCCTTTCACACGTAAAATTCGTACCGTAATTTGAGTGAAACTTATAAACTGGAATTCATCTCCGGAGTAGAATTTGAATTTGTGATTGTGATTAGCGTTCATGATTCTAGTTTGGTTTCACATGTGCCAAATATTTGTCATTAGCCTTTCAATGGAATCATCATTCAAATTACAATTTTTTTTTACCCTGTAAAAGGGCAGTTAGTCTAGTACACTTTCACCATTCCTAGGCCAGTTTTTAAATCCAACATACAAGGAACAGGTTTGTAAAATATATATTTGTTTGGGACATGCATCCGTTGCATACGGCATGCCATTGGAGGACTCTCATGCAACAATCAGGATGTCATGAGTGCAAGGTCTTTCCATCCAGTGAAGCTAGGCTACGGACACGCACGCACATACATGTGCACAGACAGACAGAAGGTCACTCACATGTTCAAATAAATGAAATCACCTCGCCCTGAATTGAATATTCTGCAATGGAATATGTCCTCATAGATTTTAAAAAGTGGGTTTGAGACAGGGAAGAAATCAAAATGCATTGATGCGTCCATGCATAAAGTACACAATGCTGAGGTAGTACATGTACCTCTGCTCTCATCACTTCAAGCAATACCAGACTTCAGAGCATGCACTGTAAAACTGGTATTAAAACTGACACCAGTTGGTGTTAATAGAGGACCACACCCTGAGGTGTTAAAACTACACCCTAGAGATTGAACATAACACCAAAGAGTGTAAATATAACAACCAAAGGTGTTGTAATAACACCTATGGGTGTAAAACTAACACCACCAATTTAACACCAGTGTAAAACAAGTGGTGTGGTCCTCTATTTACACCGGTTAACACCAGTTTTTGCTGTGTGTAACTAGACTTAGCAGGAACTGGAATTACCATCTTTGGTGATGGACATAGCAGCATATCAAGGATTGCCCAGTACAGTCCCCCCCCCCACCTCCCAGAAAATGATGCTTTATGATAATATTCATTTTATATCGCACCATCTATCTAGAAAAAATCTATTCCTAGGCGCCCTAGAAATTACACTTGGCTTGCTTTCTCTTTAACTGCTGTTTCCAGTGCTACAATCACACCCCCTTTTGCCAAATTTATATCAACACAGTCATCAGGTGGTGGACCCGTTTTCACGGGAGAGGAAGAGGGGAAGGGGAGGTTAGGATCCACAGGTGAACAGATGCCCCTCTGGATCCCCCGCTGGATGGCCTACTTTCATACAAAGCATTGACAAACTTCAGCACAATCTAAGGCAAGGAAGGGGTGCTCTACTGGTCAATCCTTGATTCACAGCTGTATCCATTTTTCTTCCTTGTCAATTTTATTCATTGTTTGCCGCTTTGGCGGGGAGGGGTGGTTTGGGTACGAAGGCAGGGGGAGGCTGTATGGGAGGTTATATACACAATGGCCCGTATTCTCAAAAGAGGTTTCAATTGTACCATGGTACAAAACAATAGACTATGCAGATTTATTTCATCAACCTGCTTCATTTTAAGCGCACTTAACAGAAAGCTAGCATGGATTTAACTTTGTGTAGGTGATGAAATAAGCTTAATTTTTTTTAAAAATCTGCATAGTCCATGGTTTTGTACCATGGTACAATTGAAACCTCTTTTGAGAATACAGGCCTAAGTGTACAGTGCATCCTAACAATATCTTGCACCATGCACCTGTTTTACATATGTGCAATTCCATGGAAAATGTTCACTTTAGAGAAAAAATGAAGTTTCAGATTTCACTCAAGCAGTAAAATTTTCTTAAAAAGTAATCTATAAAGTCTCAATTTCCAATAGAAAAATCGCAATATTGATATAATTTGGTAGTTTTTTTCCATCATCAAAGAAATAGAATAGTATATTGCAAAATGTAAAAAATGTGGCTATTTTTGAACAATTCATCTTTTCTGTCTCTACTAAAAGCAAACAAGGTCCCAGAGGTCTCTTTTAACTTTTGAATAGTTGATTAATGTTTAAATCAACAGAAAATAATTGTTAAATTTTATGCCATTCATCAATTTTACAGAAATCTGTCTTCAGATTTGTGTGATTTCTTTACCATTATCAGTGTCATGTCCGTTACGTTTTTCACTTAAAGTTTTCACAGCTTACAGGAAATTTGTCTAAAGGTACTGCAGATTCAGATTCTATGTTAGAAGTAAACCCCCTACCATGTGTAGCAATCATTTTCCCTTACCATTTCTCATTTTCATAAAAATGGCGTAACGGACATGACAATTCGCGTAACGGACATGACGCCTTATATATGGCAAATGGCAGCATTTACAAAAACAAAATATTAGGCTCAGTGTCACAGACTGAGGTTAGTCTCAATTGTTTGAGGATAGCTGAATGTAATATTTCATAGAATCTGCATGTCATTCAAGCTATTTTTAGAAGTTGGTGAATGATGAAAGTTCAGCTCTTGTTCTGGTAGATTTTTCTGAGAATTAACGGTATGTTACATAATATTAGGATAAGATGCAGCTAGATCTGGCAACATACTCAGATCACAATCTGCATCATTCGTGTTTGAACAAACATTTGATTATCTTAGGTTCTTGCACTGACAGTTTGGAGCATGATAAAACTCCAACTTGTGAATTAATGATCATTGATGATATTACTTCAAAGTATATATATATACCCCAACCTCAACATGTACTTCTTCAGTGATGGCATGGGATCACATTTAAAAGCAAGTTTGTATTCGGATATCTGTGTTTCATGATGTACATGTAGCTCTATGAATCCATGAATCTACAGTGGCACTTCTTTGCAGTATCACAAAGCAAAGGGGCCGTGGAAAGAATGTGGCGCGATCAATAAATTATGTCATAGTATTTTGGTCAGCCATAATAACGATTTGAATGATGTATCTTCAACTGTACACAAGCAGCGCGGACAATACAACAAAATTACATGTAGATACAGCCACGTTTGTCAGCAAGCAAGATTGTAAGATTTAGAACATCCAAGATTTGATGAAAGGATGATTATACTCAGGATGATAGTTATTTTGAATGAAAAAAAAATCTCAGAAGCTATTTACAAGCATTCCGATTACCTTTCAACTCGTACATAATCGATAATGAAAGACCGCTTTCCAGGTACTGCTATTAAATTTTAATACCATTTTTTGTAATCTTAAAACTGACATTAATACTAGTACTTATCATACAATACATTCCATAATATGTTCTTGGATTTATACAGGTCTGGTAAATTTTGTTTTCTTCTCACAAAAAAAGAGATTTGGTCTTCTCAGTGTGTCGTAGTGGTACGATAAATGTTGTATTCAATATAAAATTATCACTTAGGCTATAGCTATTAATTTAATGATACCTGCTAATAATATCTACATATTTTTCATTAGATTGTCAGTAAAGGTACTTTGCTGTTACATAATTACATTCATTATTGATATTTCTTCCATTTTCAAACTAAGAAGTGCTGATGAAGTTCACTTCGTAAGGGTGTCATGTCCGTTACGCTAGTATATTATCAAATATTAGGGCATGAATAAAAAATAATCTTTTCTATCAACTTTTTTTCCTTTAATTAGGTGTGGCGGATGGTAGTAACTGGAAAATACTTATTAACTGTTGTTAACCGGTGTAAAATAAATTTTTCTAAATATTTTTTTGTTTTATAAATATTGTACAAAAAGACCCCCTCTCAAATTGCAAAATAATAGGAGATATTACAGATTACCAGTTATGATATGTGTCTCTAACCTCTAGCCTTAACATGTAAACAATTAGACTTGTACCATATCTTGTAATAAAATAATTATATTCGCTTACAAAAAGTGGACAAAACTGTCATGTCCGTTACGCTTCGTGTGTCATGTCCGTTACGCTACATTTTGAGCTCGGAATACAGAATGCACTGCAAAACTGTTGTTAAACACTATTTTATGGATAGAGCATGGTCTTAAGGTTAAATTAACACCAATGTCAGGTGCATGCAATCTAAGAATTCACAGGAATTTTGATAAGCAATAGGAGGTAAAAATGCTTCGTCCATTTCGTGTCATGTCCGTTACGCTCACAAAGAGTGCAATTTCTCCGCAACTGTTCAATGAAACGATTTGAAATTTTATGTGTATGTAACTGATACTTAAATGTGTCTGATAAGCTTAGTAACAATTATCAAAAGACTACTAATTCTACTGTATAAACATTTGAATTACAAAAATTTGTCTGAACGTCATGTCCGTTACGCTGGAATTGACCATATATGATCATACAATCATATCAAAACTACCCGAGAATCGAAAGTTTGAAACAAAAATACTACATGTACGTGAATATTTACGACTGTGATATAATGAGGTATACTATTGACATGATGCATCAAGGGAATCCATTCCGAATGAAGGGATAACTTTAGGGTGCAAAGCAGATGAGACTATGGATCTTTTGCAAGGTTCGACTCTAGAACAAAAAGTTTCACTTGCAACTCTATGGCATGACACAAACCCTTTTACGGTGAGAAGTTATGTGATAGTTTTTTTAAAACATCATCTTAAAACACCCTAAAACAGGGTTAAGAACATAACCAAATACGGTTCTGACATTTTTGGTCACCCTCAGATGGTTCAAGTTATAGAATTCCTGGAAGAGCCGTGGTGTAGTGGTTCTGACTCTCGCCTTGTAAACAGAGGGTCGTGTGTTTGAATCCCACTGCGGCCTAGCGTCCTTTGGCAAGGCGTTAATCCACACTTTGCCACTCTCGACCCAGGTGCTAAATGGGTACCCGGTAGGATGCGAAAGAATTGTATGTTTGATTTTTCCAGCGCCATAATGTGGCTGCGACGAATGCAAGGAATGCTCCCCAGGGAGTGGAAATTGTGCACTTTTCGTGCTTGACTGAAATGAATCCAATGACCGGGGTAATAACATGCTGTAGCGCACTTTGGGCCATTCTGGGAAAAGCGCTTTATAAAAATTGGTTATTATTATATTATCTTTAACACAAATGTTTGCAATCAATCTAAAAATTACAACGACCAATCAATGTTGCATACTTATTTTGTTCGAGAAACTGACCAAGAACCAATCACAGTTGTTCTTTAATTTACTTGCAATATATTGTGAAACATTTGTATTACAGGCTCTGTTCGGATCACCATCCATAAAGTGCAAGCATATTAGGACGAATTCTACACACCAAAAAAAAAGGTGAAACTAGCACTGATCAGATACTTCGATCTTATCTCTCAAATCAGTGCTATAATATGTCTACCAATAGAATTGTATACACACCTTTCAGTATTGCTCAATTCTCATCTTGACTTTGCTTATTTGATATGTTTTTTTTTTTGGGGGGGAGGGGAGGTGGGACATATTGCACATGCATTCGTGAAGTGCTCTTCATCTACAAGTACGGTTTGTCTTTCCCTTCAGTAGGTGATAAAATTTGTAAAGTGGAAAACAAAAAATCCCAGGGGAACAGAGGGCATGAGAGAACAGAAGAAGGCAGGGAGTTGAGAGAGAGACAATGATGATGGGGTTGGTGACTATCATGTCAATGATTGTTGAATCATTATCATGGTGAAGATTATTACAGAGAGAGTATGTGGGAATGGTGGTGACAGAAAGGGTGGTAATGATTATGATGATTATACGATGATGATGCTCATATTGATGATTGCGATGATACCAATGATGATGCTCATGATGATGACAATGATGAAGGTGATGATGATGACACAGCTGATGTAAATGTAAAAGATGATCGGAAGTTTGGTGACAGGGCTGATGGTTCGAATCAGAAATGCTGATGATTAATCACGATGGTGATGTAAATCAAATGATTACCAGGACACAATGATGATGATTGAGATCACATTGAAGATGGTGATGACAAAAAAGCTAATGATATATAAAATGATGATGATAATC
The DNA here is from genome assembly GCF_018143015.1 of Lytechinus variegatus. Lineage (NCBI taxonomy): Eukaryota > Metazoa > Echinodermata > Echinoidea > Temnopleuroida > Toxopneustidae > Lytechinus > Lytechinus variegatus. The sequence continues at coordinate 33,396,437 of NC_054744.1, read as the reverse complement.
TTCTAACTTCTGCTACCAATGAAAATATCAAGTGACGATGAGGTTGATTATGATGATGATGATGATGGTTATTCTTACCTGTCCCCAAGGCTGGAAGTAAGCTGGTTCAGGATATCTTGAGCCTGTTGATGGAATTCAAGCTGAGCCTCTACCAAGGCCTGCAGCTGCCTCACTTGTTCAACCTATTACAGTGTTACAAAAAATTAAGTCACATAGACCAATGAGAAAAACAAGACTCACTTTTTCAAAATGATGTAAACATGATCCTATTCTGGAGTAGTTCCTAAAAAGTAATAAAGTGAGAGTTTTATTTTCTACTATACAGTGCGTCCCAGAAAAAACGAAACCGAGAATTAGCAATTATTTATCATAACTTAATCATAAATAAAATAGACAAATGACCTACCAATTTAAAGCTTAGAATCTCCTCTTCCATCTGACATTACTTAGATTATTTCTCATTCACGCATGAGTGAGCAAATACAATTTGAAGAAAGGATATCAAAATCTCATTTGGCGGGGTTATCTAGGTTTCAAAAAGAAAACCACATTTTTGAAAAGTTCAATATCTCCTCTTTAATTTGATACCTAAATTACAGAAAATGTTCAAGAAATAACAAAGTTCTGGTCATTTGAAATAAGGCTTGAATTTCAATAATTTCATAAAATGAAGAGGTTCTCCAGGCTGGCTTTCAAACTCACTCAACACTCCGTTTTGTTGACGATTAGCCATGCATTAAATCTTTTGTTCAGCATGCGAAAGCTTCTTTGGGAAACCGGTGAAAACACGTTTATCTCATGAAATTATGGAAATACAAGCCTTATTTCAAATGACCAGAACTTTTTTATTTCTCGACCATTTTCTGTAATTGAGGTACCAAATTAAAGAGGAGATATTGAACTTTTCAGAAATGTGGTTTTCGTTTTGAAACCCAGATACCCCTCGCCAAATGAGTTTTTGGTATCTTTTCTTCAAATTGTTTTTGCTCACTCATGCGTGAATAAGAAATAAGCTAAGTAATATCAGATGAAAGAGGAGATTCTAAGCTTTAAATTGGTAGGTCATTTATCTATTCTATTTATGATTAAGTTATGATAAATGATCGCTAAATCTCGGTTTCGTTTATTCTGGGACGCACTGTATACTGGTACATTGTGCTAAAATTTCTGTAAATCTCATTTATGAAATTGAGTAGGGGTTTGTCCTCTGTTAATATTCAATTAAGGATAAAAGCAAGCTCTGGTTGTAAAATATAATACTGCTGTTCTTTCATTCTTTTAATTTCAAAATGTATTACCATCCCATGTTTTACAGATGTTTCAGATAAATAGCAATGTCACAATTATAACACTCAAACAAACAATGACTTTCAAGTTTCCTCAACCTTCACAAAAATTCTCCCCGCTTTAGTTTTCCCACTGTTAGGAATTCCATACCACGCAACATACGATCACACACAAATCTAAATTTATAATAAAAGATGTCTTAAAAATTCCCTCTCGTCCAAGTACTAATCATTTTGCTCTCCCTATTTTACATGTATTTGATGCCTTATCCTACGTTACTATACTGATCTTTTCTTTGAGCTTTTCTTCTTATAAAGTTCTCTTTCATTCAATTATAATATTTAATCAAGGCAATGTTATGTTTTACTCTGTATTATTGAATGCATTTTTAATTTGTTTGCATTAAACATAATTATGTTCTTTTTTAAAATTTGAATGAATACAGAATTGAATTCAAATTGAAATTTGAAATACTAGCAGAAACTGTCTCAATGTGACAGTGAAAGTCTGTTTTGTAATGAAAGAATTTGTAATGCTACATGTATATTCAATCACTGAAATCACCAATAAATTATTAAATGATTCTATTCTTTTGTAGATCATATTCACTGCCATCCAAAGATAAGTACTACACCTGCATATAAATTTTGTCAGTTTTTCCAGGGCTACATTTTTATATTTCCATGGTTCTCTGTGGCATTTTGAGGGGGGGGGGGCAAATTCCCTTTTCTCGTGTATTTTTTCCCAGCCTGACCATCGTAAAATAATAATGCATTGTATGAACAGAATAAACCATGGTCTCAAATCACAGACTGAAACTAATGTACCTGTGAATATGCTGAGAAACAAGTACATGCAAATTAAGAGAATATCATAATAAAACGAAGCTTACGTCACTATCCACGAGGTTGGCCATTCCGTTCATGACAATATCCCTAGACTCTTCAAACTTCTCCCGAGCCATGGTAACCTCTTCCTCTGGTATCTGGGAACCTACAAAATCAGATATTCAAATGGAGAACAAAATAGATTATGATGGAGGAAGTTTATGGTACACCACCAATGTGTAGAGTCATGGAAGGAATAAAAGTTGATAGAAATGGAGGTGAATTGGGAAGGTGAGAAAGTGGAGATTGGAAATTTGAAATTATACATATAATCACAATCATCACAAACACAATATAAGAAAAAGGTTGTTTGTTTTACATGCCGCACATCTGCCTCACACCCTCAAATATGGAAAGTCTATGAATTATCATATCACCCATCCCCCTGAACCCAAAATAATAATATAATAATAATAATAATAATAATAATAATAATAATAATAATAATAATAATAATAATAATAATAATAATAATAATAATAATAATAATAATAATAATAATAATAATTATAATAATAATAATAATAATAATCATAATCATAATAATAATGATAATAATGATGATGATGATGATGATGATGATAATAGGTTCCTTAAAACTTCCTCCTGCGATGAATGCTATGGAAAATTAATGAAACATATGAAACCTCTAGTTGACCCTAACCTACAATGTACATTTAATTCTTGCAACATTCTGAACTAAAAAACACCATCACAAACCTAGTACTTAAATTTTCTGAGAAATTATTAGAGCAATCGTTGCACAAGCAAATGCATGATTGCATGATGTGGAGCGTTGTGGCCCAGTGGATTAGTCTTCGGACTTTGAAACAGAGGGTCGTGGGTTCGAATCCCAGCCATGGCGTAATTTCCTTCAGCAAGAAACTGATCCACGATGTGCTGCACTCGACCCAGGTGAGGTAAATGGGTACCGGTAGGAAGTAATTCCTTAAGAAGCTGTGTGCGCTATGAACGCCTAGCTTAGCGGGTAATATAGGAGCGCCTTGAGCACCTAACAAGGTGGAAATGTGCGCAATATAAATATCCTATATTATTATTGCGCTACCTTTATTTGTGCTCAATCCTTAAAAATTTAAGCATAATGCTAAAAATAATAACTAAACACCTAAAAAACAAATCCAAGGGTTGACCACAATTACCATTAACCCTCCCCCCACAAATTATAAACTGAAGAAAACAAAAAACAAAATGGAACAGAAAAGTCATGCAGGGGCAGAACTCTACAAAATATAAAATACAAACAAACACCACATGAGCATTACATGTACACCATTTAAAGCACAGTTTACAACCACCAACAAGACAAGCCAGCAAAACACAGAGGGCTATAAAAAAAGATAAAAATAAGAATATGAAAAAAGTGGGGAAAAAATACATGTAGCTTCAACTCCACGTACAGAGTGTGCAATATCATGTATACTCTTTGAGCACGGAGCAAGTCTATGGTGTGAGTGCGCTTGCTATACAAGAACCCCCCCCCCCCAACAAAAAAAAAAAAAAAAAAAAAACAATATCTCAAAACAAATAAAAATAAAAAGGACTAAAAAAGTATAAAAAAAAAAGAATGACAAAGATATTAAGAATGCATGTATGAAAACCTTATAAACATCAATAAACAAAGACAGCATAATTGGCTGAAGATGGGGTAATAATATCTAAGTCCAATGGGAGCGGATAGAAACATTGTGTGATACAGCATGCGCTTTACACGAACTGTTCATATAATCATTGTTATCACTATAAATTCTTTTTACTCTTTAGGCAATCAACTTTGTAATTAAAAAAAGGGCTAATACAAAATTGTTATGGGTGTATATTATGATTACATGTAAATAATGAAAACAATAATCAAAACAATAAAAAGGAAGAAATAAAATAAAGTACATAAGCACCAAAAAAATTTAAGATCAAAATATAAACAAAACTAAGAAATTAAGCAAAAAAAAAAAAGAGAAATGGAAGGCCTTTATGGTGCTCTATAACTTTCATCTCACCAAAATGCATGACGAAAGATTAATGCTTTGTATAAGCTTTTCTTTGTACATGTACCAAACTAGTATAGGGGACAATACAAAAACTACCCCTGGTATACTACACTAGAAGATTACAGAAACCCTTGCTCATTCAAGTTCAGAAAATTAATCAATAGTTGCTTTTAGTGGATTAGCCAGAGTGCGAATACTGAGGTTTATAGTGAGTTGTTTGAGACCCACTACACTATGAGTTTGAGATGCTTACAAAGACCAGCAAAGTATGACATAACAGAACAATAGCTGATGTTTGAAAAGTGTACAACATATGCTCATATAGACAAAATAGGTGGTTTCAAACCGCCTCGATCACAAGAATCCCTGTTAAATTACGAGAACTTTATTAGGCTAAAAATACCCATTAATTTAACTCTTTGGGATAAGTTCCTGAAGTTACGAGCATGCGCAGTATGGTCTGATAAACAGGCAAGGCGCGAGATTCAAAATCACTAGCCCAGCAGCCACCCACAGCTCCCGCGCCCAACGACACGCTGGGCTAAAAGTTCCCGTAATTTGCTTTAACATCGCCAAAATACCTGCGACCTTGGAAAAATCCCCGCGAAAGTTCTCGTAATTTCGCCAAGTACCTACTATTTAGCGGGTATTTTCTTTCGGGGAAATTACGCGTAGTTTGCTTTCACATTACCAAAATACCTGGTATTTTCTGATTGGGGTAAATTTCCTGATCAGAGAATACCTGAAACTGATGAACTTCGAGGCGGTCTGAAACCACCTGTTTGTGTTTTTGGGCAATTCCATGATAAAGTGGACATGACCATCAAATTTTAGAAATGGTCAAACCTGAACAAGTTTGGTATCATATTAAAGCTAAAAGACTGAATTTTTCAATTCTGTCCACAATAACGAAAAATTTGGTCCTTAAGATGCCAAATATGCAAATTAAATTAGCATAATTAATTTTTGTTTAAATGTGTGAAAAATGCATCAAAATTAAATATGTGTAGCAAGTGTTCCATTGAAAGATTCATAAAAATCTAAATGTGTTTTTCTGAGTTTTAGGGCTGAATTTCATAACAGGTTCACCAAAGTTCAAAATTTTCTTTGCGTTATGCTTCAGCGAACATTTAAACTCTCATGATAAATAATGTCACGGTGTTACAGTAAAAACTGATGTTTTTTAAATTTTATGAAAACTACACAAACAATATAAAAATCTTTTAGTGCCCAAATCATTCTCACATATAACTATCATATACAAGTACTTACAAGTTAATTAGTCAGTTTGTTAATTAATTAAAAGTTACTTAAATCATGTCACGGTGTTACAATAACTGTAACACCGTGACTATAACACCGTGACCTACATTGCTATTGCACAGAAAGCATAGTAGGTTCCTGCCAAATGATGTTTGTTGAAGTGACCAGCTGATTTCTGTCAGTTGGGATGGAGGCTTGGCTGTTTCCAGGAAAGGTATTTACAAAGAGACCATGGAGAAAACCACAAGAAGATGAAACCCATGCTTTTATTGCAGGTTTGGATTCGGGGGGGGGGCACTTACATTGACGAGTGGATACCATGCGCGACCAAAAAAACACGTAAAAAGGATGTCCTTTTCACGATAGGGCACGTTAAGTACGTAACGTGATAAGGGTGTAAAAAACACAAAAATTATGAAAAAAGGGTATCTATTTCGCTAGGAAAATTACGTGTTAAGGGTCGAATTTGCGGGGATGATAAAACAAAATTAACATGTTTTATAAAGGATGTCCTTTTTGCCCCAACACTTCGTGTTTAGAGTCCCTTTTGCGTGAGGTATAAAAGGTGGGGTCGTACTTAACCAAATAAGGTAAAGCCGACAACCGAAGGACCCGTAACAATAAAACATTCCTGTACTTGTTTAGGGGTTCATTTCAGGAATATTTGCCAAGAGTATCGATTTGTTTCCTATACTTGTTAAGGGTAGGGTTTCATACGCCAATACTTGTTAAGGGGTGCATTTTCAGAATATGGAAATTACGTGTTTAGGGTGCTTTTCGAGACCCCATGGTCGCGCATGGTATCCACTCGTAAATGGAAGTGGCCGCCCCCCCCCCTGGGGTTTGGATACATCAACGACAAGAATGACTGATGCACCACCATCTGAGGATGCAATCAAGATCGGAGACTGCATCTTGGTGCAGTATGAAGGTGCTCGGCAGAAATCGCTCAAATATGTGGCACAATTGATTGATATCCAAGACGGTGAATTTCATGTCATACACTATCATAAGAGTGATGAAAGGGTTACTCTTTTTGTTGCAAAGGATGTCACTGACAAGTATGGTTGGGTTGAAGAAAAACAAATAGTGAGAAAGTTGCCAGCACCTGTTATGGATAACAGAGAGCGGTACCACTTTGCAATGCCAATCCAGGAAGCAAACTAAAAAGGACTTCAAGAAATCTTACAAATTTCTATAACATCTTGGAAATTGAGCGAATATCTACATGCAAGTCTGTAGATGCTGTGTGTTAATTTTTCTTCCTGTAATTGTTAGGGCTCAACTTATATTTGTATACGTACATGTACATGCATAATTACCATAAAGTTGCAATTAAAAGTATATATCAGTTTGCTGAGTGTTTCTATTAAGCTTTTTTTCTTTGTCTTAGTAAAATTGTATTTCAATTAATCTGCATATTTACATTAAAGTTTTTCTGCATTAGAGAGAGTTCATAACTTTTTTTGAGTAAAACTTTTCCCGTATCTTATGAATGAAACATGGGGGCCTACAAGAACCGTCACAGTGTTACAGTGTATATAGTTTTATTTTTTGTTGTTTTTGTTAGTGAAATTTTTAACTAGATTTTTCATCCTCATTAATTACATGTACTCTGATGTATTACATAAATTTTATTGATAAAAGATTGCTCAATGATACCTTTTAGACTACTATAGGTTAAGGAAGAATGATGTGAAAATTCTACATACGTTTTGTACATGCAGTTCAGAAGTCACGGTGTTACAGTCACGGTGTTACAGTGCATTTGTTTATAATATGTATCATCATTGTCATGTTTATTGATTATTTTTCTATAAACTACTTGGTTATTACTGTCAAGTCTCTACTGTATCTCAACAACATAATCTCTTTTTAAAATGTTCAGTAACTTCACAGAGTTTATTAAATGAATCAAGTACGAGAAAATGCATGTCCATTTTGAGTCACGGTGTTACAGTTGTAATTAATTATGCATAATTCATTAATTAGCATGAAGTTAAAGATTTTTGTTGTTGTTGTAGGTTACTTGTGATTAGAGTCATAGTTACATAATCCAATTTTTTTCAAAAGATAAATAGTTTGTTGGTATTCCACATTTAATGAGTAAATAGGTGTTCCAAAATGTCACGGTGTTATCGTGGAATTGCCCTTCTGTAGCAGTGTACATGCAGTTTGGACTTCAGAAGAAGGGGGAAGTGGGTGGGGGGGGGGGTACTGAGGTTAAAACCCCCAATTTTTGAAAAAAAATGGACCCCCCCCACAAAAACAGCTTAGATTCTTTTGCAAACTTTCGGGCCTGGGCTATTTTGGACATGGGGGGGGGGGGTTTATAATAATAACTTTAATAGTCTTATATGGTGTTTTCATGAAATCCATATCAATGTGCTTTACAATTTAGAACATACAGTGTAAGAAATATAGAAACAAAAGTGATTAGAAATCATGTAAAAAAATAATAGAAAAAATAAATAAAAATATCAAGGACACTGGGGCTATGTTGAATAAGCCCACAACACCCCTTTTCCTCTTTTATATCCCAAATTATTGATGGACCTTACATAATGAGCTTCAGTTAATGTACAGTACATGTATCTACTCCCAGAGAGTTGGGAGTGTCGACTCCAAACTCCCTGGTATAAACATGTACAATGAAGCTTTAACAAGTTTACTTTGCTATTAGTTCAAAACTACAATTTCATTAAGAGTCATTTCCATATTAAAATACTTGTTTAGGGAGCTGTTTGATACCCATGGTCGTGCATGGTACCCACTCATCAATGGAAGTGACCCCCCCCCAATTATTTTAAACTAGTGTTTTTACAGATCCAAAACAAATTTCCAGAAACTGAATCCAAAATTTCAGGAAAATCATGGACATTTCCTGGAATTTTCAAGTTTGATTTTTAACAAAACTCAGACAATGCTACAGCGAGCTTAAAGAGAAATGCCAGTAGTTGCAGTAAACACTGGTTTCATGAGAAAGTCTGTAAAACCAAGCTTAATTGTCAGAATATCATCGAGGATCTAGATCTGGTACAGTTACATGAACTGAACTTTGTGAAATCTTGAAATCTACACTGAAAAACGTTCACACTGAAGATTACCAACACAGATAGGCACACGTGGGACAGTGTATTATTATTGCTGGTGGAATAAAGACCCGACGGAAGTGACCGAATCCGCGCTTATTTTGCTTATTTCTCAGTAATTACACGATTTCTCACAGAATCCGTTGGCATATATTTTTTATTCATACAAACAGACACTTGGGTGGTCATTATATTAGATTCTGTAAAAAGTCATTTTGAGATCGTTACCAAAACTGGAATTTATCTTTAAACTTGGTCCAAAGTGACCAAATTCAAGGAATTTAACCCTTTCTTTTTGTTTAACTGAGCTACGTATGAGGAAAACAATTATTGTTTAAACATACATGTAACATGGATATTGAAAGTTGTTTTGTTTTATTGTTGTTCGTAATTTTGGGATTTCCTGGGATTTCTTCATTTCCAAAACTTTCCTGGAAACGATCCAGTTTTCCAGGAAATCAGGAAATTTTCTTCAAAGTGGAAACACTGTTGTAAACTGAGAGGCAAAAAACACATGTATGTATATACATGTATGTATATACTCTCAAGAAATAAAATCAGTTACATGCACAATCATAAATATTTAATATAAATGGACCCCCCACCCAACCAAAAAAAGGTTACACATCTACCTACATGTACATACACATTTGGTATATTATAATGTGGACAGTTGTGAAATGAAATTGACTGTAATTTAATATTGTGCAACAAATGGACAAATTGACTTTCGATATGAACAAGACATTAAAACTTCCTATGATTCCTACGATAAAAGTACACTCTCATTTAAAAGGGTACAGTCATTTTTAAAAGTCGGATTTGTTCTTCCTACAAAATTTCTTTATGAATGCAATCATTCGTTCACTCATTTTCCCAATTTTTTTTCTTACATGTACACTATTACAGAATTCAATGACTTACAGGTGTACAGTATCTACATTCCATTTTTCTTTGTTCCACCATATTAGAGATGATTCATGACAAAAGTAGGTCTCTTTTGCGATCATAAGACTGTACTGTACAGTGAGCCAGCAAACAGTGAATTGCCAGTAACAGTCTACATTGTACTTTCCATTAGGTCTCTACCCATATGATCTATAAATCCTACATGTACATGTAGTTATGCTGCCGTCACATTTGTACAGTGAGTCGAAAAAACATAAAGTTTTATTCACTTTTATTACTTTTAATACATGTGTACAGTATCACATTCAATTTTTCTTTGTTCCACCATATTAGAGATGATTCATGACAAAAATAGGTCTCATTTGCGATCATAAGACTGTGCTGGACAGTGAGCCAGCAAACAGTGAATTGCCAGTAATGGTCCACAGTTTACTTTCCATTAGGTTTCTACCCATATGATCTATAAATCCTACATGTACATGTAGTTATGCTGCCGTCACATTTGTACAGTGAGACGAAAAAACCCAAAGTTTTATTCACTTTTATTTAAACAAAAACTATTAAAATGGCTTGTCTTATTGCCATTTAGCCCATTTTCCAATTTTTTTCTAAATTTTTGTTCTAAGGCTATTCCCATTTCCTCTAGTTATCACTTGCTTTACTAACAGCACTTGTAGTCTAGAGATAAGGATTTATCAAATTTTCATTTGACAAAGTACATACTAATACTATTTTTGGAAGGCAAAGAGAAAATTACACCAGCTGAGCACTAGCCTACAATTAAGTGTATAACAAATGGCAATGCACTGATACTACACCAAAGACTAGACCAACTACCGCATGTAGGGGAAGGCGGGGTAAGTTGTGACAGTTTTTGCTTTTTGCATGTTAGAATTGATATGATTAATAATCTTGTCGAAATAAGTACCTTGCCTTGAAATTTAATTCTTCTTAAATATTTTCCACCTATATAAAACTTTCTATCCCCACATTGAAAGTCATTGTGGCCTTTGAAAAAAACGATGTCAAATGGCTCAACTTGCCCCATATATGGGGTAAGTTTGAGCCACCTTCTGGGGTAAGTTGAGCCACAAAAACTATGTAGGGGAAGGCGGGGTAAGTTGTGACACTTTTTGCATTTTGCATGTTAGAATTGATATGACTTGTACTATTGTAGAAATAAGTACCTTGCCTTTAAATTCGATACATATAACTTTCTACCCCCACACTGAAAGTCATCGTGACCTTTGAAAAAACCGATGTCAAATGTCATGTCTTTACTATATTTAAAGACGTGTGTGTGAATAAAGTACTTATCTATTTCACACTCTTTTTTACTTTTTTGGCTGAAATTCATACTTTTCCCTCTAAAAAACTACTTTTTGTTTCAAAGTGGAAAACAATGTGGTGGGGTTAGGGGTTATGCTATGGGTCATCAATACATGACACCACCACAATGTCTGACTCATTCATTATTGGCCTGGGGCTGGTGGCTCAACTTGCCCCTATGCTCAACTTACCCCGCCTTCCCCTACAAAATGTATGGGGGGGGCGGGGAACCAGCATGTCAATTTTTTGTTTAAAGTCTTTTCACTTGCTAATTCTCTTTAAATACATCCTGTAAAAGGAAAAGGGCAGTCATGTAAATTTGCTCCTTTCAGCCTGCATTTAAATCGATTTTTATGGTTTGTTTGTTTTTAAGATAGATTACCATAGGAATTACCATGGCTCAACTTGCCCCATGCTGTTTGGCTCAACTTACCCCAGTCCGAACTTAGTGCGATAATTTTGTATCCACACATTTATCATGCATCCATCATATAAAAGACTATGACAAGAATGAAGATCCATACCTGGACTAATAAATGTTGTTATCATGTCTTTATTATATTCAAAGACGTGTGTTTATTAAGCACCTATCTATTTCACATTCTTTTTTACTATTTTGGCTGAAATTCATATTTTTCCCTCTAAAAAACTACTTTTGGTTTCAAAGTTGGAAACAATGTGGTGGGGTTAGCCGTTAGGGGTTATGCTATGGGTCATCAATACACGACACCACCACAATGTCTGACTCATTCATTATTGGCCTGGGGCTGGTGGCTCAACTTGCCCCTATGCTCAACTTACCCCGCCTGCCTCATGTACAGTATAAACCCATACATGTACATAAACCTCTTGACACTGCTAAGTTCTGGGGGGTGCTTCATCAACATTTTCATCCAACAAGTTGTCAGATCTGACATCTTTCTCTGATGTTGATTGGCTGAGAGGTACCGTTACTATGGTAACTGTCGGATAAAAAGGGACTTGTCAGATAAAACGTCCGACAAGTCCTTTCATGAAATGCCCCCCTGGATAATAGCTGGTTTATCATGGGCACAGCAGTGATCCTTATAAAGGCACATAACACTTCACCAATATTGAAAAATTGTATACTCTATTCCATGCAGGTTAGCCAGGCATGCAAGTGTTAAAACTAACGGTATACATTGAAATATTGAAAAATTAGAAGGTGGAATTAAATAATTAGTGACATAATTATTAAAGAAGACAGGTTGAAATGTTACCTCCTGGGTGGCCAAGAAGGGGAGAAAACAGTTTTGAGAAAGAAAACAAAAAAGAAGAGAGGGAAATCCATCAGTTTATCAATTACATGGCTATAAAGAAAGTATTAAATCATTGACAAAAAATATTATTAAAGCATGTACATGAACCCATGCCACAACAAGAACAAAGAAAAAAGAGAGAGAAAACTGGATTCATTCAATAGAATCAATAAATGTTTAACATTATTGTTATCAAATAATTTCCAAAGAACATTGTCATCACCACCAAAGGGGAAAGTTCTAGTCGCACATCAAGAGCATGTAAAATTTGTTAACACTTTTTTTCTGATGAATAACAATATTGTAGAGAATAAAACCTTCACAAAAAGATACATTAAATGAAAATGGTTATTTACATACTGTATGCAGTGTATCCAAGGCAATATAAATGATAATTTTCAAAGTTCTCAATTATTAGAGTTATTGTCCTTTACAAATAATTTGGTGCTGCAGATGTTGTAAATAATGAATCATGATTAATCATGGTCCGATATAGATTTGGGTTATACTTGTCTGTGGAATAAAATATGGTGAGGGCTTATGTTACCATGGAAACAATCTCCTATTTCGTAACTGTGATGAGCAGTCCTTTGATTCGTTAGATCTCATCAGGCAGAAATGCTCTCTTCAAAAATACTTAAGTCTGGATAAGATTTTTATCAACAGCATCTGTCTACATCAAAGTCAGACACAACTTTTATTTGTACTTTTCTAAAAATACAGAATGGAAGAGATGTTTTTGTGTGTGCCCTAATTTAGGTACGGAAGTAAGATCAAATCTTGACAAAAATAACTCTTATTATAAAACTGTAACAAACTTGGATATTCCTCAATTATGGTTAACCAACAATCAAGGACTGCCTACAAATGTACTTTTATATGTAATTGTGCAATTGGCATTCGATATTGTACTATTAAAATCTATTTGTATTGAAAATTAAAATGCCTCTTTCATACTCTTGTATCTTTGCTTGCTTATTTTTTTTTCATACGAATGCATTTTTTTTTCATTGCTCTGCTTTACATACAAAGATGTCCCTTTTAATTGAAATAAAAGGACCTTGCTATCATAAAGTAATTTGGATTGTAAGGCAATAAATTTTCTTTTGCAAGATTTTGGTTTGCTCGTGGTGTATAGTGAGGCCCCAAGCTCATATACTGTAATACCAAATGTGAACAGACAAGTACACTGTACATGTATGTTCGTGTACATGCTCCCTACCAGCAATGGAGTGTTTCATGAAATGCTTTGACAGTGATTTTCAATGACAAATGTTATAAGCTACTACAAATCCTTGCATCTGATTGGCTGAGAGCAAATTAAATCAAATTACTCACAGGATTTCATGAAATACTCCCCAAAAGAGTGAAATAAATGTGATGGGAACTTCTTGATCAGTCACGTTACTTAAAAAAACTGTGATTCTGTTAATGTTTTCACAAGCGTTATCAACCCTCCTACATAGATAGCGAATATTAAGATCTATCGATATATTTTTCAGTATAAGTGTTTGTGTCTGTGAACTGTAAATCCTTTGTTCTGTTTACATGAATCAGAACCATTACAGAATACATGTACTATTCTGCTGTTTACATGTACATGTATATTTGACAGGTAAAATAATATTTATTGCAATTTCCTTCACGAATAAGCAACTAAATTGCATGATGTATTCAATTTTTTGGTGTTTCTGATATGTATGTTTACATCAAAATTTTTGTTGATATATTAACTTAAGTAATGCAGATCAGAGCATACAGGTTACTTTAAATTGTTTGTTATTAAAGTGCACACTTGATGATGATAACATTCGGTTGTGGAACTATAAAAGGAACAATTGTCAAAAATGAAACTACAAGTAAATGAGAATTTATAATTTCCCCCTTTCTCTGTCCATTTGTATTACATGTGTATAGACTCCTGCTATTTTATCATTAACACAAATACATTATCATGGACTATCAGTAATGATACTTTTTATATTTTAATATAATATCCTGCTGAAATAAAAACTTCATCCAGTTGTATGACATGATCTCTATATTCAGTTTATGAATACAGGGAAGGAATCTCTCAAATGGAAACATGATAGCACATACATGTTAATGTCAAACACACTATGTATAGCTCTAGACTATGAAAAATACGAGGGAAAGAAATTTCATTAGGTCATACCTTTCTGCACCTTCCGCTTTTTGCAATCATAGTCGAGTCGACGACTATGCATCTTCTTACGGTGATGCTGTTGGGAAGAACAGACAAAGAAAGTGATTCATGAACAGATACAATCAATTTCAAGTAAGATGAAATGAGAAGAAATCAATTTGATGAGAATTGATTGGTTTATCAAGTCTCATTTTGATTTTAGCTCTCCATGACCTTGCATCTACATGTACATGTATGGTGATGCTGTTGGGAAGAACAGACATAAAAAGTGATTTATAATCAGATAAAATCAATTTCAAGTGAAATAAAATCAATTTGTTAAAAATTGATTGGTTCATCGAGTCTCAAATTGATTTCTACTGCGATGCTGGTGGAATGAACAGACAAGGAAAGTAGTTCACAAAGAGAAAAAAAACCTGTTGAGTTCAAGTCCGATACAGCCAATTTTATGAGGTTTGTATGGTTCACAGATTCCTAAAATTAAAGGGGAATCCTACCCAAATAAAAACATGCTTTCAAAGGAGAAATAAAAAAAATCTGACAGGTTGAAGGTTTGAACAACATGGGACAAACAATAAGAAATTTAATAATCTTTAAAAGTTTTTAAAAATATTGGTAATCAATATAACCATGGAGACTTCAAATTGGCCACATATGTGATGTCATAGTGATGTAAGGCAAGGACTACTCTTCCATGTAGTCCAATACAAAAAATGGCTAAAATGCCTGAAAAAAAGAAAGATTTACATCAAATTATATTTTTCTTTTATGAGGACATAAAACATTACCCAATTTATTCAGATTAATGTCCCCTGCAGGGAAATGGGTACTCCGGAGAAACCGACAAATCTCTGATTGAGTTGTCCTTGCCTCTTGTCATAATTTACTTTAATACCCAGTTGCCAATTTCAAATCTATATAGTTCTAGGGATCTCAATTTTACCATTCTCTTTAATTAATTTTTCTCCTTTCCAACACCATATTTTATGACCATGGCTGGATTCCATTCTAATTTTAGCCCTTCACAACTCAAACCAATTCCATTTTATTTGTTTGGGGGTACAGGAAAGGAAAGTTTCCAGACACAGTGTTCCTTTATCAATGCAGAGATGCCTACATGTACATTCAAACGTGGGTTTGTCATGTCAGTCACCATTACTTGTGACTGATAGGAGTGGGAGACTCTAGTAGGGGAAAGCTGGGATGGAGGTTATTTTTCATGTTTCTATTCCTGCCTGGAAAAAAACATTGTGGTGCTCTTTTGCAATCTATCAGGGCTATTCTTTAGATAAGTTGATAAAATACAGTAAAGGCTCCGTAAAAAAAGAGAGCATTTGGGAGCGAATCAGACTGTATGACCCCATGTGATATACGTATGTTTTGCTTGAGAAAACCATCCACATTGTCGAGAGTACTGAAAAAATATCTTAAAAGGACAAGTCCACCCCAATAAAAAAATGATTTGAATAAAAAGAGGGAAATCCAACAAGCATAACACTGAAATTTTCATCAAAATCGGATATAAAATAAGAAAGTTATGGCAGTTTCGCCTAATTTCATAAAAAAATTAAAAGCACATCCTGGTCGGTATGCAAATAAGGGGACTGATGACACCCACTCATTATTTCTTTTGTATTCTACTTTATAAATTAAGAAATATTCTGATTTTCTCCCCCTTGTCATGTGACATTGAATTTCATTCCTCCCTAAACATGTGGAATTAACTTAAACATTTTGTGCTTCAGTCGATTTTGACAATATTGTCAATTCTGTAAAATTGGAAACATTGTATAATTCAAACACTGAGTTGTGCATATAACTGCTAAGAGAAAAATAAGTGAAACTTTAAAATGTCACAACATACTAAATCCAATTTTGATAAAATTTTCAGCATTTTGCTTGTAAGATATTTCTCTATTGATTCAAATCAACACTTTTCTGGGTTGGACTTGACCTTTAATTTAATGTTGCTTCAGAAGCAATAAAGGAAGTAAAACAAGAACACATCACTGAAGAATACATGAAGTCTCCATGTGCTTCAATTCCAATCAAGAGAGCACTTGGCAAACACTCTTGTTTTTAGCTTCCTTCTATCCATAGACCTACATGTATGTATCCAAAGTTACAGTCACACCAAACCGACTCCAAATCCGATAAAAGCTATTTCTTAATGAACTAGACATTGGTGTTACGTCTCTAGTCAGTTCCTTTTGTATGACTGTAACATAGATGTGAACACCATTAATCAGGATGTCATTCACACCCTGTTCAAAAAGCAATCAATCACGCACCACTTGGGTTCATTTTTCACTTTGTACGCAGACAAGTGTCCAAGTGTGAAGTTGATTCATCAATTGGTACTCATGGTGTAGTCTGCAGGCACAGACCCTGACTGAAACTTTGATCAACAAGTGGGTCCTCATACAGGACTGGCCCATAAAAAAAAATTAAAACTTTCTGTGTGCCTGAGCGAGAGGTATTTCAATTAGGTTGGCGTTCATCGCACCTGGACAACCTTTTTCTGCATAGTCCAAATCTGTTGTCTTTCCCTTGAATTAATCACAAGAACAAACTACTTTCACATACATGTAAAGTAGAGGTCACACCGCCAGAACTTTGCTGGAGCGGTCCTTGAATGGTAGGGAGAGAGGGTCAAATTTCAACAACGCTCGTAACCGCGTGCAAAATGGAAACAAAAAATTGAAAACACAGGCGCTGCCATTGTGGTGCACCGCTGAAGCCAGCATTGGTTTAACGGTAGTGAGAGGTCGCGAGCATTCGTTTAGCGGTGACACCTCCATACCAACACCAAACCAAAGTTCATCACCGCAATGGATCACGACTTCAATGCCTGATATCAATCCAGCAATCCTGCGTACACTTGTAAAATGCATACAAACGCTCTACAAAAGTTTGTGCAACGTTTAATCACCAAAGCTGTGGTCCAGCTTTTTGCAATGGCCTAGCGGACATAAACGTCCACGAACTTGCATCTAGCGGTGCCAAGCTTTGACTGGGCGTTTGGAGCATGGGTGAACTTTGTGGAAGTGAAAAAAAACTGCCCGTTCCTCACCGCTCACAATATTTTGTGCAGCTCAAAACTTTTGGAGCAGTAGGAGGGACCATCAGCGGTGGCCGAAAGTATATGGTGTTGCCTTGTTGGTGGCCAACTTCTGTTAAACGGCGGTGAACGGTAATGAGCGGTAATTAATTTGTTTCACTGCTCCAGCAAACTTCTGTCGGTGTGACCACTATTTTAAACAATGATGTAGGCTTCAATTATCTTTACTCTTTCTGATAGTTAAAATGATCATTTAAACAAAAATGAAATAGATAATGCTAAAAACACCTTTAAACTGAAGACTACAGCATATTTTTACAACGAATATAATTAAACTACCACCGTAGTGGTAAATATTTATAAAACAAGACCCCGATGTGATCAAGTCTTGAGGATATCTTCCATACCGATATTTCCTTGAGTTCTTTGGTCCTCAGGTGGTCCAGAGGATCAAGGAAGTTCTGCCTGACGTTGAAGTCCAGACTGTCTTTGATATCAGCTAGCTGCTTGTAGGCCTCGCCAACCTCCAGTAGTCCATTGCCTGGATTGCATGGGAAAGAGGAAGAAAGGGGTTCCTTAAAGGTCTGTAATGGTACATGCATTTGCGGCACACAATGATTTCAGGAGAAAGTCTTTAAAATCAAAGTTAATTGTTACCATATCATCAGAGATAGATATAGAGCCGGCTCATCTGCATTCAAATCCTGATAGCTGAAAATAATGACACTGAAGATGACCAACACATATTTCTCTCCCACATTTGCAAGCACATGCGGGAGAGAAATATTTCATTGCACTAAAAGACATGACATCTGACTGGAATGTAATAATCCATTTTCTAACACAATGGATTGACCATAACTATTTCCTTTTTACCTTTAAAAACATAATACATTGAAATACTTACTTGTACCATGACACTCACACAGTGATATCACAGAGCATGTTCTGAAAATACATGTACATGTAGGTGACCATTTGACTGGATTCTGTTTGAACCCAATATTAGAGTATTACTACAACTGAAAATTTCTATATCTTATAAAAGGTTTGTACAAGTTGTTGAGTCAGAACTTTCCTGTATAAGAGGTCAACAGTTTTAAAAGCAGCGCAAGACCTACCAAAGACTGAGTTTTCACCCAGATCCCTTCCAAACTTCAAGAAGCATTCTCCTAGATTAGCCTCGGGTTGTGGGTACCTTGAGTTCTTGGTCTGGCCTCTCATCTTGGAGACTGTCATTGCAGTACTCTGCTTTGCTCTGGTTACTGAAATGGCAACATATGAAAATTAATTTGTTTATTTTCTGTGAGGCAATATGCAAATACTGTGTAAATGTACAAGTACAGTGAAAAGGATATCAAGTGGGCAAATAAAGTGGAAAAGGGTGGGGCATGTGGTATCGGAAGGGTATGAATTTCACAATTTCTGAATACAGTGGAGGAAAACTTGACACAAGACTTGTTTTCCGGTAGTTCAAGACTGGAGCAAGATACATGCACTTGATTTCCATGTTCATGTAGGGTACTTTCTGAAATCCACAGATGACCATGGTGTCCACTTTGTAATGACAATGACCCCCTAGGGAATTCACACATGTATATGGACATAATACGCATTATTTTTGTCCATCAGAATACTTTTTTCTTTTAATAAAGAGGACGTTCACCCTGACAATATTGTTAGTTTTGATGAACAAAGAAATTTGAGATAAATATTTGTGAATGTCTGATGACAATCTATCAAAGAATACGAAAGTTATTTGTCAAAGTTCTTATCAAAATTGTGATGTACATGTGAGCAGCTTTCAAATATATTTAAATTCCATTAAATGGCATACTTTGTATAATAATTTTTTTTCTTAAGGCGGTATAATATGAAGTCGCAGATGATATATCCATCGCAAAAATAAAATCACATTTAAATCTCTTGAGAAAGTAGCATTTGGGGGAATTTACATGTGTATATCACTGTGATAAAAAAGAAAATCAAATCATAACTCTGATTTTCTTTAATGGCTGTTCATCTATCTTTTTTACCAATATTAATTATCAGGGTGAACTTTTTTTCTTTATAAAAAAAGATATTTTTAATGGCTCTGCTGGCTTGTTATACTTAAAATTGACTCTTCTCTGATATGAAGCCCTTGGTCTAAATGGAAAAGAGTGATTTTAAAATCATTTTCAGGATTGATGGTATATTGTAGTCAATGCAATCAATTGTTATGAAATGTTAAAACTATCATTGCTATAAAAAAGCTTTGTGTTTAATATCTGGCCCTGGGTCAGTAACAAATTACTACTTACAGGGATTTGGCTGAAGAAGCTCATTTGTCTTGGTGATGATTTCATCAACTGCAAGTGAGGTTGTATCAATAGTCTGCAAAAGTAAACACAGAAAAAAAATATTAAAGAATGAGATAAAGTCAATAAGAGGAGATAGGGAGAGAGAGAAAGAGACAGACAGACAAAGAAAGTGGGAGGAGGGAGCAATAAAACAGTTTACACTCATTAAACTCTGAAACCTTGTTAATCTCATGAAGTGATTTAATTTTGAATGAGCTTTCAGTTTCAAAAGCTTTCAATTTTACTCTGTATTCCTTTCAATAGATACATGTACATACACTTGGAGGTATTACATGTAATTGCAGACGAAATGATAGATTGCATGAACAAAATTATGTTTCCTTGAAAAAGGTGAAAAGAAAATCTTTATTCTATAATAAATTATAAGCTTTACACTGTAATTGTTGAAAGATTAACATGTTTATGAGTGTACAATAAAATCTTCAAGTAGGACTTTACATGTACATGTACATACATCTATATTTTGGGAAACTTATACATGTATATGTACACAGTATACAAGTACATGTATGTTAAACATTTCTACATGAAATGTACATAGTATGCAGAGCTGCAAATCTGAAGAACATTTCAATATTTAAAAAACAGAAAATAAGTATTTTCGTGAGGAAAATAGTATTTTTAAGGAAATACTGCAGGACAATAATACAAAATTACAAATCATACTTTGAATTATAACCATGGGTATTCTTCTCCTTTTTCAGTACGGTATGCCTACTTAATTCTGAAAATCTGTAGGCCTACTGTACACGTAATTGGCAGCTCTGTACATGAATGTACATTCAGGAACTTCCTCAAGTGATGAAATCAAACTAATGACCCAATACCGACTATGGATCTACATGTACATGTATATTACTTGTGCTGTGAGTTTTGTGTGTATCCTTCAGACATCACCTCTCATTCCTTGAGATCAATGACCTACTTGGGCGACACTCTGGCATTGATCGGAGGGACTCTTCGTAATATCCAAAGAAGGTGTGAATCGTTTTGTGAAAGAAGGGTCCTGCATGTATCAGTCTGCAAGCTCAGACTTTATCAAACAAAATTTTGTTTATTTACTTTTTTGCCATTTTAAAACATCTTGACAAATTCATGAACACACGAGCTGGTTGTGCACAGATCACAGGAAGAGGTATTTCTCTCTGTGTGAATTGCTCCAAGAGATGCTCTCCCTGGGCAGAGCTCTTTCCTTGATTAAATTTTGTACACATGCAACTCTGCATACAGTCAAGCTGTGCAGTCGATGATATGATTGACCTACAGTAATACATGATGCTGCTTGGTGAGATCACTAGGACCATTGAAAATTTATTAACACCATGAATCCTCTCAGTTTCACAAAAATACCCATGGTTGCATACATGTAGATGTAGATCTTCAAGCTTTATTTTATTTACAGATGCACTTTACCATTATTTCTTTTATTTGATGGAAAATCATATGGGTTACAAATTGAAAAAAAAAGGAGTAGGGTCTACTGAAAAGTCATCTGATGGGGATGGTATCTAATTTGAATTTCAAAGTGAAAAATCATGTTCCTCTGCTTTCATATCACATCCAATGCAGCCAAAATAAGATTGACATACATGTGTAGATTTATTTTTCAAAATCAAATATTTGCTACACCTGTACTATTTCAACAAATATATTTTTTATAATGTTTTCACTAGATGCATCGGTGATCGTCAACAAATAGAATGAAAAGTTAGATTGACAGGCCAGATGTGAAAACAAGTGGCTCACACAAAACATGTACATGTACATGTAGACGTGTACTTGTACACTGTGCAATGTATCAAAGACCGAGGATATATGTGTACCGTACACTGATTTTTCTCTTCAAATTCCATCAAGTTTTGAATAATAATATATTAAGATCCAAGCTAGGTATGATACTACTACTCCCATTTCTTTTCCTTTTCCACGTTCACACAGATGTCACAATCGTGTACACGTGTTGTATGCTGCCTATGGCCAACAAATTCTATTTCAATATCAAGAAAAGAAACACTTTGGCAGATTACAATTATGTCCATCAAAGGGAAGAGATAGCTGAACCAGTATTACAGTATGTACCTACATGTACATGTAGGCCCTTCCTGACGCTAATTGAATTCGATTTGGTTTTACAAATTGGAAATAGAAATCTACATGAAATTGTGATTGGAATAGGAATGAAATTTTATTTATTAAAGTATAATCAGACTGGCTATTAGATCCAGATGAAACTGGACCTATAGGAAGATCAGAGCCAATTATATCAATGGCTCTATTAGATACAGTGATCCATCCGTATACATGTATTCTTTATATTGTAGTGCAATGTGTGATTCTTATAAATAAAACCAAACCAAAGAATGTGAGAGGCTCACACTGTGTACATACTGCAAAATTTTCATAACCCTTGAGTTTAACTGTACAATAAGAATTAGATTATTTCTGATAAAACCAGCTTTGGGGGATCAAACTGTACTTGAAATCACATGCCAAAATCATCATCCGACATTTTATAAATCTCAATTGCCCTACATGTACCTGTGATATATGAGGGCAATACATTTTGTACATTATTGTTGGCTCAAGTTTGCCAATTTACATGCAGGAGTTTAACTTCCAATGTACATTTACATTCATGTACAGCAAAGTTAAGTTTTTAAACTGTTTTTTTTCTTCAAATTAGCAATAAACATCAATATTTCTATACATTCTCAAAATTAAAAATTGAATGACAACAGTATAACATTGTAATAAGTTGCTAATTAGCAATTTTATGATTTTATTTCATCTTCATTCCATTTTACATTGAATCTTCTTTTCTGAGCACCAAATACTCAATGTTTATTAAGGTGTGAGCCTTCATGAAATATTTTGGTAAAGGTATTCTTTTTTTTCTCTAAATCGTTATTTTATCAAGAATAAATGTTGGAATGAGAATAAAAAACCTAAAATAACTGTAAACATATTAAGTGATCACAAGCTGGTGGAAGATACAGAGCATAAAAACCATCTCTTGATGCCCTGTTTAATGATTACCGATATGATCTGAATTGGAAGTGCTATTAATGAGGCAATTGTGAAAGGACACATGCTCTGTTGTACTTATGTGTCAATAACTATGACTGAATTCCATTTGGTAGCTGTGGATCAGCTGCACTAATTAGGCTTTATTAGTATGATTGGTATTCTTGTGTTGTACACTGTACATTGTACCTCCCATGTACATGTATTACTGTCCAATGGACAGTATGGGCCAGCATACATTATTTTCAAGTTGCAGTTGATCAAAATATCAAAACCAAGGTTAATTGTGAACAAACTTCATATCAATTACAAAGACAATGAGAAGTAGTGATCACACTGATTTCTATTTCTTGATTTGTTTTTAATTATATGCATGTAACAAGGCAGCATGGGGGGGCATGTGTTTTCTTTGTGGCCGATTTTAAAAGGATTCTTTAATAAAAAAATATATTAAATTACCGGTACCCTTTTCCACGATTAAAAGCCAATCATGCAGGGCCAGGATAGGTCCAATCAGTGGCACAACAAAATTAGAACCAACCACACCCCACCTTCATATAAAAAAAGAATTTCGTTAATATCATCTGTGGCAAGAAACTTCACATGAAATAAATTGTAGAACTTTACTGAAAGTCTCAATTTGCAATTACATGTACATTGAAACAATACTGTATGTCATAATTTTGAAGAAAAAAAAATGTTTTTTTTTTTTACTGAAACAGTCACTTGTAATGGCTTGTAAAGCACATGAATGTAGGCCTACTGGTGTACACATAAAGCAGGCAGGTATCACAGTTGTCTTGTCTGCTCAACAACAGGATACATGTATATTGCACAGATTGTCATAAATGTCTCATGCCTCATCACTGCAACCCTGCATACAAACAATCTGAGCAAGATACTCTTCCAACAATGTAGGCCTGTATACAATATGTTTACACCCTACCCTATACAGAGGTTTACCATCAAGTTCAATTCTTTTTTTTTGTATCAATGAAGGTGTGACATTTATGCATGTGACTATGTTTCATGATGAGTTAACAGTTTCAACCCATTGGAGGAAACACACAGAATATCTGACATGAATGAAAATCAAACCACTTATCAAGAGGAAACCTGCAAGGTCATCAGTTCTCTTTGCATACTGCCCGAAAAGATTTCTGGAAATGTGCAACAAATTGTAATAATGTCATAACTTTCTACATATTAAGTTTCAGATTCATATTTCGATGAAATGTTCAGTTAATGGTGTATACTTCTCTATTGGATGGGTTATTGTGTGACAATACTGAAAATTTGTTGCTGATATTGATAATATGTTACATACCGTTATACTGAGGTTTTTTTTTGCTGACTGCTAAGGAAGCACAAATGCCTGTGAACAAGCAACCAGGAGACCAACGGTTTAAGGTCCTCTCCGAGGGACCTGGTAATGAGGATATACATGTATGCCTTACCAAAGGGCACTAGTGCACCACTTGGGAATCGAACCTGGGTCACCGAAATCCGTAACCCCCGCTCTACCGACTGAGCTATCGCGCCTCCCTAAATATCAATAAAAACTGTCACAGTACATTGTTCATATTTTACCGACCGTATAATTTATGAACATTATTGTTGCATATTTATAATTCATTTTGGATTCTTTTGTGTCCTTTATATTCTGATTTGTATCAGTGATTTTTGTCATTTAATCCATAATTCGCAGCCTAATAGGCATGTTAATTGCTTTGCTCAACACAGCATGCATGACAATATTTATCACAATAGGGTATTTCCTTCCTTGAGGTGATCGTGACAGGAAATCATGAAAAATCTATCCCAAGTACTAGCTAGGCCTACCACGGAAGGAACATCGGATGAGTAATACCTGCTGATGGTCATAGCAATTCAAATCTAGACATTGTGATTGAGGACAGAGCTCGATACAAATTTGAAGTTTTTAATTCCATCACTTTTCAAAAACGGTTTCTTACTCTGTGGATTATTTAATTTTTTACTTTTTACATACACTGTACAAAATTTTATTAATCTATTGTTGTCCCCTAGCAGAAAATATTGTAAAAATTCTTAACTAGAATCAAAGTTTGTAAAAGTATTCCACATTGGGGTCCATTTAAAGTGTGTGTTAAGCCGTTTGGGGTCAGATAATCATAAGCACTGGCATTTAACTGTGACATTCAACTTCAAGAAGGGAGGGGATGAAACAATGGATCATCCCCCCCCCCTGCTGTGCAAACCCTTTACTCGAGTTAAGGGTCTGAATATGCAGCCTACTCATGCCTTGTGTACTAAAGGCCCTCTAATTTTCAGCCCGGACCATCCCTTTAACTAGTATTGGAAACAAACTAGCACCCTTGACAGGCATACCCTGAATTGACCCCCTACAAGTACAACAATTACTTTCATTGGGTATTTAGTATTAGCGCAAAATGATATTTCATATACTGATGAGTTGATTTCAATGTGCCAGCTCTACATGTAGATCTCTGATAATATGGTGGTAATTAACCTTGATATCAAAAGCTTTCTAATGAAATAATTGTTTGCTGCAATTACTTTCTTTTAATACTGTCCATACATGTACAGTCAATGTATGTATATTTTTCAGAATGTGGACATACATGTAAGCTCGGGTTAGCTTGTAATGTTGTGACTATGCATCGACCAATCTGATTTCTTACAAATCAATTAAATATTTCTGGGAGCACAGAGTGCTTCCTTTGTATTTCCTACACTTGAAGCAGATATCCTCTTCATTTCCTCAAAGGTCGTATTATGAGCTCATACATTCACAATACAGACCAGATACAATGGGCACTAAACAGAGCATTTCATCATTGATTCACCATTGCTCTTCTCCCAGTATCTACTGATGTTATACTACAGTACATGCAAATATTTCAACTTACCTTTTCCAATTCCACAAATTCTTCATCATACTGTGTCTTCTCCGCACCTGCTATCTTTTCATTCAATAACTGGAGAAAAGAGAAAGATAGGCAAAGAATCCATAGAAATTAAACATATGAAATTTAAAGTTTTCTTGATTTTCGAATTAAATTCATATCATATGATGAGTCAAATGAATTCATTTTTTACTCACTGTATAACCACTGTATTGCAGTTGTAAAAGTTTGCAAGTATATTCCTAAACATGTACGAGTAAAGGCAAGACTATAATATTTGGCAGTAAAACATGCATTGTTTATATACTTAAACCATGGGCGGAAATCCGGGGGGGGGGGGGGGAACAATATCAAATGCCCTCCCTACTATTTTTGGCCTATTATGATGGAAAGAATGAAATACATGTACATCATTCAAAATCAAAATAAAATATATTTTGAATGAGATGACCTTACTTTATATGTGATAACCTTCTTTTTTTTATTGTCAAATTTTCCAGCCCCCCAGTCCTAATTTTGAGGAGAGATTTCCTCCCTTGATACATGTACACTTACCCAAAAATTTGCGAAGATAATTTTTTGTTTTTAACAGATGATTGCACAAGAGTGATCCCTAATAATGTATGCATTATTATTGGAAAGGTCTGACTTAAATATAAGGTTGGAATATGCATGTTATTTTCTTAAAGGGTGTTAAGTTTTTTTCTAATTCTAAAAATTTTGGAATTCAAGTAGAGTATTTTCACATTTTCCAAATATTTAACCTTAAACTTCGACATTACCCTACATGTACATGCCATTCCTTATTACACTTTGAAATTCTATTAAAGGCTATTTCCTTTCAAAATATACTTTTGTGGGTATACATGTAGGATGTTAAACAAAAGAAATATATTCAATTAAAATAAAACAGGGCGATGGGGTGGGGGGGGATCTGAGTTGCGACGAAAATGGGCCCCACCTCAAAACACATTGCCACCTACATGTATTATTAATGTACATGTATGTATTAAAGCAACATTACTATGCATCGCCAAGCGAGATACTTCCTATAAAAGGATGCAAATGTACTGTTGAGTACTGTACATGTAGCTTGTTTTGTAGATCAGGGCTGCAGTTTTAAGGGTATTGATATTGAATTACTTACATACTGTCAAGGACATAGGCCATTGACATGTCATGATTACATTATTTCTTTTGTAACAAGTACATGTAAATCTAATTGGTATTATAAACAATCAAGCACGCTATTACTCAATTACCTGAAGATACTTTTGCCAAGACAATGTACTAAACAATCAGGGATCATTTATGTGATTGACTTCATCATTAGAGCTTGCAGAAGTGCAGGTGTGGGGTGTGGGGCTGACACTTAAAGGGGAAGTTCACCCTGAAGAAATCTTTGTTGTGAAAATAGCAGAAAAAATAGTAAAAAAATATAAGTGAAGGTTTGAGGAAAATCCGTTAAAGAGTAAGAAAGTTATTAGAGTTCAAAATTTTGGATTTGTGACGTCATAAACGAGCAGCTGCCCCATGTGTTATGTAATATAAAATGTATGAATTTCAAATTTTGTATGGTTCCTGATGACTTAATTTTGTTTTCTTTTCATGATCGGGTGTGAAACGATTTGTCTATTGATATACAAAAGTTACAGTGAAAAACATTTTCAATTTTCTGAGAAAATGATATTTCATTGATTTTTTACCATTCGCTATGTAGGAATGCTGCTCGTATATGACGTCACAAATCAAATAATTGAAATTCTAATAACTTTTTAAGTATTTGATGAATTTTTCTCAAACCTTCAGCAATATTTTTTATTATTTTTTCTGCTATTTTTACAATAAACTTTTTGTCAGGGTGAACTTCCCCTTTAAATACTTTTGACATGCTTAATCCCTGGGCTCCATTGCACAAAACCCTCCAAGAGGTTCTTTTCTTATTCTTATCACAGATTACCCCCAGCATGGACCATCCATGCCCCCAGGAACATGTCATTTCACGTAGAGCAATTTACTACTACTACATGTATGGTACTAACAGCTGTTCACATGAACATTGCAGTTCTCTATTCATTATCAGTCCAGGCTGATCTATATCATTTATTGTCCTTGTTTAATCACCTCTGCAGCACTGATGCCTAATACTTTGAATGTGTAAATAACAAGAAAAAAGGGTGATCAAGCTCTGCTTTACTGCTACACCTACATGGACAGCGTACAATATTGGTGTTTGTATTGTAAACCTGACAACCGTACATGAACTACAATGTACATGTACAGCAAGGTAGAGTAATTAGTACATGACTTGCAATTTTATGTACATGTACATACATGTATGTAAAGGATATACTGTGCATTACAATGTACCTATCAAATAATCTGGTTTATAAATCATTGGAAGAAAAAAATCCAGGCTCTTAAAAAATCTGGCAATTTTCAGATGTTATGAAATTATATGGAGTACAGTCAATGGCACATAGTGTTTCATACTGAATCAAGTTTGTTTATAATTAATATTCATGCTTCCATAAATTCGGACAATGAGAGTGCAATTCTCGACTTGTGCCAAATTGCTATTGAAACCTTTCACTCTTCCAAGCCACCAAATCCTGCAACATTTTTTTCTGTCAAATTTATTATATTTTCTGGAGTTCTAGCACAGTGGATTTTTTTGGGGAGCCCGCAGGTCTCCAAATCGCAGAGTTAACAATTTTTACAATATTCTGATCCCTAATCAACACCGCCTGGTAGTTTTCAGTTTAACAGACCGGGTGGGTGTTTCATTTAGCTGTTCGGAAGTTAAGAGCGACTTTAAGAATGACTGCTGATCCTTTCTTGTGGTGAATATTATATTGAACTGCAGTCCTTCACGTTTATAATTCCGTGGAGCTCAATAAATCGCTCTCCTTAATTTTTTGAGGAGCTCAATTGAGCTCCTCAGAATCGCTCCGTGAGGAGCTCAAATCAATTCATTACAATACATGTATGATGAATCAATGCATTAGCTGTGTTAGCTATTAATTAATCTGTGGTGAAACTAGGCCTGGGTCATGTCAATACGTTTACAAGAGGTCGTTTGCGCTCCTGCCAAAAAAAAAAAAAAATTGAAAAAAAAATTGCTAAAATTTCACATTTTACATTTTTAAATCCATGAAATGGCCTTTTTTCCATAATTCCTTGAAATTACTTAGATTTAGTTGAAAAATATCAGAAAACTATCAGAAAACTGAAGAATATTCATCTCTTTCCCAACTCTGATTTGAACTTACCTCGGTAAATATTGTAGTCCCACATGTAGACTTCCATGGTGTTGCCATGAAAATCTACATATGGGACTACATGGGACTGCAATAATACCGAGATTAAAATCAGAGTCAGGAAAGAGATGAATATTCTTCATTTTTCTGATAGTTTTCAACTAAACCAAAATAATTTCAAGGAATTATGGAAAAAAGAAGGCCATTTCATGGATTTAAAGATATGAAATTTTAGCAATTTTTTTTCTTCTTTTTTTAGGAGCGTGATTTTTTGCTCTCCTTATTTTTTTTGAGGAGCGCGGTAGGAGCGCCGGGCGATCACGCTCCTCAAAAATGAAGGTCTGGAATTGGCGATGGCTTAGCGCATAAGAAAGGTTCACCAGTCATTAGATACGAAAGTTACATAAGTTACGAATGACTTTATGCACGACTGGTGACCATTTCTTGTTCTAAATGATATTCCTATGAAACTGATTTAGCGCCTAAGAACAGGTTCCAGTCGTGTGTAAAGTTGTGCGTAACTTTACAAACAGCTTAATGAAACAACACCCGGGACTGGCATCTTACAGTGCTTAAATTGTAACTCATCGAAAACTGCAATGATCATCACTTTTAAAAAACATAATATTGGCAACCAGAGGCTGACAGTGAAGTTTTTTCCTGCCAATACGATTTTCCCAAGTACATACAATAGTCCTGCTAGCATCATACATGTACATAGTACTACTGTATGAAGAAGGCAAAATCAAAGTATTGGGGGTAGATACATGTACTCTTACCTGATTTGCTTTGCTGAACTGTTTCTTCATGTCTTGGCTACTAAACACTTCACGCATACATAGAGGAAAAACAAATCTTTCAATTTTTTTCACGAAAGAACAACTGAAGGATCAGGATATATTCCCACAGAATCTAAAACGTTACCTAATTCGCTACAGATGACTATACTATAAATCTGTTCATGTGCGTTTAAACCAAAATGAACAGCCCGTATACATGTACATGTGCAAGGCTTTCGATGCAAGCAAGAATGTGGAGGGGGAAGACCGGATTAGATCATAGCTTTACTTGTTACCACACAAGTTCAGCATACTCATTATCTTGGCACCTACAGCGTACATGTAGGGTAAAAACATAATTGAGTCACAGGATACAACAGATATTAGGAATTATGGAGGGGTAACAGTAATACCCTGAAGAAAAAATTTAATGGGGGAAAAATGACGAAGAGCAAGCAGACAAACAATAAAAGAGATAAGCTGCAAAACAGGTGGTCTATGAATGTTAAAAAAAATAGTTTTCATCTTCATTCTTTTATTCTTTATCATTAGGAGTGGGCTATACATGTACATGGGTCAAAAATACTATTTTGTAATTTCAATATGGGAACAGTTTTTTTTTTATTCCTTGTAATGTATATTATCTCAACATGAAATGACAATATTTTTTGTCTCAGTTCCGAAAAAAAAGTGTGCCGGGCCAAAATCCAAAATGGCTGCCAAAACCCCCCAAAATCACAGTTTTGGCCACAACTTCTTTATAAAATTGGTGGTCTTTTTCTTTGGTTTTGGTGTCTATTCATATGTGTTCAGGTGCAGGCAATTTTTTTTTCCTATAATAAGTTCTTTTAAACCAATATTTGTAGAGTTAAAAGGTAATTATACCTAACTTTTCCAATTTTTAGAGCCTTTTTTCAGCCAAAAAGTTGGTTTTATCGTCCTGGGGTTCTTGGATATTAGATAGTACGATGTCACAATAGCAAGCACCTTCATAGAGCTATATCACTTTTATTCCTCTACTATGGGTTTGGGCAAATCCAAGAATTTGCGCGCACTACGTATGGGACATTTCAGAGGTTTTAATGACCTGAAATATAGTGTTAATTGACTTTGATTAGATTGAATACCCTCATGATGGTAGACATCTAGGAGAAGAATAATCATGCAAAAAATGGCGACATATGACCTCGACCTTATAGGGAGAAAAGATGGGCCGTTACGTATGGGACGCAGAAAAAAGACAATTTTTGAAACATTTTTTTTGCAAGTTGAGAATTCTCTGAAAGTACATGTATTTCATTTGACAACTTGTAACTTTACATGTAGTGTGATAGAAGTCACAATACTCTAGAATATAAAGGTAAGTATCATGTCATAAGCCAAATCCCTCTAATTACAGACTAATTAAACAAATTAATGACATGTTGGCAGTTACGTATGGGACATTTTGTCCCCATACAGGACGTGTACACAATTTTCCCCATTATTCAAAAAATTGAAATAATTTAAAATATGAAAATAACAAAAGAGTTACTGTCTTTTAAAATGTTCTATTGAGACATATTTTATACGACTGAAAAGGAAATTAGCCATTTTAGCATTTTGTTTTTATGTTTTTCATGGTTTCATGTATTTTTTATGTATTTCTATTGTTTTTAATTTTTTTCATATTTTCAATTTTCACAATTTTTTCGCTTCGATTGTTTTCATTATAATCAGTTTTCATAACAAATCAGTCTTAAAAACTTAAGAAAATGTAAATAATCACTTTTTAGAGCTTTCTTGAAATTTGTTTTTCTTTATTCACTTTGTACACAAATCTCCCAATGACATTGTGTATAAATGTCCCATACGTAACATGTTGTCCCATACGTAACAATTTATAAATTAACTTTTAATTAAAAAGTAAACTCTATTTTTGAAACATTTTCATACTTTATAAATTAGAACTTCCCAGAGATGCAATAATACAAGTATTGTATTATGAGAAATAACTTAAAAAAACGTCCTCAAAATGTTACGTATGGGACATTCCATCATTGGACAAGACCTACATGTACATGTAATTTGCATGATCAATTAGATGACACCATTTTTTCCCCCAAAAGTAATAAGATGTTAAGGGGTTCATGTCCCACCTATGACTAAATCTCACAAGTTCGTTTTTATTTTCTATGAGTTTTTATAATTGTCCCATACGTAACGCCCATTTTACCAATTACATGTATGCAAATTAGGTGCCCCAAATAAATCTCACAAGTTCGTTTTTGTTTTCTATGAGTTTTTATAATTCTCCCATACACAAGGCTCGACATAAGCGGTGGCCCGGGGCCACCAAAAATTCATCTCGGGCAACCATTATTGAAAAAATGTTAAGTTTTGGTGGCCCGATTCGGGCAACCAATAATTTTCAAAGTAGCGCAATTTTTCTCCCCATTTTGCATGCATTTATCAACTTTCTACAGTTCAACTTGCAAGCCAATTGGTCATGCGCCTTTTTTGTTAATCTACACACAAACACACACACACACAAAGATTGCATAGTCATGACTGTATGTAGGCCTACCACTGGCATACAGTAACTATTATTCAGCCGGCCGTGCCGGCTGTCTGATCTGACTGAGCTTTGCATGCATGAAACCAAAACCACTGCAGCCAGCTGTGCGCTAGCAGACTATTCAGACTTAGGGAGCTTCGATACGAAATGTTACTGCTAAGAAATCTTCCCCAGAACATTGAAAATCTACGTCAAAGTTTCATTTTACACCAATGAAATGCCCTTCTACAGTCTATATTACTGAAACCTGATTAGTTGCAAGCATTAAAAGGAGGAATTATGACCTCTCTTTTGACTCAAAAAGACCGATTTCCAAATGCATTAATACACATAAAACACATAGGTGAGTACATCACAGTCCCACATGTGCATTTGTATGTATGTTGATATTTCGTTTTTTCGAAGCTGTGTCTCTTCTAGCCAAAAATAGACAGCTTCTTTCTTTCTTGTTCAATGACTTCTTAAACCACTCTCAAGGAAGTTAATAGTTTGGGAAGGTGTTTCATTGATATGAATTGTGAATTTTTCCATCATTTTGTCAAATATAGGGAAGGAATTTTCTCACTGTTTTTTCCAGATAACTTATGCCGTTTTCTTATTTTTTTCTTTCATTTTTTACAGTGATTAAACCATTTATACCCCTTCCCATTGAATATGCCTGATTAAAGAATGTTTTTACTGAATAATAGTTATAATAATAATAATTTTCCCAATTTTTTAATTTTGTCTTATTCATTTTTCTTACATTTTCTTTTGTTTTTTTTTCTCAATTTTTTTCCTGTTAGTTTTTTCTTTCTTCATTTTTTCTTTTGTTTCATTTCACTTATTCATTTTACAATTTTTTTCAATATACTATTCTAAAAATTATTTTTGTTTATTTTCCCCTTTTGTACATTGTTCTAATTCTGCAGCATATTTTTCTGTGATTTTCTCCTGCTATAATATGCTGGAAAAGAGAAAATAATCTGGATTTGGGGCTTGCATAATCTATGTTTTACGATCAAAAAGGAAGGAAAAATCATTGTTTTGTAAATCTATCTGAGTTTGCTATATGCACTATTTGTTTACTGCACCATTATGAGTGTGTGTCTATATGGAGATTAAAAGTCCACACAACCTAGGAACAATACAATTCTTTTATTCTCTTTCACTCATTTCATATTTACAATGATAGAACAATTTATATATTACCACAAAATAAGTAAAATATCAGCAAGCACGATTCACATACAAGATGTACAAAGAATAGTGGTAGTGACTGCAGAATATTTCAAAAGTTTGTTTTATTCATTTAATTAATTTTTTCTTTATATTTTTCGGGCCACCAAACTTTACTGCTGGGCCACCAAAAAAATTATTTGAACGTTTTGGTGGCCCGAACGGGCCACCACCAAAAAAAGTTAATGTGGAGCCTTGCCATACGTAACGCCCATTTTACCAATTACATACAAATTAGGTGCCCCAAATTAGCATAAATATATGCATGTTACCAATTTTTTCTTTATGAAATTTTTAAATTCAACATTTTGGCTTTCTTACCCCACCAAAGATATCTTCTTAAATTAAAGATGAAATTTTGCCTTCTAGGGTGACCTTTTCTTGGACTTGCCCTTTTATGGATATTTGTGAAATATATCTTATCAAATTAAAAAAAAATGTTAATTATCTATAGGGGCTATACAGTATACAATGTAATGCTGAAATGTTGCACTGCATAATAAATGCATGGCCATCATGACAAGGCCTTTATAAACTATAGTGTTATTCACGTACTGTAGAAATGAACTCTTAGGTTTTAATGCCTCAGAAATTGAAGATATGTTTTGTCTCAGAAACTGAGGACATGTTTTTTTAATATACATGTACCTGTATGCTAATTCAGGGGGTGGAGAAAGGTAGGAATTAGGAGCTGGGAGCACTGATCGATTGATGTGTTTACTCTGTTAACATAGTATAACACATGAATACCCCAAAATACATTACAATAATTTCTGTTGATTAAAATATTCTTTGCAAAGAAAAAATGTTACTTTACATATGAAAGACTAGTATATTGAAAATGAATTGAACTTGAATTGAATTCCTAAATCAAGAAACTCGGAATGACCTGGTTGCACTTATAAAATCATGAAGATGATACGATTTAAGGGCATTAGGGTTTGTCAAACCATTTCAAGGTATTCCTGCAATACCATGATACCACACGGAATGTGATCGACATCCATCTCTGTTTATTTTGTTCCTAAGTGAGCATATTTGACCCCTTTTCAATCTAGTGGATAATGTCTATTCAGATAGAGACTTTTCAAAATAAAGCACCAACTTCTAAGATTCTTACCACTTTAGTGTATTTTGGCTATTAATGAAAATTTGTTGACCTTTTGACCTTTCCCGACCTTGTTTTGATCCTTTACATGTACATGTATATCTTCTGGTTAAGGACTTCTGATGACAAACTTTAAATCAAAATTTAAAAAGTACACACATGCAAAAAGAGAAAGAAAAAACCCGAAAAAATTAGCTTTCTTAACACCTTCAGTTTAATTTGCCATTTAATACAACAATAGTTCGTTGTCTCATTGACCTTTTGATATTTCTCGTCATAACTTCTTAACGGGAGGTCAAAGATATATGATTGTGTAGGGCAGTGAGTCCAAACTTTGCACGTGTCCATACTTCGCAGACGGCCATTATCTAGAAAACTAGCCAATATCCTTAAAATCTGACATCATCAATGTGAAAAGCGACCTAAAATTACCCTTTGGTGTAAGTTTCTTTACGATGAGTTCAGTATTCATGAAAATATTGGCAAAAGATCAGTAAATTTGTCACCGTTAGTGCCCGTTTTGAAGAAATCTGATATTCTCAACAAGCATCACGATATTACCATTTTGCAAGCAGAAATCATCCGAAATGTGAGTTAATTGTGGTACTAATCCATTCTATAGCATTTTTCTATCAATCTGATATAAATATTTCACTCTTTGAGCTTGAGTTTTTGTTTAAATTTCCACAAAAACTTTGGTCCGCGAAATTAGGTGACACTTTTTCTGAACGAATTTCCAGCACAGCGCGCATTCGCTGATCAATTGGAACAGAATTTTGAGATCGCGATACTGGCGAAACCCCTTGACCTACTTTGCATTTTCGTCCATGATTTTATAGTTTACGATCTTGCCGTCAATGTGGTAACTATTTCTTGAATTGGTATTGTATAAATTATGAATATTTTGTGAAAAAATTTAAGCCTGATGAATATTTTTGAAAATTGTGCGAATTTTGGACACCCCATCATACACTTTCTTGTTCTGTGTAACAAGACCATTATAAATTTGTCACCAAGTTGAAAGTTTTTCCTTGTGATGTCACCAATCACATTATGTATGTAAAAGTGAAAAATCAGACTTAGCAAATTTGTTGAAGTAGATGACATATGCTGCCTGACTACAATGCTAGACTTGTAAAAAACAATTAAAGAAAAGGAAGGGAGGGTGAACGAAAAAATAAAAAAGAGAAAGAAAAGAGATGAACTGAGACTAAGCCTAAGGAAAGAAAGAAAAATATGAAGGGGAAAAAGAAAAAAGAAACAAAAAGAAAGAAAGCTAGAATAAAAGGATGAAAGAAAGAAAGGGGAGATTAATTAATCTGTGAAAAAAAATAAAGGAGAGAAAAGAAAAAAGTGAGGAAGACAGAAATAATGAAAGTTGAAACTAAAGAATGTTTCTTTCATTATAATATTATAAACAGATAAAGAGCCAAAAAAGAACTTTAGAAGAAAAGCGGGAAGGGAGGAAGAAAGGAAGGAATAAGGGAAATAATTAAAAGGAAGAAAAGAGTAAAATAAAGGAGGAAAGAGAGTGAGGAAAGAATGAAAAGAGAAAGAGATTTTTTTAATAAAAAAAAAATCGCCAACCCTGCCTGATTAAAAAAAATGCAGAAATGCCAGAATAGGTCTAGATGAATAGATCTAGTACTTGAAAAACTAAACTTGCAAAACCTTCAAGGTCAACCAAACAAACCAGAGTAATGCCACTCCCACTCTCGTCAGCCCTGAGTTACCCTTCCTGGTGGAGGACTTCAAGTTCAGGGATGGAACTAAAAACTAAAGTACGAGGTTACCCCCACGTTGTATGAATGGCTAAAGCAGCCCACAGTCTACAGATAGGCAGGCGGCCGGCGCCGGCGGAAGCTCCTGCGCGTCATCGATTCGAACCAAACCGAACGAGTTTAACATTTTAGGTTCTTTTTTATTCTCGCTCTTACATAACCTCAGACACTTATGGATTCCATGCATGGGCATTGACATAATTGAATACCATCTTAATACATTACCTGATTAGCTTTGTTGATTTGCTTCTTAAACCCAGCAAACGACATCTTTCTTTATTTTCCAAAGTCACAGGCGTATGCGTAACACCAATTCCAACATCAATTGACACAAACGCAAATCTGAATGCATGGGACCAGGCCTGGCAAAACTTCCGCGGTCACCGTGTAATCTCAATAAGGAACTTATCTCCGCTCTCTTTTCCTCCCAAACGATACCGCAAATGCGATCGATGTTGTTGATCGAAAAATGATCTACGTAACATGACTTTCCATTGGTCAATTTCCACCATT
Organism: Lytechinus variegatus; assembly: GCF_018143015.1. Taxonomy (NCBI): domain Eukaryota; kingdom Metazoa; phylum Echinodermata; class Echinoidea; order Temnopleuroida; family Toxopneustidae; genus Lytechinus; species Lytechinus variegatus. Next base: position 33,359,644 of record NC_054744.1, on the reverse strand, counting down.
GAGCATGCTTGTGCCATATATATTCTTCTCCTAAAAACTGTAGCTGATTGGGTGATTTTACTAAGCTAACCCTTCATTCTCCTATCAAATTACGTGTTTTACAGCACTGTAATAAACGTAAGTACCTTCAATCTCCCGCCAACTTCAAGCGAAGTTGCGGGATATCGCTTCGATAGGCTAGCTGTAGCGCTGAGGGACAACTGAAGGCCGGATTCTAGCACCATAACCATCAGAAGAAAATTAGGAATAGGATCGCATTGTGTCATCGTTGTTTAAAGAAGTAGATCTAGGGCTAGATTCAGAGTACAGAAAGGTAAATAAACTCTAAAAGTAAAGTTAGCGTTACGCCTAACTTAAAGTTAAAGTTATTAAAAACATTCATTCTAACTATGGTATGGACATGATGGAACTAGGCCTAACCCATTAAATAAAGGGGAAGTTCACCCTGACAAAAAGTTTATTGTAAAAATAGCAGAAAAAATAATAAAAAATATTGCCGAAGGTTTGAGAAAAATTCATCAAATAATTAAAAAGTTATTAGAATTTCAGTTATTTGATTTGTGACGTCATATGCGAGCAGCATTTCTACATAGCGAATGGTAAAAAATCAATAAAATGTCATTTTCTCAGAAAATTGAAAATGCCCTTATAAAAAAAATTGAATGGTATACCATTGACTACCATTTATCATACACCATTGATATACCATTGGAATACCATTCGCACAGCACCCACCATACACCAATGGTATACCATTCAAGCCTCAATGGTATACCATTCAAACTAATTTAAATAATTCGGACGTTACTATTACCATATTCATGAGCACCATTTACCATTCATATACCATTGATCAAACACCATTCACCATTGATCTACCATATGGCCACTATAGACAGGTTTACCATTGACCACCATTCACCATTCAGCCACCATTCACTGGCCTACCATTTACCATTCAGCCACCATTCACTGGACACCATTGGCCTACCAATTACCTTACACCATTCGCCTACCATTCAACATACACCATTCGTGTACCATTCACCATATACCATTCGTGTACCATTCATCGTATACCATTCGCGTACCATTCACTTTACACCATTTGCGTACCATTCACCGTACACCATTCGCCGTACACCATTCGTGTACCATTCACCGCTCACCATACACCATTCAACTACCATTTGTCGTACACCATTCGCGTACCATTCACTGTACACCATTCACCGTACACCATTCGCCGTACACCATTCGTGTACCATTCACTGCTCACCATACACCATTCAACTACCATTCGCCGTACACCATTCGTGTACCATTCACTGCTCACCATACACCATTCAACTACCATTCGTCGTACACCACACACCGTTCACCATTGATTGACCATTCACTTTACACCATTCTACCATACACCGTATACCATTGACCTACCATTTACAGTGCACCATTGGCCTACCATACACCATTGAACTACTATTCACCGTACACCATAGGCTTTACCATACACCATTGGCTTACCATACACTGTACACCATTGACCTACCATTTACCATACAACACTGTCATACACACTATACTATTAGTCAACCATTCAAATAACATCATTGGTCATACACTATAGACCACAAGTGTAAATTCAATGGTAGACCAATGGTTTACACTGAATGGTAGACAGTAGAACAACGATGTGCAATGTATAGTAGGCCAATAAAGTACAGTGAATGGTAGACCAATGGTGAACAGCATATCTCTGGGGTTAATGGTAGGCTTAATAATGGAATAAGTATACACAAGAAAAAAAATGAAAACAGTTACTTATTTCAAGAACGTCAATAAAATGTTTTTACTATAAGAAGTTTAAGTACAGCATAAATGGCACAGAGTATTCACAAGTATAGACTTTATAATAAAGCACATGACTTAGCTACTCGTTGATATCTATACTCTGTCAATCTTGTTATCTAAAAATAAACATGCATCAAGACAGAGTTTGATTGAAAAACACAACAAATGAAGACTAACATTTCCAAGAATAAACCTGTTCTCTCATATTGCTTTTTACATGGATTGAGTACTTGGCAAAACCACTGTTCTGCATACAAACCTGATACTTGTAATACAATAAACTTGATGTTAAATCTGTTATGTGTAATTGCTTTCAACGACATTAATACACATTTTTTACTAATAAGTTCAAGTACAAAAGAGTATTGACAGGTATGGCATAAAAGCACCATATTATGAATACATGTGACTGTGCGACTCCACAAGAGATCAATGATTGCACTCCACATAAATATTATGTTAATCTTCCTATAAACAAATTTAGATGTAAGACAGAGTTTGGACAACAAACTAATGAACACCAAATTTCGAAGATTAAACTCAAAATGTGTGATAGCCTTCACATGGCCAAATGAATAAAGTGTACCACACCTAGAAGAAATGAAATATCCCCAAAAGGGGGGAAAATAGTACCCCCAAATTGGTCTCTTTTTTCTTTTCACCTAAAAAGATATATCAATGGCATGTTTCTACATAGAATTGTTAAAAGGTATTACCCGCCTAAGTATCCAGAATCCCGGATAACTGTAGAAACAGACGCGATGCGGTTTATTGATAAATTGCATCGCACAAAATACGGTCTCTCATAACCATCTCTCTGAGAGGTGGTTATTGCCATGTTAATCCGTTTAAATTTTTTGTAAAAACATGGGGCAAAATAGCATACGTGTCTGGCTTAAGTGCGTGAACCAAGAAGTGCGATCTCACAGTATACATATATTCTGGCCGGTTTTTATCTCGCCAGCTGATCGCGAAACGTGTGTACCTGTTACAATGAGTGAGATCTACCATGAATTTTGAAAATTTTCCTAACGAGATGCAATTTTTGACATACCAAAATGCAATGTGAGGTTATAGGTTGAATTTTCTGATTTTCCGATTTCCGCCGTATTTGCGACGCGAAATGCAAGTTAATCAGATTATTCAGTCTGTAGAAAGAGGTTGGTTTAAGAACGATAAGGTTATTCGAGTCCGGAAAAGATAAACTGTTTTTAATGATTTAATGTACAAACACGCCAAAAGTTTATCATAAATACAATAATGATACATTAAGAAATAAATAATATATCACACATAGAAAAAAAAATATAATGAAAATAGGGAAAGAAAATTATTCAATTTGGAACACTAAAAAACAGAAGAAAAATAGAGACCTTTTTTGCAAAAAATATAGAAAATAATATATACAAGATACCCACTTATTTCTTTCTATTTTTGTTGTGTTAAATCAGATGAATAACTCAACTATGTGTGAGAAATAATATGATTATTGTCTTACACAGTAAATCAGTAGTCAATCGTAATTTTTTACAACCGAGCTTGGACAAAATTTAAATTCATATAATACAAAAAATATATAAATTGTGATCTTGTATATTCATGAGGACTTGCAGAGAACAGTTTTACCAAAAAATAACAACTTTAATTCGTCAAAACTTTGTTAATCCTCAACAAATTTTTATGAAATTTTCAGTGTTTTTTGTTGTCTGATGTACACTTTCAATTATATCACATAGCTTTCAGTCTCGAGTACCTCTAGCCCTTCAATCAAATTGGTTGGACGACCGGTTACATTTTACATATAACATAGTTATAAGGAGAATGAAGGGGACCATAGAAAGAAAGCATGAGAAAAGGGGAGATTTTGGTAGGGAGAGAATGAATCAGAAAAGGATCATGCTGAAAATTTCATTAAAATCTGATAATAACAAAGTTATTGAATTTGAACAACATTTTGGTAAAAAATTAACCCAATGTACACATGATCGTCAGGAATATTTGTTAGGCTTATTCTATAAAATGAAATAATTATTTCATATTTTCATACATGTGTGTATGATATGTCCCAAGTATCATATCATTATTTCCAGCAATGCATATCTTCACATTAAAGGTAAAGTCCACCACAGAAAAGGTTGTTTTGAATCAAAAGAGAAAATCAGGCAAGCATCATGCAAAATATTTCATCTAAATCGGATGCAAAATAAGAAAGTCATGACATTTTGAAATTTCGCCTATTTTTCACAAAATAGTTATATACACAATTTACCCACATGCATATGAGAGAATCGATGATGTCCCTCACTTTTTGTTTTGGTTTTCATTGTTTGAATTGTACAATATTTCAATTTTTACAGATTTGACAATAAAAAAATCAAAATAAAACTTTATTTCATAGGACAATGAGGAGAAAATTATAATATTTCATATTTAAAAAACAAAGAAAAGTGAATGAGTGATGTCATCAGTTCCCTCATTTGCATACCGACCTGGATGTGCATGTAACTATTAAGTGAAATTGAGCGAAACTTTAAAATGTCATGCCTTTCTTATTTTTCATCCGATTTTTATGTTTGATTTTTCTCTTTTTAATCAAATCAACTTTTTTGTAAGGGTGGACATGTCTTTGAAATAAATTTTCACTCCATTTTTTATAGTTCTCGGAGGACAAAATGTAAATTAGCGCGACTTCTTGTAATAAAATAAAAGTGGGGATATGACATCAGCTGGTTAGTGGTTCTGACTCTCACCTTCCAAACAGAGGGTCGTGAATTTGAGTCCTAGCCATGGTGTGTTTTCCTTCAGCCCGAAATTCATCCACACTGCATCACTAGACCCAGATGAAGTGAATGGGTACCCGGCAGGATTAATTCCTTGAAGCTGTAATAAGAAATATTGGATGATAACAATGCAAAGGACAGTATATTAGCTAAGGGTTCAAAATATGAATGCTTGTCGTGTGTGTAAGCTTTCTTTAGAAGTTCATATATTTTTTTATATATCGAGAAATTTGCAGTATACTCTACCATTCAATTGAATGATACCAATTAACAAATATCAACAAAACATTTGGTAAAATATGATAAATAAATTAATGTTTAACCATAGATGGGTAGACAATAACCTATCTAATGGGAGGTTGCCCCAATGATGAAAAATACCACAACAAATGAATACCTGGGGACAAATTGTCCACCCTTCCCCCCTCAGCCAACATACTGATATTTTTTCTGGGGGGGGGGGGTGTCAGAAAAGACTTGTGCTCCTCTAAATAGGGATGACATTTGTCCTTTCTCAGGATTTTTTACCATTCCTGACAAGGTTTTTTTTTCCAGCTATGCCACTGCAGGAATACAATCTGTTTTATCTCATGAAGCTTTGCAATTTTTTCTACTGAAGAAAATTCTTACACACCTACCTTTCATAAACTCCAATTGTTTCTTGTACATGGCACGTTTTCTGTGTTCAACACCCGTCGTGTCATTCCCAGATAAGGCTGGACCATCTACCTTATCCAGTGTATCCGTCGTCCAAACTTTGAAAATGAAATAAAATCAATTTGAGTGTTGTAAAATCTGCATGTATGTGCAGATACAAGCAAAAATAGAATACTAATATAGTAATAGAAAAAGAATGATCTTAGAACTTTAATGTTAAAGATATTTTTCATGGATCTCTGATTACCAGCCCAGAATTCAGGATAAAATAAGGAAATGTGATAGTATTCAGCGTAGTTCAGACAAGGCTGTAATATAACTGTGCATGCTTTATACTAGTAAAAGCTAGGTCATCTGAAATCAAATGTCTATAGCAGCAATTTTCAAGAGGGTAATCGATGACATAAATTCCATTTTTCTGGTATTGACAACCGCAGAAGCAGATCCAAGAGGGCACATTTGACCTGTGCCCCCACCTTGAGAGCAATAGTCGATGTGTTTGATAAAAATGTGGCTTTCTTACACAAGTGTTCCCCCCCCCCCTTCGAAAGTTACAGCAAATATTTATATTAAAAATATTGTCTCATACAAGAGGATCTCTTTTTTGGTTTGCTTGTTATTTAAAGTTTCCTTGGGAAAATGTGCCCCACTACCCCCTTTGAGAAATCATGGATCTGTTCATGGACAATCATATGCCAGTGGATGGACTCCAGACGTTTTTAGGCAAGTTTTGATCAGTAAATAAATAAAAACAGATAAAATGTGATCACAGGACAAACTTAACTTTAAAAAAGGATAAAATTTACTTTAAAAAATTGATATGCCTAGCCCCATGAAAGGATCTAAGAATACCCTCCCGCACTAATGCAGTTTCACACCAGCCAACTCACAGTGAACAATTGTGTACAACGGATAGCGGAGCGTGAACGTAGTGGTCGTGTACATTTTTGCTTATTACATGACGTCATCCAGCCACTGCCGAGAACCAATTTATGAATGAAAATAAAGTAAGCATGTGCAGTGCAAGCCTTTTGTTTCCCCACACAGAATTCCACCAAAGCAAGTGTGCAATTCCCTATCACCTCGTACCAAAATCGACCTAGAATTTCAATTTCACATATTTCATATGAATTATGAAAGGTATTCTCGGAGGATCTATTTTCTCACCGATACCGCACAGGTAAGCGAATTTCGAATACTTCTTGCTTTTCCATCAAAATTTTACGAATTAGCGTCTATATGTCATTGTGTTCCTTGGAATTTATAGAGTCTATCGCAATGTGCAAAAAGTCAATTGGCTTCCGGGTTTCAGAGCGTCGCGTGAATATGCATGAAATTGCAGAGTTTCGATAATTTTTGATCGATACCGGAGCGATCCGATCACGAACCAAGACCATTTACCGCGTACACAACATGACCGGATATCGTTATTGCTATTTCCGCACACAGTCCAAAGGAATTATTTTTGGGACCATGTGGTCATGATGTGATCTGCGCGATTGACCGATCAGCGGTCTTCGAATCGCTGTGCGGAGACGATCTATCCGTTGTACACAGTCTATGGACAATTGTTTGTTGTGCATGCAACTTCGAGCAAAACTCCCCACCAGAGTTGTCTACACACATTTTGAGATCAATATTCAATATGCCCACCACTTTTCAAAATATTGCGGATCGCTTGGATTCGCCGTCATGTTGATATGGACCGAAGTTATGCGATCAAAAGATTCGCATGCGGCATGCTGGCAGTTTGTTCGCCACATGTTAGCATGATTTGGTTGCTAACTTCAGTCCATATAAATATTAAGGCGAATCCCAGCGATCCGCGAAGTGATGTCTACGGATTAGATCAACGACGTCGAGATCAAGACTAAATACAGCCGTTCCCAATATTTTGAAAAGCGGTGGGTATATTAACATAGAAATGTGACTGAGAGACCTGTCATGACATTTGGGAACAAGTTTTGGTGATGAGGTATGCTGGTAATCGGCCGGTGCAAAACTGCATTAGCGCCAGTTTTCTCTGCATAATTATTGCAGCCTCTGTAGAAAAATTGAATAGGAATCGTTTGTCACTCCGTCCAGTCACAGTTCCACACACAAAGTGCACATTTTACCATTGAAATAGTATGTGCAATTACACAGCGACAAATTGTGTACAATGGATAGCGGAGCGTGAACGTAGCGGTCGTGTACATTTTTGCTTATTACATGATGTCATCCAGCCACTGCCGAGAACCAATTTATGAATGAAAATATAGTAAGCATGCGCAGTGCAAGCCTTTTATTTCCCCACACAGAATTCCACCAAAACAAGTGTGCAATTCTCTATCACCTCGTACCAAAATCGACCTAGAATTTCACTTTCGCATATTTTATATGAATTATGAAAGGTATTCTCGGAGGATCTATTTTCTCACCGATACCGCACAGGTAAGAGATTTTCAATTACTTTTTGCTTTTCCGTCAAAACCTTACAAATTAGCGTCTATATGTCATCGTGTTCGTTGGAATTTGTAGAGTCTATCGCAACGTGCACAAAGTCAATTGGCTTCCTGGTTTCGGAGCGTCGCGTGAATATGCATGAAATTGCAGAGTTTCGATAATTTTTGATCGATACCGGAGCGATCCGATTACGAACCAAGACCATTTACCGCGTACACATCATGACCGGATATCGTTATCGCTATCGATACTTCCGCACGCAGTCCGAAGGAATTATTTTTCGGACCACGTGATCATGACGTGATCTGCGCGATTGACCAATCAGCGGTCTTCGAATCGCTGTGCGGAGCCAATCTATCCGTTGTACACAGTCTATGGACAATTTGCCGTTGTGGTGTACAGTGTAGCTAAGTTATAGACCTGCGTAGCCTTTATCATTTTTTAAACTTTAGGACCCATGTTTCACCTCCATTTTATCTCATTTCAATACCAACATCTATCAACAACAAATTATAGGCCTAATTTCAAAGCAATATTTGTCGGCAAGTTTTCAATTTCAGTGAATTAACGTGTGCAGTAACGGTCTATTTCACAATTAAAACTTTGACGGTCTTGACATTAGCATTAACAAATCATTCATTCATGAATTCAATGTAGGCCTATTCAGAGATGGTTTTTGTAAAACATTGACAATAAACATCAGGCAATATGAGCGAATTACTATTCACTGCTCGCCGAGCTAAACTCTGCCAATACAAAGCATAAAAACCATAAGCACTCCCTATCGTCAAAGCCACGTCCCGGCCCGTAGAGCAGCGGCCAGCGCCAACGGGGCAGTGACGGTGGCAGTGCAGTGGTCGTGCATGTCGTGGCGGTACAACGACATCTAACATTTTGAGACAATTTGAGAAATAAATCAAAGAAAATTGTTATAGAACTTACTGTTTAGCCTTCTACAAATGACTTTGAAGTCGCTGTCCGAATCTGACCCGTGTTCCTTTAGTTTTTGATGAATTATCGACGGACTTATCAACAGCAAAACGGTAGTAGGCCTACCGGTAGATCGAGTTTTCTTTTTCAAATATTGCACTTGGCGGTTAGACGTTCGCGCGTGCGTGCGAGAACAATACGTATTTATAATAGAGCTACCTGGCAAGCAGCCAAGCGGCCCTGCTCGCCAACACATATGGGGGGGGGGGGGATAAATTATGACCAAATCTGGGGGAGGGGACTTCTTCGCCAAGATAAATACACATCCCGATATGGGGGGGGGGGTGAATCAAACCCAAATCAGGGGTGTCTTCTTTTTCCTCTCGATTGGTTCGTGGTTGGAAACCATGATGGCGTGAGATCAATTTTTGCCACTGTTTCCCTTGGATCTTGGAATCTATGAAAAAAGTTTTCGATCCCTTCATTTTTTTCTTTTCTTTTCTTTTCTCTTCTTTTCTTTTTTTTATTTTCGTTGTCTTTTTTTCTTTTCTCCTCTGCCTTTTTCTTTTCTTGTTTTTTCCCTTTATATGTATATTTTTTACTCATTCCTCTTCCCTTTCAATTTGCTTTTGTTTTGATTGAAATAGAGATTTCATTCAGTATATTTCTTTTCTGTTACATTGTACTATACCCTGTATGGCGGCAGGGAATTTTGATAGGGGTGGGGGAGCAAGACAATATGGATAAATCATTTCAATCAAGTAATGACCGTCCTATAGAATAGCTCTCCTCTTTATGAACGCCGTCCGTGAGAAAGAATAATTAGGGCCTAAAAATATAGAATTTTGAAAATATCATTTGTAAAAAAAAAGAGAGGAATAATTCATGATTGGAAGCAGCTATAAGGTACAAATGGGTTCGGAGGGGGCTTTGGACGTTGCAGACTGACCATATCAGGGTTTGCGGATGGGAATTTGATATAGGTTGGGGGACCAAGACAACCAACAGTGAATTCATTTTGAGCAAAATATGGGCCGCGGGCATTGCAAGAAACTTTCAATCGAACGAAAATCAATTTCACACTCCAAAATCAATTGAAAGTCATACTTTTCATTGCAAACTTGCAACTGATTTATTGTTTCTTCCATCAAAAAAATCCAAATTGATATGTTTTAGATAAAATTAATGTATATAACCTATAAATTTGTATCTTGGGATTAATTGCAAATATCTAAGTTTGGAACACTCCAGATATAGTTCTCTTCATAAAAAGCGGCCATAAATAAGCAAAATGATTATAAATTAAATAGAATAAAACTTTGAAAATAAAAATATGAAGAACGTAGTTTAAAATAAAAACGAACAGTATACCGTACGATAGAGGAGCTACATTCATGCCGTTCATTAATTTTGACTACCAAGAAACAAAAAGCGAAAGGAAACAAAGGGAAAAAGAGAGGATGGTGATCAATGTACAATTTTCTATTTAGCACGATACGCATCTTCTTCATGCTCCCTATAAAACGTGCATGTTTGAATTTCAAGATTTTAATGGTAAATGATTACAGGGAACTTTCGGGAGCGGCTGTGAAATAATTTGTCCGTTGGTATTAAGGTACAATTAAAACCCTTTTTTCTCAAATAAGATTTCATTGACCGATTGATTTTGATTTATTTAGAAGGTAATATGTACAATCGTAAAATATACAAATTTATAGTATTGTATTATAACCACTGGATCAATTATATTTAAACACATATAGACCTTTTACTTAATAAGGACAAAGACAATTTAAAAGAATGCAAGAGACCATGTTTACCATCATGAGCGATTACACTTGATTAGGGGAAGCTGCTCGCATAAAAGTCACGACTCAAAAATTTTATTAACTCTAAATACTTTTAAATCTTTGATATATTTTCTTTAAATCTTCGAAATTATGTTATTGGGTAATGCAATTGGGCATACCATTCTCCATTAACACAAATGACATTCATTAGGCACACACCACTAAGCCACTATGGCATTACAATTATCCAACAACTATCCAATGATTATACCACTAGGCACATACTACTAAGACACAATATTGGGCATATGGTATACCATTGATACCAATCATATCATTAGGCATATGGCACTGAGACTATTGGATATCACTGAGACACCATTGAGTATATGGTATACCATTCACCATACCAGTCATACCACTATAGCGGCACATACTACTGAGACACTATTGAATATCACTGAGACAACATTGTATACCACTGAGACACCATTATACCATTCATCATACCATTATAGAGGCACATACTACTGAGACACCATTGAATACCACTGAGACACCATTGTATACCACTGAGACACCATTGGGTGTATGGTATATCATTCATCATACCATTATAGAGGCACATACTACTGAGACACCATTGAATACCACTGAGACACCATTGTACACCAATGAGACACCATTGGGTGTATGGTATACCAGTCAAACCATTAGAGGCACATAGTACTAAGACACTATTGAATACCACTGAGACACCATTGGGTGTATGGTATACCATTCATCATACCATTATAGAGGCACATACTACTGAGACACCATTGACCACCATTGAGACACCATTGTATACCACTGAGACACAATTGCATACCACTGAGACACCATTGGGTGTATGGTATACCATTCATCATACCATTATAGAGGCACATACTACTGAGACACCATTGAATACCACTGAGACACCATTGTACACCAATGAGACACCATTGGGTGTATGGTATACCAGTCAAACCATTAGAGGCACATAGTACTAAGACACTATTGAATACCACTGAGACACCATTGGGTGTATGGTATACCATTCATCATACCATTATAGAGGCACATACTACTGAGACACCATTGAATACCACTGAGACACCATTGTACACCACTGAGACACCATTGGGTGTATGGTATACCAGTCAAACCATTAGAGGCACATACTATTGAGACACCATTGACCACCACTGAGACACCATTGTATACCACTGAGACACCATTGGGTGTATGGTATACCATTCATCATACCATTATAGAGGCACATATTACTGAGACACCATTGAATACCACTGAGACACCATTGTACACCACTGAGACACCATTGGGTGTATGGTATACCAGTCAAACCATTAGAGGCACATACTACTGAGACACTATTGAATACCACTGAGACACCATTGGGTGTATGGTATACCAATCATACTATTACAGGCACATACTACTGATACACCATTGAATACCACTGAGACACCATTGTATACCACTGAGACACCATTGGGTGTATGGTATACTATTCATCATACCAATCATACCATTACAAGCACATACCACTGAGACACCATTGAATACCACTGAGACACCGTTGGGTGTATGGTATACCATTCATCATACTAATCATACCATTAGACACATACCACTGAGACACCATTGGGTATATGGTATACCATTTACCATTGAATAAACTACCAATTACCATTAAGAACTTACCATTGAAACACCACTTAAATACCATTCGCGTACCATTTACCATTCAGACCACCATTCAACTACCATTCGGCACCATTCAAATACCATTGGCGATTTTTATAAGGGTGGTTTTCACTGTAACTCTTGTATATCAATAGACAAATCATTTCACATCCGATCATGAAAAGAAAACAAAATTAAGTTATCAGGAACCATACAAAATTTGAAATTCATGCATTTTATATTACATAACACATGGGGCAGCTGCTCGTTTATGACGTCACAAATCCAAAACTTTTAACTCTAATAACTTTCTTACTCTTTAACAGATTTTCCTCAAACCTTTACCAATATTTTTTACTATTTTTTCTGTTATTTTTACAACAAAGTTTTCTTCAGGGTGAACTTCCCCTTTAATAGTTCGGAGCTCCCGACCGCTGCGCGGGCTGGAGCCCAGGGTGTGGGGCTTACCTAGACAGCTGGCAGCCGTCTGTTTCGAGGAGTTTTTTAACATTTTTTTTTATTTATCCTCGTACACAGACGGCTCGCTATCGTGCAGCCACCATTAGGGGACTTGCAATGCAAAATCCCCCTGTCGGGGCTCTTCAATTTTTGTCTTTAATGAATAAAAAAAGGCAGTGTATACACTACAGCCAAGCCCACACGCGTGTGTCTTTACCATCCAGCCACACGCGTGTGGTTATATCCAGAACACTTATCTGTGGATACAGCCACACGCCGCCAGTAATAACAGTAAAACGCGTACCGGTATGTAGGTCTGACCGTCTATATCACGATCAAAATAACCTCATTTCTTCATTAAATTCTTACATTCTAAACCACTCTGATTTCTTTAAATCGTTTCAATTTCATTCTCACCGTCTTCTTTCCTTGCTTTTCTTGTCTTGTTACAAAAGGCCGCCTGTTAAATAGCAAATTTCCACACTTTTTCTACTTGTGTCGATTCTCTACTGACTCTAGGCTATGTGCGCGTACGTGCATACGTACGAAACCCAAACTGTGTACATGTATGTCTACTACTGCGCTGCGCTAACGCTGTATGGGTCTGCCACCGCGAAGGAAGCCAGAATCGACAGTAGAAAAAGAGAATTTGCTGTTAAACAGACGACCGTTTGTAACAAGACAAGAAAAGCAAGGAGAGAAGACGGTGAAAATGAAATTGAAACGATCTAAGGATATCAAAGGGGTTTAGAATGTAAGAATTTAATGAAGAAATTAGGTTATTTTGATCGTGATATAGACGGTCAGACCTACATACGTGTTTTACTGTTATTACTGGCGGCGTGTGGCGGTATCCACAGATAGGTGTTCTGGATATAACCACACGCGTGTGGCTGGATGGTAAAGACACACGCGTGTGGCTGTATACACTGCCATAAAAAAATTGACAATTATTGCGACCAAAATGCAAATTAATAATATTCCCTCCTGGCATTAATTGCCAAAAAACGGTGAAAAATCAAGTTAAAAGGAACAAGAACAGTGACTTACCTCGGCTGTCACGCAAATTCACTTCCCCGTTTTGTCCGATCTTAAGTACATAAATATATGGCCATTGAGTCCCTGTACTGTAGTACAGATCGCGCTAGAACTTGGGTCTCTGTATTTGGTGAGTGAAGCCAACCGAGTTCAGCTGAACAACCAACATAACAGAGACCGAAGCTTTTGGTCTAGGGCTTACCATGCTTACCGTGTATTTGACTATACTCACGGGACTAGCGTGATTTATGGTCTAAATATTCCTCCAAATGAATTGCGAAAACAGACATTATGCACTTCGTGACTTTTAATACCACGATTATAATATGGATGAAGGTCTAACGTCGTAACGAGTAGTTTTCCTGACAAGACTGAGCACATCAGACTGGAACCTCAAAAAAACAAAAAGTTCTCTCCTTCTATAAACAGTAGAGGCGCTGGTCATAAAATTGGGATCGTCCCAGTTTACAGGGACTGTCTCAGTTTATAAGGATTTCTTCACACAAGAAATCTAGGAATGTTCATTCACCTGTCAAGTGCAGACACCAATCAAGTGTGCTAGTCAATGTAAACATATCAGGTTTCATAACAAGATTATTGGAAGATGGTAAGTCATGAAAAATAGACGGTGAACTGGGGGGAATTGAGGTCACTGAATCTATTTTTAGCACTCAATTTCCGTAATTGCTGTCTTTGTCCCGTAGGGGGAAGTGAAAAAAAAACGTCCCCATAAACAAGGACAGTCTCAATTTATCAAGACATGATTTGTCTTGGTTTATGAGGATATCCTTGTTTTCTGGGACAATCCCAATTTTTGGACCAGCGCCTCTACTGATAAAGTTCTAGGCCATCCCCTGTCTCGATCGGCCATTTTTTTACGATTCATAACAAAAATGGCCGATCAAGACTAGTCTTGAGGACGCAATGATGATGACTCTTTAAAATCCTGTCATAGGCCTACAATGATACTTCTTCATCATTGATGGCTGAACAGGCCTTCATTCTTCAAAGACATGTAGGTGCATAGGCCTAGATCTAGATGATAGATCTAAGACTAAGAGAACGGAGTAAGATGGATTCCTAGGAAATCCATCTTTTCATAACAGGATCGCGCGAAATATGTTTATTTTATTAAATTCTACACCTTCCTATGCCTAGTGCATAGGAAGGTTTAAAAAAATGTTAGATAAAAATGTAAAAAATTAAGGTTTCTTACCTGATGCCGCGTAGAGTAGACCCCTCGATCCACATGTAAACAACGGAAATACAATAGCGTCGACCCTTGAACCACTGATGTATGACGTACTTCCGGCTACCAGCCGTTTGAAAAACCATTTAGATCTATAGATAAAAATTTTATTTTACAAATATTAAAATTTATTACGTAATTAGATCTATAAATAATTGTTTTAATACTACAAATTATTTATAACCGAGTGACAAAGGTGGGATCAAATGGTGGTTTGTTGTAAAAATCATAGAAAGTAATAGCTTTATTTCTTTTTACTCTTCACCCTTATTTCACTCCTTGTCCATCCTCCTGTTTCCTCAAAATTGGTGATTTTGGCCCAATATCTTTTTCCTCACACATGTATTTATTCACGGCCGATTTCAAAAGATTGCATGCGATGTTTTGAAATCGGTCGTGAATAATACTGACCACCCGCGATACACTAAGTTTACGGCTGATTCTTGTCACGTTGGTGAAATATTTTGACTCAAGATTCTAAATCAGTTCTATGATGTCAACATGCTAAATGAATGATCGTCTCACTACTTCCACTGCGAGCTCCGGCACATGATTTGACGATTGACGACGGATATTTTGTTCTAAAGCCGTCTCATATCGGATTTTACTATGAACAACTATTTTTCGGCGAAGTTAGGGTCTGGTCAATACAATTTTGATGAATTCACTAAATTTTTTTGGGGGGTCGTAAAATCAATTCTTACCGTTCCTATGGACACTGCGCCTACTCTCCCGTGCGTATTGTTTGTAATACTAGGAGTGGGCTATACATGGGTCAAAAATACTTTTTTTGTAATTTCAATATGGGAACAGTTTTTTTTTATTCCTTGTAATGTATCTCAACATGAAATGACAATATTTTTTGTCTTGGGTCCGAGAAAAAAGTGTGCCGGGCCAAAATCCAAAATGGCCGCCAAAACCACCCAAAATCACAGTTTTGGCCACAACTTCTTTATTTGGTGGTCTTTTTCTTTGGTTTTGGTGTCTATTCATATGTATTTGGGGGCAGGCAATTTGTTTTTCCTATAATTAGTACTTTTAAACCATTATTTGTAGAGTTAAAAGGTAATTATACCTAATTTTTTCAATTTTTATAGCCTTTTTTCAGCCAAAAAGTAGATTTTATCGTCCTGGGGTTCTTGGATATTAGATGGTACGAGGTCAACAATAGCAAGCAGCTTCATAGAGCTATATCGCTTTTATTCCTCTACTGAGGGTTTTACGGATATTTGTGAAATATATCTTAAATAAAAAAAATGTTAATTATCCATAGGGGCTATACAGTATACAATGTACTGTACATACTGCACTGCATAAATGCATTGGCCACCATGACACAGCATGTATAAACTATAGTGTTATACATGTAGAAATTACCTCTTAGGTTTAGAATTAGATGCTTTAGAAATTGAAGATATGTTTTGTCTCAGAAACTATGGACATGTTTTGTCAAATATGCTAATTCAGGGGGCGGAGAAAGGTAATTAACCCCACATCATGGCATTTACACTGTAGATATTCTGGGTCCCGTTGCATAAAAATTTACCAATATGTTAACTTAATGGTAACTTACATGGAATCCTTGATTCTGATTGGCTGTTGATCAACATTACCATGATTATATAGTTACCTGACCCCATTAACATAGGCCAGTTAGACACCACAACCAGGTAAAAAAGCCTCCAAATGAAGAAGATATAGCTACATGTAGATATGTGATGTACGTATCTATGATATGTGATATTTTATGTGCAATTCATGTTGCTGGTTAGCCTGGTTTCATCATGTACATCAGCTGACAAGCAATTATCAAATTCACAATTCACAATCTAATTTTAAACTTTAAGAGCTTATTTCTATGACACTATAGTTTATATACAGGCTTTGTCATATGTCATGGTGGTCAATGCATGGAAATATGCAGTGAAGTATGTACAGTAACAGTACATTGTATACTGTATAGCCCCTATGGATAATTAACATTTTTTATTTAATAAGATATATTTCACAAATATCCGTAAAACCCACAGTAGAGGAATAAAAGCAATATAGCTCTATGAAGCTGCTTGCTATTGTTGACCTCGTACCATCTAATATCGAAGAACCCCAGGACAATAAAACCTACATTTGTCTGAAAAAAGGCTATAAAAATTGAAAAATTTAGGTATAATTACCTTTTTAACTCTACAAATAATGGTTTAAAAGTGCTAATTATAGGATAAACAAATTGCCTGCCCCTTAAAACATATGAATAGACACCAAAACCAGAGAAAAAGACCACCAAATAAAGAAGTTGTGGCAAAAACTGTGATTTTGGGTGGTTTTGGCGGCCATTTTGGATTTTGGCCCGGCACACTTTTTTCTCGGACCCGAGACAAAAAATATTGTCATTTCATGTTGAGATAAGGTAAAAGGAACACAAAAAAACTGTTCACACAGTAAAACCCAAAATCACCCATTTATAGCCCACTCCTAGTAATACGCAATAATTTTAAAGGGTGCAAGGTGGTGGGTTTCAAAAGAGGTGGTCGATATGTGATGGTCTCACTGTACATGCCTGGAACTGACAAACTCTGAGGCGGTCTGAAACCACCTACATATGTACTGTGGTCAGAAGTTGAGAAGCCCATTTGAATCCTTATGAAAACAAAAGTAGGTCTAGACGGTGAATTTTAAAGTAGACGGTAAAAAGGGGGAATTTTTACAATCGGAAAATCACATTTACATTTGCCAGTAAGGTAAGGTAAGCAAAAGAAAGAATTGGTTTCCCAAACTGGAGACTGTCTCTGAAATTGGATGCCAAAATTCTTTGCAAAGGTCCCTGATATTGGAGACAATCTCCAACACGAGAGACGGTCTCCCATATTGGCCCTGCGCCTCTACTGCTGGGTTTATATACATGTAGTCTAGGTAATGATCTGGTCATGGATGAATATGATGGATGGACATGTAAAGTAGGTCCTAGCATCTGTCTATCTTGCTGTACAAACCGACATTTAATTGGTAAAAAGGTGATAAATCATCTGAAATTAATTATCTCTTTTTCTATTATCATTTTTTAAAACTTTTTTTTTAATGAAATCCCACCCCCCTCCCAACAGGAACCATGAACGATGCACAAAGGAACGATGTTGTCAGTCCACCAGCAAAGCGAATGAAGCAAGGTCAGTAGACATTTTTTGTTGTTGAATCCTTTGATTTCAGAAGATTTCAAAATTCATCCAAATGAACAGTCATGAAAATTATTAGGCCTATTAAATTACATACTGCTTTCCTACTAGTAAAGCTCCCATAATCATTTCCTACTCTGTTTCTTCCCCTGCCACATGAAATTACTTTTAATCTGTGTCATTATTTATCATTTCGGCATGGATGGTGGGTGGGGGGCAATTGCATGGGGGCTCAGGAATGCCCCAAAGAGCTAGCCACAGAAAATTCCCATTCACTGCACTTTTAAAGCAGAGCTTATCCAATGTAGCAGATATATATATATATATATGTGTGTATAAAAGAGACGGAGGTAATGCATTGTAGTACCAACAAAGTTTTTTTCCAAGTTTAAATTTTCGATGCAAATGCAACCTCACGTCTTTGTCAGGGATACAAAGCTCAGTGACAAGATATTGAAATAATAGATGCATTCATGATTATGGTAGGACTGGAAACGTGCAGGTTGAAAAAAAGCATCACCATCATCATGAAAGCATACTGAGGCGAAGGCTGTAAATATTATTGCGTATTACTGCGCCTCAGTATGCTTTCATTCTGATGGAGATGGTTTTTTAACCTGTGGGTTTCCACGACTACCATAATCATGAATACATCTATTTCAATATCTTGTCACTGAGCGTTGTATCCCTGACATAGACGCAAGGTTTGCGTCGAAAATTTGGAATTTGAAATAAACTTTGTTGGAACTACAATGCATTACCTCTTTGTCTTTTTTATCTCATCTGTGTCCAACACGTGGAATATAATATCTATATTGATATATATATATAAATCCTGGAACACAGACATTTACATTGTTGCTGAGACAAAACCGACAGTTCAATGGATTTCAGAGAAAAATTGACATACTTTTAATAGAGTTTGGAGGGGTAAAACGTATATTTCATCGTGATATGCCCACTTTAATATGATTATTTTGTTTTCATTTTTATTTTCGCCCTTCTCTATCTGTTGTACAGCACGGCTTCCATTCTTTACTCTTACAAACAAGCCAAACATTTCTTCAACTCCATCCCCTCAAATTACCAAGAAGCCTAAGTTGGTCGATAGGGCCAGCCCTTTCCTCTCTGGAACAGGGAAAGTGAAGCATGGCGATAAACATACAACTCCCCTCAAGAAAGCTGAGACACCCCAAGGAAAGAAGCCTTCAGTCATGAAGGCACGGAAAATAGGCTTCAGCAGCGAGGTGGCAGGTAAGCCCTGCGCCCCTCCGGAACAAGAGGTCAGCTCAAGCTCAGAGGATACCAAGCCTTCGGAGAAGGAATGTGATTCAACAGTGGAAACCAGGGATTGCACCTCGACCGGACTTCCCAAAAAGGTCTCCAAGACAGCTTCCCTTGATCGGTTTGTGCAGAGTACCCAACAGCCTCATGTCTCAACCTCTGCTATCATCGACATCACTGATGCGGATGATGAAATGGAGGACGATGACGACTTTGAACCTCCAAGGAAGAGCAAGGCTGAAAAGAGGAAACGAGAGAGCCCCACTGAAAGTCCTACGGGTACCAGCACTGACACTGGTGAATCACCACAAGACAACGATTCAGCCGTCAACACCAGCATATCTTCAGTATCGTCATTAGAGCATGCATCTTCAGATGAAGAGGGCTGTGAGGCAAGTAATCATAGCAACAGTGTTGAGAATGACAAACAAGACACACTGATGGAAACTGCTACAAGTTGCTTGAAGGAGGAGAAAGGTGCTTTAAACAATAACGTCAAGAATGAGTCTATACAAATGCCCCCACAGCCAGTTACACCATCAAATCAGATGAAACCCATAAAGAAGGTAAATATAGATGTGAGTTAACCACAAAATTCATTGCATGTACAGTACATGTATCTTGTAAAATGGTCAAATAAATATTGCAGAAAAAGAAGATTCCATTGTTCCTCCCTGTATGTAATCTCTGAGTTTGAAAAAAGTGCATGGTCCGGCATTTCATGAATGAGTTGTAAGACATGTAACTGAATTAATTACGGTGTGTTTTTTTTTCTTCTGCAAGTTACCCGAGGAACTGCTTCTCAGCCAATGAAATTCAAGGAAGAGACAACAGATGTTGATGAGTCGCTCTACTGGCTTTTTAAAGTTTTATGTCCATCAGATAGTGCAAATATGAAATATCGAGAAATTAGGAAAGCAATTTAAAAGGAAATTGTTCTCAAATCAGAAACTTGGTCAGTTGGTCTTCATCTTTTGATTTGATAATAAATGTTCATTCAACCGCCAAGAAGGGTAATGGTGATACTTGAAGGTCATTAGAGGAGTACCAAATTTTTTTTATTACTCATCTTTATCTTCTAAAACTGTAACAGACTCCTATGTCAGCAAAGGCTTTGCAGAGGCTCAAGGAGCAAGATCAGAAGAAAGAGGAAAAGCAGAGGCTCCGGGAGGAGAAGAAACGCAAGCTGGAGGAGGAGAACGAGATGAAGAAACGGCTGAAGCTGGAGCAGAAGAAATCCAAGGAAGAGGAGAAAGAGGCCCAGAGGAAGCAGAAAGCCGAGGAGAAGAAGAAAAAGGAGATGGAAAAGCAGTTGAAGAAGGAGAAAGAGGAACAGGAGAGGATAGAGAAGAAGAAAGCCAAGGAGGAGGAACGGATGAAGAAACAAGAAGAGATAGAGTAAGTGCTTGCTTCCCTAAAAATAGACCATTACTGTATGAAGAAAAGAGGGTGGGGGCTTTGGGGTTCCCTCAAATTGGTCATGAGACTGACTGACATTCACACAGCCTTTCTCTTTCATTTTAACAATTGTACCTTATGTCATGAAAGATACTGCTCGTATCATCTTTCTCTTTGTCGCATTTCAACTTCCATTTGCAATGTACATGTATATCACTTCACCATCCAAGAATCATTTCAAGACCAACCACAAGGTGAACTGTAAGCCTCTTCTAGGTACATAATCATCTTTCTTGATTCATTACAGAGCTAAGCAGGAGGAGAAAAAGAAGAAGCAAGAGGAGCGTATTAAGCAAGAAGAAGAGAAAAAACAAAAAGAAGCCGCAGAGGTTAGTGAAACATCAGCACACATTATTGTCTACTCTATAATGTATGAATTCATTATTTCATTTTCTTGCAACTCTGCCAACATGAAGCTTGTCAAAATTATAGGTTTTTGTGAGCCACAAGGTTTGCATTTTATAATACAGTCGAACTTACCTCAATGAAATATCCTCAGACTGTTTAACACATATCACTGAATTATAATAGAAATCTATAAAGAGCTGACTTTGTGAAGGAATTTGATTTGATTAGGCAAAGATTTAATGTCAATATAAAAGTGTACTATCAGTACCAGAAGTATTACTCAGTCTCAGATAAATTGTATTGGTATGATGTTCACTTCTGTCACTTGCTTCATCAGAACATTGGGATGGAAAAAATTGTGATGGGAACCTACCTAGTTGCTTCCGTCAGTTTCCGGTTGCAGGCATTACTGACTTAGCTGAATGATGAAGAAATAATTTGTCACATTTTGGGACATTTCTTATTATTTTTCTCTTCATTTTAATAGCTATTCAATACATGTTGTTAACAAGTTTCCCATTATGATTCCCCATTTCCAGCTTTTGAAGAAAGAGAAGCAGTCTCAAGCCTTCAAAAGTTTCTTTAGCGTACAAGCTCAAGCCCCGGTGAAGAAACCAGAGGTCAAGGGTTGGTTTGCGCCCTTCGAGGTCAAGTCTGATATGGTCCTAGCACCATGCCGGCGAGTACAGGCCAAGGACCTGGACTTGGAGCAGGTTGATAAGCATCTGGAGACACCAGTGAGTGATGAAAACAAATGTTAATAAAATTTCTGTTTGGCAATAGTCATATTTTCACTTTGATAAAAAGTGTTTGATATTTCAAGCAGTACAGTCTCTATGGGTTGTCAGAGCTATCGAAACACTAAAAACTTTGACTGGCACTCGACAGAGCTTCCAACTTATACAGATTTTCATTATCTATTACTGAAAACTGAGAAGAATACTGATGGTTTATGCAAAATACTGATTTTTATTTTGTTTCTTTAGTGTGTTGTCCAGATGGTATTTCTTTGGAAATGCTGATTTCAGCAAAGTACTAATTTTCAGCTTTTAAAATGTACTTGATCTGGTTGGCTGCTCTGATTCTAATATTGCAATATCGCCCCACCCCACCTGCCCAGTACCAGATATTTTTACAATTCTAAGCCCTGGAAACCTTGTTTTCCCCCTTTGAATTTATATGGTTTATTCATTCTGGGTTAAAGTTTTCAGCACTAAAAATGCCCCCACAGGGAACAAAGTACATTGGGGCTCAGGGCTAATTTGCCACTAAATGCCCCACAAGAGCCTCTGAAATTCAAACATGATCCTAGTAAACATAACCTATCGCAAACTTTGGGCGTTGAAATGTCCACAATCCTGTTCACAAGTTTTTAGTAAATGATTTTTTTCACAAATTCAAATAGTATTTAAATTTGCATGCCATGGCAAATCCAGTTGTATAGTATGTACTCAGTTGACAGTGACACAATGATAAACTATTCAGGTTCACTCTCTTTCCTTATTTCACCTTCCTCATATTTTTTTTTTTCTTCCTTATTTGAAACTAATGATAATAGTAACAGGTGTGCTTTCTTTTCTCATTTGTTATGCACTATCACCTCTAGGATTGTGGATCAACAGGGTTTTATTCTCATATCAGAAATTTATCAAAAAACTGCAGTTTGTAAACCCTCCCCTGGAGCATCACTGGTTGTACCTTCATTGCGATACACATTTCTCCTTTCAGGGCTCTGTTTCATAAAGAGTCGTAACTTTGGCAACTACATGTACCATGGAAACTGGGCTCAGTAGCTAATCAAAATCAGGGTTTCCATGTTAGTTGCCATAATGGCAAAATCACAACAGTTGGAACTCTTTATGAAACGGGCCCCTGAACTAACACTTGTTTATTTTTCTTCTTCTTGATTAAAGTCAACTGGCAGTCTGTACCTGGATATTTTGAAATCAGGGAAGTACAAACCAAGGAAAGGTGTCCGTACACCGGGACCTTCAAGGGCTGCTCAAGGAAAAGACAGGTAATGAATACAAATACTGGTCACTATGCCCAAGTCAAATCGTTTGGGACCACAGAAATCTGTTTGACTTTCAGAGGGAAATTTAATTTAATTCCCAAATTGTCTGTTTCATTCCCCCCCCCCACCAATTATTTTGCATTGAGCCATGTGAAATTTGATTTTAAATGGTTTATTTTTGCATATACATGTAGACTTTAATGGTGTTAGAACAAATGGATAGTATACAAAATGGGTTTCTAGCCTAACTCAAATAAATTGTAAATGAACTACCGGTATGGCCATTAGATCAAATGATTAGTACATGTAGATGTCCTGGTTGTAGACTTGACAAGGATGGTACCATTGGTTGAATGAAACCATACCAAAAGTACACAAAGTCATTGTTGACCAACTAGCCTTTGACTTCTCCATCTATCTCCTAATAGCATGGATGTTGATGTGCCTTCCACCTCGTCCGATGACCCTGCATCTTCCAAGAAGAAGTCAAAGGAGAAGAAACCAGATGGACTCAAAATGAAGCTGCTGCAGTTCCATGAGAATTACCGGCCAGCTTACTACGGGACTTGGAAGAAGAAGGAATCTAGTGTGGTCACTGGACGTAACCCATTCAAGAAGGATGAGGTGAGAGGATAATGTTCATGTAGCTTTTAAGGTATACGACTTCCAGTTCAGGTTCAAGATTTGATAATGCATGTTGACTATGGTGTTCAAGTTTATTGTTTCTCTCCTGGGAACCCAGTAAACAGTTACAGTTACACCTGTCTTTAAGAGTGAAACCTGTCTGGTGTCCACCAAAGACTCCTTGAAAAGAATGTGTTGTAAATACATGTATTACCTCTAGAAAAGGATACTCGTCTTCAGTGGCTACTTTTTTCTGTTTTCCTTGGGTAACCTTGATTTACAGGTTTGAGTGTATTCAGTTTACCCACTCAGTCATTTGTTTTAATAATGTGCAATATTTTAAATCCTATGTGTATAAATATATCATTTTGCAATGCTCGGCAAGTTCCTGGCAAGCTTTCAGTTTAGCTTTCAAAACAAATCTTTGCAAAATTTGATTATAATAAATAATAACAGTATATTTACCCAGGTTAGCCACTTCAGTTCCAAAAACTTCTCCCAGGGGGCCCTGCTGTTATTACCCAGCTAAGCTAGGCTACCTATTCGGTGCACACGGCTTTTTGAGGAATTACTTCTTTCGGTACACATTTACCTCACCTGGGTAAAGTGCAGCACACTGTGGATGAATTCCTTGCTGAAGGAAGTTATGCCATGGCTGGGATTTGAACCCACAACCCTCTGTTTCAAAGTCCAGAGACTAATCCACTTGGCCACGGCGGTATTGCTATTATGCAGTGTATTAGCCTTTGCTGCATTATGCTGCAATTGGCTGTGTTAGACTTCATTCTTGCAATGTTATGAGCCAGGATTTAGACCACGTGAGATGAGGCCAAACAGAAAGTAGACAGAATGGGTCTAGATGAAGTGACAATTTGCCTATTTATTGTATTTTCCATTAATTTAAACTGTTCTCTAATCTGTAATCCTTTTATATTTTCTTTTCAGGATATTTTTGACTATGAGATTGACAGTGATGACGAGTGGGAAGAGCCTGGTGAAAGCTTGTCACATTCAGAGGTAAAGTCTTCCATTTGTAATAGGTCATTAACCCTAATTCTCCTGGGGGGGGGCCATAATGGCCCCCCCAACAATTTTTGCGATATATCTGCTGCGCGAAATTTTTTCACCTCGCAGCTCACTGACTTTTTACATTCAAGTCTCGCGCAAACTTTGAGACCAAAGTCGTGATGCCCGGGTACGCGGTTACGACATTACGCAACATGCAAGTGCATGTCAGACCCAAAATTGCTCATAAACGTGATTTCATGTACAAATCCAATGCAAATTGCGTATTTAGCCAAAATTCATAAATGTATCATTATTTCTACTTTTACCGATTAAACTTAATTAATTTTGCCTTGTTTATGATCAGAATTATGTCTGGAACAATTTCCATTGAAAAAACAATAAAAAACAAAAAGTAAAAAAACACAGAAATACATAAGAAATTCATAAAACAATAAAATACATAAGAAATTTATTTCCAAACCAAAGTTTTTTTGAATTACGATTGTTAAGAATGCTACAAAGAAAATTTTTACCAAAAATTAGCATTCTAGGAGCTTTATTTAGTGAATTAGAGCAAAAAGTATGATTTATGCATAAATTAGCATAATTAATTCATATAAAATAAAATCTCATTATTTTGGAAAATTTTACCATACAACCTTGTAGATTACATCGCACACTACCAGCGTGCAAATTTTTGCGTCGCTCGCGCGATCGGCGGCCGAGATCTTAAGGGGGGGCCATAATGCCCCCCCCCCCCCGGGAATGACAAGAATCAAAATACCCCGGGAGATTACTTTGGCATAGAATATGCACAAGGCTTATGGGCAATTACAATCGCCAGTCCAATTGGTCCTTTAATTCCCCCAATGTCATGATTTTTGGCAATTTTAGTTTCCAACAGTTGCCCTGAAATCTTCCACTGAAGAATATTTAGAAATGAATATTCTCCACACCATAGTATAAAGATATTTGCTTTTACTGCACTTGCTCATTGCGCAAAAATAAAGAGCCCCAAAAGTTCAGGATCTGATAACCAGATATTATATCTGTAAAGTATAATAGAGAAATTGCTTTTGACATAAAAGGGGAATAATGTTCTTGTTATCATCTAGTTATTATTATTTTTATTATTATTATTAATAATATTATTATTATTATTGTTCTTGTTCTATATATTATTAGTATTGTTAGTACTATTGCTATTATTAATATTACTCTTATTTCTATTATCATTTTTATTTTTATCATTATTGGCACTGTAATTGATGGATATTCACTTTTCTTTCTGACCAGGGTGAAGATGAAGATGGTGATGGTGATGACGATGATGAGGAAGAGGATGGTTTCTTTGTTCCTCATGGTTACCTCTCAGCGGGCGAAGGTGGAGAAGATGAGGTGAGATCTCAAACTTTGACAAATAATCAGAAAAATCATCAAGGGCATTACTACCCTTGTAAATGTACATGCCTGAAGAAGTACCTTTGGAACAGTTGTAACATTTTGACTGTATAGTATCAAACAAGTGTGCGGAGCTGCCAACATTGTGAAAAAAAATCCCATTCATTTCCTTTTATCTTATTTTCAAGCTTAAAATCCTATTTTTCTTTAAAATTTTGAAAAACGTACCACAAATCACCATTCTTGCACATTAGAAAGATCTTATTTCTTGGAGGAAAATCCTATTTAGTGTCTTGTTTCCCTTCAAAACTCCTACTAAATGGGAAAGATCCTATAATTGACTGCTGTGAATGTGATTACTCATTCTAATGCACAAAAAAAATTATGTGAACTATAATATTTGATAAGATAGTGGTGTGGACACTTATTATTTGAAAACGCTTCGTCATCTGAAAACCGTGACTGTAAGTCACGGTTATTGTAAAAGTGGAAATTTTCACGGATTTCGTGGCAAGATCGGCGAGTGCAAATTTAAATGAGCATCTATTTTAATTCCATTTTAGAACCGCGGTTCAATTATGTGTTTAGTTTTGGCAAAGAGACTGCATAATTTTACCTATGAGGGCGAAATTTCAGCAAGCAAGCTTGAGCTCCAAAATCAAATGCATCGCGACAATTTGTTCCAAAGCAATGCAACAATTTTTTTAACAGTCGCAGATCGGTATTTAAATTATGATTTAGGTTGAAATATAGATTGTTTTTGCTGTTTTTTAAGAAGATGTCATGTCGATTGATTGATCCATGCACTTTGAATAGCTGTAATCCCCCGGTCCTACCCGTTACTGGGCCAGCAGCACCCCCATTTTGCCTTCCTCGATGTTCGCCCTGCAAAGAAAAGTTTTGCTAAATGTCACAAAAGCTCATGATTGGATCAAAACACTGCTGAATCACGCCACTTTAGAGCTAGAAGTATGATCTGAAAATATAATTTTGTTGCTTAATTAAAACCATTCACAGATGGGGAAGAAGGAAGTGACTTTGTGATTATTGAGTGTGCAGCGCAGATTCAAGAATATTTTTGGAAGCCGCCAAGCGCGAAAAAATTAATCCCACAAAAATAGCAGCATTAACAGGAACTGGTCGTTTGAACTAGGCATTAGAACTGGCTATTAGCTAGAAAGTAACTTGCTGGTTGCATGATATCTTTAGCCAATCATTTGATTAGGATTCCTATCGCCATTTTATAAGTTCCAAGAATATGATGACATCCTAAATAGTCTGAGATTATTAGGAACACCTATTGCAAAATTGGTCGTAAAAGTTGCATGTGAAAGCCATGAAACGTTGTGGCGCAATCTTTTTGTGTTACAGATTTATCGTGACAACTTGTGGGCTGAAAAAGCTGGTTTATACTGGTTGATGTGCTCCTTGACTCCATTCTAAATCGGTACTACTGGTTTACCTTGGAAATAGTAATAAGCCCTCGAGACTTGATTTCTGATGACTTGCTCGTGTCATATGCTTGTTCTTTTTCTATGAAACCTGGACTTCTTGAACCTGCCTAAAAACATTTGGGATAGAGCTTTTTCATTAGTTGCTAAACATATTTGGCATCTTTGATCAATCCAACCACCAGTAACAACCTTGAAAGGTACAAATGTGAATTAGAGACCCATCTCTTCCAGCAACTGTATGGATATGTGTGCCATATTGTGGGAGTCTGTGTCATTATTTTTTTTTTCACAGACAAATGGCACTGTAGAAATGCTCTTTATCATCATCATCACCTAAATATCATTCTATCCTTTCCATCTTCTTTCCTTTCACCAGGAGGATACAGATAACCTAAAGGCACGTCAGGCAGCCAAAGCCAAGGCCTGGGAGAATGAGCTGAAGCGACGCTGCGAGGCTCTCAAACCCATGATCACCACGTTCATCCAGGTGGAATCGACCAAGAAGACCCAACAAGATGAGAGGAAGAAACTAGAGGCCTACCAGGCCATGCCTCTTACCAACCTTCCTATCGCCACCAGCTTCACCAAGCGAGAGAAAGCCAAAGGAGCGGAGGAGGGCACTAACTCGATGGAGGGAGATGCTACTGCAGCCCAGAGGCTAGCTGGTGGCATGGGCAACAAACTCAAGCCAGTCCCAGAAGAAGGTGAGAGACAGTGTACTCTAATGAATAATTACAATAATATAATAAATTTACACTGTACATATGCTATTAAAAATGGGTATGTGCTACTGTATTTTATAACAACTAACATGCTTTTTGATAATTAAATGCACGAAAACCTGAATATTGTCAGATGTCTGCTTATCAGTATAGGCTGTAACTAATATATGTTGTCAGAATCATCAAAACACAGCAGAAATATTAAGATGTATGTTTTTCATTGCCATCACTTGGAAAACAATTCTTTTGGGACTGATCCAAAGAATAAGGAGTATACAGTGTTTGAAGTTTCTGGTTCACTTCATTGTGACTGATGAAGAATGTGCTGTCTCAGCATGTGAAGAAAATGGAATGAAAGAAATTGTATCATTCTCATGTTTTGATTAACTTTACATTTTCATATTTGAGAATACATATACTCTTTAAAAACTTAAGATGTAATGACTTTATGCTAAAAATTTGAAGAAGTATTTTTCATGACATTAGATTACAATCATTTCATTTATTGTTGGAATTTAGGGGTTATTTATGTTTTGAAATATGGAGGTCAAAGCTAATTCTTATTTAAACCCATTTGTTCCAATTGCAGCTATGCCAGAGCTATTGAAGCTGGTACATGGTAACACGGCAGGTATCAAGTCTCTTATCCGGGAATTCAGGGACTACTGGCGCCGCAAGCAGCATCGCCTAGAGACCTCCAGCCCCGGAGCCCCTGCTGCTTCTCCAGATGGCTCCCCATCTCAACCTGAAGGGGGCCAGAGTATATCCTCCAGAGAGTCTCCACTAGGATCTGCCTTGGCTGCAGGACAGGAAGCTAGTCCAAGTCCTGTTCCTGGATCAACCACTACTCAATCCCCGCAGTTCTTAGATCATATAGATCATGTCATCTCCAAACGTCAGCTGGACCTCAAGATCATTTCTATTGCAGTGAGGGAAAGACGTCCACAGCATTTCAAGCGGATCTGCTGGTACGTGCATGACCACATTCTGGAAAAGTATAATCTGACTGATCTACCTGTTCCCACTGCTTGGGTGAATGGTGTGGGGGTAAGAGATGGACAGTCATCACCGCTACCACCCACCAACATAGCAGCTAGGCCTGTTGCAGCTGTTCCCAAGCCTGCAGTGAGTAAACCTGTAGTGGTGAAGGCACCTAATCTCCATGAAGCTTCTCTGGCCAAACAGCATATCTACATCCCATCAAGCACCATGCCGTCCGCCTTCAATAAGGTAGTAGGTGTGTCAAATGCATCTGGTGCCATGCATCTTCCTGGGACAGCTTTTCAGAGCACTGCTCCTATTGGCTATATCCATCAGGGTGGGGCCCTCCTGCAGCCAGGACTTGCACCCATCCAGGTAGTGCCTTTCCCAATGCAACAGGCTATCAACCCAGCAGCGTTCAACATGAGCAACCTCCTGCAACAGGCTGCAGCATCCAGTCTTCTGGCCAACATGCAGCATGCAACCGCACTTGGCAACACCCTTGTCCAGCGATCCAACACCAAAGTCCAAACACCTAATCCTTCTCTTAAAGTACCCAATAGCAATACCCTACCTGGTGCTCAACAGAACATGCCAGGTACTGTCTCTGTACAACCACCCAAAGTTAAAGTCCAAACACCCGGTGCTGCTATAACAAAACTTGATACCAATTCTCTGACTAAGACTTCTGGCAGTCAACAGAACATGGCCAGCAGCAACCCTGTTCAGCCATCCAACACCACTGTTCAAACACCTCCCACTGGTGTTAAGTCACCTAACAGCAATCCGCTACCCATCTCTAATGGTGTTCAACAACGTATGCCAGGAGTGGCACAGAACAGTATAGGACAAGTCTTTGATAGTGTGAAGCAGAAGCAAACTTCCCCTGTCTTTAAACCTGGCATCCGATCTCCCCCAGGTAGTATTACACCAAGCAGCTCTGCAGGAAAGTTTCCTGGAAGTGGTCCCTCACTGCCCTCTATAATGAAGACTTCCCCACAGCGCCTGGATGCAGCTATCGCCAAGATATACGAGTCCAATGCTTTGTTACAGAGCAAGGAGGAAACAAGTCCAGTGTCAGTCAAGAAAACAAAAACCCTTACTAGCTTCTTCAAGGTCCAGAATCCTAAGAAATCAGACAACAAACCTCAAGAAAATTCACTGGAAGCTCCTAAAGAGTGAAGTAATACTTACCCTCTCCCCCCCCCCTCCCCCTTCCGTCCTATTTCATACTATAACATGTACCAAGATTGTTCATGAATATTGTTCATTTTATTGTTATTGTAATCCTTTATGTTTGGATTCGATATCAAAAATGAAATTCAAGCTTGAATATAGTACATGTACATGAGAGAGGCTGTAAATGCATAGAATATCCCTTTTACATGGCAGTTGCATCGACTTCAAATGGGTTTAAGCTTGATGCATCATAACATTAGCTCTGATCATGGCATGATGGATTAGTCTCTGATTGTTGTTTGCATCTTAGGCGGCTATGGGCTGCAAGTTTTGTATTTTAACTTATTTACAGTCATTGTCTGATTTCTTGTGTTGGTATCCTAGAAGGCTGAAGACAAAGGCATACAGATTTAATCGTCATAACCGTAACCCTTGGAGCAGTGCGCTGATCATATGATAGCCATACATAATACCATGCCCTCGCGCTGATCGATGCTGTATGTTTTACGAATGCACTGCACTGATTGTGCGATGCCCCTAAAGGCATAGTGCTAAAAATTTGTGTAACCTACACTATGTGGTAGACCGTACAATAATCATGAACCCTTAAAAAAGTTTATGGTCATTTGCCTACCTGAAGGTCATATGGCTAGCAGGATATAATCATCTACGAGCATTCTGCAATTATCATCGTAGACCAAATGTAAGCAGAGCATAAGAGCTTGCTTTTCTTTTCTTCTGTTAAGTTTTGTTTATTTTGTTTTGTGGTAGGCATAGTCCATTATGTTTTATTATCTCAGTACCATATCTGTTCATGTAGAATAAGAATTGTGTAGAGTTTCATGTTATTTACCAGTGTTTCATTTCAGTTTATCTTCATCATTAGATTTTAAACTAGTTGAACCTATTACATGTATGACTTATATATGTAGTTAATATATGATTCCTTTCATTTCATCCCCCATATTTACTTCCTTGTTTTTGTTTCATCTTCCTTATTATTGTTTCATCTCTCTGTTTTTTTCTTTCTTTCTTCTTACTTTCTAGTTTCTTCTTTCCATTCTGTTTCCTCTTTCCATTCTATGTTTCCTCTTTTTTGTATCTTTCTATATTGTCCCTTTCCCGTTTTCTTTCTTCCTCCTCTTTTCCTTTTCTTTACTTTTCACATCATCCTCTCTTACATACTGTATTCCTTCTCCTTTCTCCATGTCAATATGTTTCTTTAGTATTTTATATTTTAATCTTTGTTTTGAAAACTGCATGTTACACACAAGTTCTTTTGTCATTACATAAAGTACACAGTATACAGATTCAATACCAATCTTCACAAATCAGTTTATTTTTTTGTCTTCTACAAATATTTATTGCCTACACATTCAAACAAAATATTCATTTGAATACAAAGTACTTTTTCATTTGTCAAGGTATGCCTACAAGAAATGTATGTAATCAATCTCAAATGTACATGTATGTGGGATTGTATGCAATTAAGCTTTGATGAGGGGGGGGGGGGACAAAAGCAAAGCTGGCAGCAATGCCTATGTTTAATAAATTGTATGCATCAAAGGGCACTTAACAGAGTTTGTTCTGTACCAAACTTGCATGAAAACGAAGCAAGTATTATGTGAATAGCATTAAAATTGCTGTTGAAATTCACCTAAAACTCTAATCCTCTGTACTTTATTAAAATGATTCTAACTTCAAATCCACCCTTTCAAAAGACAAAAATTATATATGGTCTCAAAAGACTGGGGTTGTTATTAGATAATAAACTGAATTTAATATTATTCATAATTTACAGCTATCAAATTAATTGAATTATGCCATATTTAAATATTTCATGATGTATTTTAGAATATGTGACTCTACATATTGGTAGCCACTCTATAAATGTTGTAAACTGATATTCCCCTTGTTCTCCTTACTCGTAAAGGCTGCTCATTTATCTTGATTTTTTTTAATTTAATTTTTTTTTTGCTATTCACCAAGTATGGATCAGAAATGTGTCTAGAGGGTAAACAAAGCAGAGAAAATGTTTTGTTGGTTGGACCTTATATGCTGATGAAACCACTAAGCACTTTGCAATGTTCCCTTTTATATGTATATCAAATTGTTTGAAAATCTTTGGTGAATAACAATTGGCCAGGTCAGATCAGAGAGATTTTCTTTTTCTATATCCATGCTTCAAAAATTTGGATGTGTATTGGTACAGACTTCTTGCAAAGTCTGGCTTTTTCCTTGAATTTGTAGGGATGCTTGGTGCTATCAAACATTATTCTTTGGTTCCCCATAACTGAATGTCTATTCTCCTTATTACACAGAATTCAAATAAAACAAGAATAATAATATTCATTGTATATAGGTCAAATTACAATTAAGTCTCTTATTGTGCAGAATTATGTGTAGCAAACTGACAGTGCCATCAAGCTTTGGACCTTGTCTCACAAAACTTGTTATCAATTCCATACGATAATGCTGTAAGCAACTGAAATAGTGCTATTTGATTGGTCAAAGGCAAAGTTTGTCATAAATTTCTAACATTTTATTAGATGATTGATAACAAGCTCTCTGAAACAGTCCAGGATATTGAATTGACACCAATGGAAATAATGCATTACTTGAATACATGTATTTGAAATATGTACATACATTACACATTATGGAAATGTGAAAAGGTATCAAACTCAAAGATGTTTATTTCTAACATTTCAAAATAAATACTGGAACAATTCCTTGAAAAAGAAAAGGATGTTTTTGTGAAGGTTTCCCTTTAATGTTTGTAATTTCTGGAGTGAAAATGGTGATACTTGATGATGATGAATGTGGCAATGATGGTGGTGGCGGTGGTGGTGATGATGAGGATGATGATAGTTGTGATGGTGATGATGGGGATGAAGAGGACGGTGGTGAATTTGGTGATGACGATGATGGTGGTGATATCTGATGGTGGTCCCCTTCCCCAATTTCCTTCATGTCCTTAAATCTGTACTTGACAATTATCAATACGGACAAATCAGAAATAGCTAAAAAAGGGATACATTTATGAGAATGTTACGTGGGAAACCAGACAGGGGGGGGGGTCCTTGAAGATGATTATGTGCACCGGAGGACGAAAGATACATATATATTCATGAACTAACACTCGGAATCATCTTCCTGAAATGAATTGCTACTTTAATGGAGAAGGATTCAACGAAAATTCATGTCCAGTTTTGGAGACAAATCTGGATTAATTAACGCTTCCCTTTTGTGTAGGGTAGAGCAAAGTGATTGGAAGTAATATCCAAATTGGCAGTACTATGCAAATAACAAAACCGGATGGTGGACACATAATTTTTTATTCATATTTTTCCTTTGTTTTTATTTATCAAATAATGCACACATACACCATTGATATACTAAATTATTTTACCTTCAAGGACATTAAAGGGAGTGGCAATGTTTTATAATTGGTACGACACGAATGCTTGAATGTGATTTCTTGTGTGTGTGTGGGGGGGGGGGGGGTGTTACTCTCAGTGTCTGGGCCTTTTACCAGAGTTTAGAAAAATTCTAAAACAAAGTCACTAAATGTAACTAAACTCATGAATAAATGGGGGGATATGCCGTAAAGGTTTGAAATCTTTGTCCAAAATGACAAAAGTGTAGTTACTGTTATGAAATATGGCATAAAACCTTTACAATCTTGTTCTCAGTCAGATTGTTATTTTTACCAATCCCTATCCTGCAAGGGAAAGCAAGATGATCAATCAGTAAAGAAATAAGGTCAAGATCATTATTTTACTCTCCCTTTCTTTTTGTTTTATATCATATTACTCATTTTCTTTTTCTACCTTTAGAAAAACATTTCTTTTAATTAAGAACTGTTGGTCGAAGAGGAAAATTGGTCTTCTAGTCATTCTCTCCTTCAGTATTTCTACTGTTTGCAATATGGTTTGTGTCACTTTTGATTGGTAGCTTGCCTGCCATGATGTCCCTATTCCGTGTATTCAGGCACTCATCATTTGTTGACGTATCGGCGATTTCTCGATTGGCCCAATCCTGCCTTTGTCTTCTGCTCTATTCCACGTCACAACTATTTCAGTTTATCCTTTGCTTCACTTCACATAAGGCTAACAAAATACAATTTCTACATAATTCAAGCCACAATTCATCGCTTTTTTTAACAGGCACGGATCATTGCGAAAATATTTTGAATCCTTTGTTGAAGAACTTGAAACTCGATACCGTCCTTTTCGGCACAACCCTTGGCGCCTTGGGCGACGCCAATTTTGTCCTGGCACCGTGGTGCCCATGCGCATTAGCGTTAACGCTTCCACTATCCGTTGCGGTAACCGATTTCTCTTCAATAAAAAGCGGTTTCAGAGGCATGTGTCGTTCGGCTTCCCTCCTAATCTCGCGGACAGTCTCGTGAAAAACGTGTTCGACATCCTCGTAATCGCCAGCAGACGAGACTTCGTGGTAGTTGCAGGCATACTGGGTTGCCAGGGCACTTCCGTCCAATTTGCTGACTTGCCTGAAAAGGGGGACAAAATATGATACATTGATTTTGTTGAGCACAAATATTCACTCGATGAGGTATTCAAGATATTGAAAGGTGAAAATGTAGATTTTTTTTCAATAGATCTTA
The DNA here is from genome assembly GCF_018143015.1 of Lytechinus variegatus. NCBI lineage: Eukaryota > Metazoa > Echinodermata > Echinoidea > Temnopleuroida > Toxopneustidae > Lytechinus > Lytechinus variegatus. The sequence continues at coordinate 33,324,438 of NC_054744.1, read as the reverse complement.
CCGATAACTAAAGTTTATCAACCCCAAGTTGGGGGGGGGGGGTGTCACCCCGTGCTCTTCCCCACCCAACAACGAAACCAGGAAGAGCGTCAAAAATTGTAATTTTACAGAAGACGTAGGCTTGCATAGAAAGAGCTTTTTCGAGGGGGGGGGGGGGAGGAACAAGGGGCGTAAGTGCCTTTTCAGCTCCCATTTTGCCGACAAGTTATAAAGTCGAGTAACATCATTTTAGTGACAGTAAAATAACACTTTATATGAGATTTACCCCCCGCGCTCCTCAGCATTCCCTTAACCGTGAACTTTTAAAGATCCATCGAACATGCTGAAGGAAAGTAAAATGTGGCTTTCAATAGAAGAAAACGAGACGTGAATATAATTCTGACGGGCTTGCGATCACAATGAAGCCTCAAACCAATCATTATCCTTATATCAATTTGAGGTAAAAGGGATATTTTTATCCACTACCTAAATCGTTCAGAATGTTCAGGAAATGTCTCTTGTGTATAGCAGTTGTAGGAGTCGAAAATGCTCACCTGGTTTACATGGGGTTGATCTATTTTTCAGATAGTCTAACATGGGTTAAACCCAATTGGTCTACTATCGATTTCGTCTAATTGCCATTTGGTCTACGTACACTTGGCATAATATTCACTTACTTCAATTCTCATTTAATCTTGTGCTCAGTTGGTATAATTTCCACTTCATCTATAATCATTTATTCATTTTGTCAAATGAAAATTTGATTCATATACTTTTAACCAGATATACTAAAATGTGTGGGACCAAGTGGCAATTAGACGATTTGGATGTAGCCTAAATGGGAATAATATTGGGGAAAAAATGGTAAATAGACCACCAAGTGTTATTTCACTAACTGATTGTAGACAAAAACGGGATTAAACCCCGGGGATTAGACCAGCTTAGATGAGACCAAACAGGCAGTACACCAAGTGGATGTAGACCAATTAGTAATAAGGAGTTTTTGCAACAGTACACATACACTTTCTTGGAACATAGAAAATCTGTTGTCACGAGCTCTTCATGACTCTTCATGACACAGCAGTCTTTGTCGAAAATGAGTGAATCAAAACACTTTCGACAATGACTCTGGACAAACAAAATATTTGCGATTTTTTTGTCAGATCCGAATCTTAGGACGATTTGTTGTCCAAATTCACCAATTTTCAGCTCTTCATTGTGACTTCATGCACGGGTATTTTCAATCCATTCGATATGTTCTAGAATCCGTCTGCGTTGCATTGTCCACTCACCTGTACCTCTCCATCTCGTTCTTGTTGCCTAGCAACACTATTGGTAGTTCCTGCGCATCCCTGGCCTTCTGTGAATCTGAGAGCTCCTGGAGTAGAATTTTGGCCTGCTGAAAACTCTGCTTGCTGGTGATGCTATAGACAATAACAAGGCAGTCGGCCCAGTTGATGTATCGCATCAGACTTTCCGTATCCTTTGAGAGAATAATCAAGAGAGATCATTTTAAAACATTTTAATAGACAGACAAACAGACAGATAGATAGACAGACAGACAGATAGATAGATCGGATAGATAGACAGACAGACAGACAGACAGATAGATAGATAGATAGATAGACAGACAGACAGACAGACATACAAACATACAGGCAGATAGATAGACAGACAGAGAGATAGTTAGATATATATATAGATAGATAGATAGATAGATAGACAGACAGACAGACAGACAGAGAGAGAGAGAGACAAACAGACAGACAGACAGACAGATAGATACATACATACATACATACATACATACATACATACATACATACATACATACATACATACATACACACACACACACATACACACATACATACACACACACACATACATAGATATATTGATAGATATCAGATAAATAAACCAGGGAAACAGAATGTTTCCCCGGATGTTATAACAAAATCATTCAGAGCCATTATTCAACTTCATGTCGTCACCGGTGAGTAATGGTTGCAGTAAGAGGGGATCGAGGCGACCACGTCGACTTTTCAAGTACAATGTAGTGAACAGGATAAAAGAGGAGTCCTAGTCGTGTTATCCCCACCCTCATGATTATTCAATTAAATAATACTGACATGTTTGCCTAATTCCTGCTATCCGACTTCCTCTACTCACCTATTTAGAAACAATCCTATGTCGAAATATAGAAACATATAATTAGAAAAACAAGAAAAAAGCGATTTTGTGTCTAGCCCACTTATGAAAATAACCAGAAATATCGTGATTTGATAGGGCACGCAACAGAATTGTATCGAAATTTCATTGTGAAATGACTGGGATGGAATAACACTTGTCATAAGATTCTTTCACGTAAACTTAATGTTGAACCCAAAATGAACTTTGACCATACCATGTGACCTCCCAACACCTGACAATAGCATGCAGGTCCGCTCCTATAAGTATACATCGATCTAACATCCAAGTTTGGTTGAAAAGTGATTAACGGTTGCAGAGGTATGTGTCATAAGAGAGTCTTCCATGGAAACTTTAACGTTGACCTTAAAATGACCTTTGACCTTACCATGTGACCTCCGACTGCAGCATGACATGCAGGTCTCATAACTACATCGACAATCCATGTTTATGGTGAAAAGTGACTTTCGGAGTTAGGTGTCATAAGAGAGTCTTTCATGTAACCTTTTACGTTGACCTAAAAATGATCTTTGACCTTACCATGTGACCTCCGACTGCAGCATTACATGCTGGTCCTCTAAGTTCATCTACAATCCAAGTGTGGTTGAAAAGTGATTTACGGTTGCGGAGTTAGGTGTCATATATATGAGAGTCTTGCATGTAAACTTGTTGACCTGAAAATGACCTTTGACCTTACCATGTTACCTCCGACTGCAGCATAACATGCAGCCCCCCCCCCCAGTCCATCTACCATCCAAGTTTGGTTAAAAAAGTGACATACGGTTGCGGAGCTAGGTGTCATAAGGTTTGTGACGGACGGACGACGGACGACATTTGAATCCCCAAGTCTCGCCTTCACCTCTGGTGGGCGAGACAAAAATAATGTTTTAAAAAGAATAAGAATAAGACAACATATACCTCTTGAACTGTATCCCATATACTGATGAGGACTGTCTGGTTATCTACAATGTCTTGTTTTGTGTATGTGCCCTCTGAAAAGAAAGAAAAATAAAACAATAACAAAAATATTAGACGTTATGTGCATAAAATAACATGAAACAGGATGGGACCTGTAAGTACCTGCCATGCACAAAATATTGTTAAATTTGTGAAGATTATCAGGAAATATAATCCGGGTACATTCTGTGTGTTAATACATATTCAACGCCACTAGCGTACGGGGGAGGGGAAAGTACCACAGAATTTAAAAACTGAAAAAAAACCCCTAAGGCACAGCAAAACCTGTGGTGTTACCGGTGTTTAATTGACAGTGATAGTTTAACACCTATAGGTATTATTTCAACACCTTTGGTTGTTACATTTACACTCTTTGGTGTTATGTTCAATCTCTAGGGTGTAATTTGATCAGGGTGTGGTCCCCTATCAACATCAACTGGTGTCACTTTTAACACAACAGTTTTTGGCCAAACAATATGCCATAGATACGGGATTGCACCTCCTGATGACATATTGTCAGGTACTTAGGCCTACGCCACAGACTGCCCATGGACCCTACCAACTCGTAGGCACAGACCCTGTTTGAAACTTTAATCAACAAGTGTGTCTCCATGCAAAGACTAACACATACAAAACTTGCTGTTACAATTCAGGGCCTTCAGTACACAAGGCGTGAGTAGGCTGCACATTCAGACCCTTAACTCGAGTGAAGGGTTTGCACAGCAGACTAACTGTCACCATACCGTACGTGTGAGTAGAAAAAACATTACATCTCACAAATTCCCAATTTAAGGAAAAATATTTCATGAGCACATAATAATTATATATATCCTGAAAGAGTATAGTCTCCCGCATAATCTGATACCACATTTGTTTGATTTTTTTTTTACTGCGATGTAAATTTTGATTTGCGCCAAATGTAAGGCATGGCTGCAATTAATGAATCCATATGCCAATGATGCCATAATCCTACATGAGTTAGTAAGCATATTTACAAATCCCCTTTCAATTAAATTAACTTGATAATTGATACCAAAGAGTGTTTATTTAACAATTCTAATGTTAATTGTTGAAAAGGCGTTTTGCAATGGATTTTAATGCAACCCGTAGCTAGATAATTGACAATAATTGAAGTCATGCTTTACTTTGGCGCAAGTCAAAAGTTACATCACTGGAAAGAATTCTATCAAAGCGTGAAGACATATCACATAAATATGGTGTCTCTTTTTTTTTTTTTTGGGGGGGCTACTTTATCCTGTCACATATATGATGATTATGTGCTCACGTCATATTTTTCCTCAAAGTGGAGATTTGTAAGGTGTAGACTAAGAGTTTGTTTTCTCTTTCTCTTTCCCTTTAGACTTACACGGCATCCGCTCTTATACGATGTGTGGCAGTTTAATGTCGGCACATATGCTTTTCTATCGTACCCTTCTATATTTGATATTTTAAGGACCCTGTCTTCGATTTTACTCCTCGTTGTCAATTTGATTAACAAACTTTTTCTTCTTTCCCCATCACGAAGTTGAACAGAAACCTAAAGTTATGCGAACGATTTCGTCTCGCTTTAGTCAAATATCCGCCACCTGTGTCCGGCGAACGAGTGTACGCATGCAATGATATCATTTAACCCCCGGACTTCTCCTCTCGTGCATCGTTCCATCATCATCTGTTTCTATGGTGACGCAGACGGATGCACTCATATTTGTTCAGACAACAAGGCACATCGGATTGTCTGCTAACACAGTATTATAAGAAGAAATCGGTGGTTGGGAGAGGGGGGGGGGGGCGACTGTAAACGGATATGTAAGATGTGGCGAGGATATTACGAACTGTGTTAATACGGAGAGAAATGGGGTCAGAGACCGATGACATTTCGGCGCTGTCTTTTTTTTTCAATTTTAGGAGCAGAATTGTTCATGGAAAGGTTTCTGATTTGGGGGGTAAGAGGGAAAATTTAAGGGCGGAGCCGCAGGTTGGGAAGGGGGTGGAAACTGCCTTCCTTTTTAGTCTTTCTATTAAAGTATAGCAAAATAACCAGGAAGAAACAAGATCATTGAAAATGGGGAGCTGTGATTTTTAACTTAATAATGGCCCTTTTTTAACTGAGAAGGGAAAAGTCACTTTAGGTAACTAATACTAAAATATTTCCCAACGGAGTAATCTAATCGACGTGGTCCTCTATGAGCACAGAACATCACCACAGTTTGGGTGTTTCAGATTATAAAAAAAATCTGACTCTGAAAATTATCGTTTTCCATTATTCTCACGCTCAGCCTAATAAACCGTCTCAAAAAGTCCGATGGCCAGATCTCGGCGAAGCTTGGAAAAGTTAGTACCACGTTGAACTAAAATTTCATTAACGCACATAAAAAACAATAACCCCAAAACACAAAAAAAGAAAAGAAAAAAAGAAACGAATTTAAATGCTTCTCCGGTTCATCCCAGGTTCATTAAAACCCTAACAAAACTACGATTTCCTTTCCGCAATCACTGACAAACAAAATGTTTCCCCTTCCAGCAATTCTGCCTCATCATAAATTCCGATGGTGAACATTTTTTTTTTCTGAATGAGAGGGGAAGAAATATGCGTCTATCCTCTCAGGAGACGAAGATTTAATGAAATGTTTCAATATATACAATATGTCATAAATCTGAGCGATCCACAAGGGTTTGGGCAAACAGACACGATAGAGACGAACCTATGATATTTAATACTTTACAGAGCCCTCTGGAAGAACATTAAAACGTATCGACGCCGGTATATACAGGGCAGGTAATACTGATATAATGTGGTCACATTCTGTTTGTTTTTAAACTTTTATTTGTTCATTGCATTTTTATCATTGCCTTGATATCTGAATGACCTTCATGTTTGAATAGGTTTGTTTGTCAAAATAAATTCTGTACATTATGAAAAAAGGAGGGGGGGTCTAATACCATGGTCATGTTTTCAATGTCTTTCGATTGAACATGACAGAAGTCAATTTCATTTGGGGATGATGCATTCACTATGGATATTGCTCTAACAATTTATGTGCGGATCAGAATGGTTGACTTTATCTTTGACAAATGTTCCATTTGTTTTATTCTGCATGTATTCAAGGCCATATCCTTTGTCTGTAACAGGAGAGTATGGGTGACCACTTCACGTAATTGCCCAAATGATAACAAAAATAGGTGCAAATTGTAAATTGAGAGCATCTATCTAATATGAGGGTCGGTTGATAATGCTAATAAATATCGATAATTTTTAATTAAGGGGGAAAAGGTCGTCACCTTTCTGTTTTGTTGCATCAACCACTATGAAAATGCAGTTGCATCCAGATATGGCGTATGGGCATACAAATTCTAAAAAGCTGCGTGATAGCCAAACGAGCGAGAAAATATTTGAACATAAAAAAAATACAAAACCTTGGTGGAGTTGGGAAGGGGGGGGGGTATAGATTTTGATCTGATATTCAGAGAATGTTATCGTATATTTCCCTTGAACATTTCCATTTCTTTCACTTTCTTCTTGATTGTGACAATTCTGGGTGTCCATGCCCCCCCCCCCCCCGCCCCCAGCCCCCATCTGCAAGTCAGCGCTGGCACCATACCTTGTTTGAAACGAGAAAAGAAGCATATACCCGCAGCACATTCCGGGAATTAAAAAAAAACATCAGTGAAAAGAATACAACATCGGGCTACATGTAGTTTATTAACATATCAGCTGATTGCTGTTGGCTCCTAAAATTTGATAAGCGAAAAACAAAACAACAACAACAAATTATGAGTACTACTCCGACTATAATGATTGTAGGAAGTCAGTAACCAACAGACGACGAAAAGATTTAGAGATGCACCCTGTTCTGTACTTAATAATACTCTACCCCTCCCATTTTTGAAAGAGTCATATCTTCCAATATCACGAATTTATGATAGCTTGGTGTGTTTAAAATGCTTCGCATAATTCAAATACTTTCATTTTTCAAAATGAGCACGTGTGTTGCGTGCGAACCGCATTATTATTATTATGTTGCGAGTAATCCGTTATCTGTTTAATCGAGAATGTCTATATGACTACGTGCAAAGCCGCAATCGTTTGCGTGGAAATGTGACATCAATGTCCCATTTCAACCAGAAAAGGAGGGGCGTACCTACCCCTCCCAAACCCCAAATACTACAAAGGCAGAAGAAATTTAAAGAAAAAAAGAAAGGAATTTAGGGTAAAGTCTGAAATAAGAAATTATTTTTTAATATCATTTTAAAATCTGTGAAACTGATATAGTTTCACTAAGGTGATTTTAATTTTGGTGTTGACCTACTGGTGTTGGTGTTAGCGTTAAGACAATTTTAATGTCGGCATAGGATCAAATTTAAAATGCAACTGGTACAGGAAAAAATTGCGCTATTACATGTAATAATTATTGTAAACTCAGAATAGGATGTGAATGTAGGGAGAGAAATCTAAATTGTGGCTCCAACACCAATATCGAACTTGAAACCACCCATTTATTTTCTTTTATTCTGTTTTTGCGTACACGCTCGAGTCGTTCTTTCGCAGCTATTTAGAAATAAGCCCCTCAAGAGTTTGTCATGACGACACTAATCAATATCATAGCTCAATGGTTATTCCCGGGTTATTCCGTTTACTCCACTCCTACAATCCTAAGTAAAATATGGTAAAACGATATAAGCACCCCCCAAATAAAAATCCAACAAATCAGACAAGAGTGCGAAGTTTCTTGAACCAGCGGAACAGACATCATATTGCGACTCCTGCCTTAATATCCTGTTCCCCCATACTGTAACCAATGTATGATCGTAAAACAACAAGGAGTCGTAAATCTGTATAGGGTCGTAAAAGGTGTCCCAAATCATGGTCCACAAGGCATGCTATTTACACGTTTCCGTTTTTTTACATAAACATTGCAACACATGGAAAGGGATTGACGTCAAGCAAAAGGGAAGTTCAGTGAAATTTGGCACATGAAACATTTAAAACAACGAGAATGGCATTTAAAGTTGACATAGTTCTTATTTGAAGGAGAAGTTTACCAGACACGCAGACGTCAAAATAACATGTTTAGGAATAAAAATGCGAGAACCATTTTTATTAATTCCACTAGATCAGGGGCCGCGGAACGGTTTTCAAAGGGGGGGGGGGGGGCTGACCATGCAAAAAATCACAATCATTATGGTCATTTTTACGTTTTTGTTAACGGTTTTGAAAAAAATGGGGGGGGGGGCTGCAGATGATAACAAAGTTGTATTCATTCGCAAAGCTTTGATTTTCTGACTAGGCCTACAATGTAAGGCTAAATCATTATATTAATTATGCTCTATTCATTGGGATTTTATCAGCAATCTATTTTTTTATAAAAATGTATTTAATATACCACATAGCTAGGCCTATATGCTGATATGACATGAAATAAATTTAGGGATCGTAACAAAAATGAAATTTGAAATTCAAATGACATTGTATGGGGGAAGGAATGGATGACCACCCCCTCCCCCCCCCTCCTCTCGGTTTCAATTCTTGGTTTAAATTGATATGACCACGTCATGATCCATGTAGATCCACTGGTGTTTAATTGGTGCTCCTCCCTTTGGAAAAAAAACCACGGCCACAGGAGGAAAAGAAAGAGGTTTATGAGGGGAAAATAAAAATATAAGGGGTTATGTTATTATCTGGAAATGATGTCAAAATCTAGTAAAAAAAACAACTTTTTAAAAAGTTCTAGTTTGATATCGTTGGTTTTGACATTAGGCGTTGCTTCTACTCGTTTTTTTTATTTTATTTTATTATTTTTTTTTTTGGGGGGGGGGGGGTGGTTCTGTTTTATTCTGTGTGTATTCATTGCTTCGCTTAAGGCTATTATGAACACCATAAAAAAATCTTTAGAGTTCGAGACTCTCCACCCTCTTTTTGTTAAAAAGGCAATCCAAAATCGGTAACATAACGTTGCAGTAATAAATCATTGTTCGATTTGTGTTGCTTGTAAACTTGAATAAAAGATACATGATCCGTATTTAAGCATGGTACGGTAACAGTGATTTCTTCTGCATGAATGTTTTGATAGCATGCTGTGCTTATAACAGTTACGAAGTAAGCTGTACTATCCCAAAGTGCTACGACCCCAGAAACATACCCGCTTTTTTCCTCATCGAATTTCCTTTCCACAATTTCTTCTTTGAGCCGATGAGAATGAGAACCAGGCCTATGCATGTGTAGAGGTGCTTCCCGAGAAGGGTCAGGGAAGTAACCCCCCCCCCCCCCCGGAAAGAAAAATGGTGGTTGACAGATAGATTATCATGATGTTGCAGGCATTGTTTGTTAGTAATGTACAATACACACCAAGTCGTTATAGTGCCAATAGTGCGTGAGGTTGGGTGGGATGGGGGGGGGGGCTAGGGTCAGTGGCCCCTCTAGCTGATCCAATGTACTCTAAGTCGAAGAATGTTCCTCTTATAAGTTGATGATGTGCTGTTAATGGCGTGACTCTTACAAGAAGACGCATTTTCTTCTCCTATCCTGTTACCTGACCCCGTCAGTCCCAGTTATGGATCATCTAACAAATTGCCCGCCTACCAAGAAGAAAATGGACAACCAGTGGATATCGAATACCGTTATAATTTCGAGACTTCCCGCGTGTGCTCTCTGAAAATAGCCCCTTGCGTGCAAGCGTGATGAATTGGAAAAGACCTTGGATTGGACGAATGAAAGGGCTGTCTGAAATTTCAACCCATCATGTTACTGCGACCTATATAATTGCTAAATAATGTTAAAAAGTTGAATGCCTACTCATTTCGTTTGCACGAAGAAACCGTATCCATGGTATCCGCCATGCTATAAATCATATTCGGCCCATTATCTCTGTCTGTTCAAGATTTTTAGCTACTTCAAATTTCTCAACATTTCTTACAAGTTTCGTTAACGAGGTGGTCGGTCTACCACTGAAAAATAATTTCGTATTATCAGTGAAATTAACCCCCAAAATGCTAATGTTGTTAATGCAAATGAAGATCACTATAAAGTGTCTTTGATTGTAAGCCTTCATAGCTACAAAAAAACGTAGAATTTAACGTGAAGTTACATACAGGGCCTGCGCTATTGACAAAACATTATTCTAATACCTGTAGCTTTTTAACTTTAATCTCCCAGGGTATACAATGTCATCACCCACCCAAGCTCAGTGTTCTATATTAATTGAGCATTGGGTAATTAAATTCCATAAATTATGGATATGTCATGAATATTATCATCACGCATTATTTCCTTACGTCATTGACTTATTTTCTGTAGAATGTCCTGGAAATTGTTATTAATTGTCATTTACATGGGGGTGTTGTCTATAGCTCTTATATCCCTGATAATGCTTCATGTATCGTACATTTCTTTTCCTTTATATATACCTCGATCACATAAATGAATAACAGTAAATGTCCGTTTCAATCACGCTTTTGTGATGATTCTCGATTTTATTCATTTATTATCGAGGGTTTCTTGGCTCGCATGAGCTTTTTCTAATTTCTGTTACCAATCTTTCATGTCTTTGTGTCATTGGCACCTTATCAATTTATCGGAAGACCGAGTTTATTGTTCGATTTTCCAAATCAATGCATCATATTGCTTCTCATTATTCGAGCGATCAGTAAAGCGATGAATAACGTGTCTTTAATCACAAAAAACACCCTTACAATAAGAATCTTCTTTCATTTCTCGAGGTCGCAGTCGGAATGATCCTCGGTGAGGCATTTTGGTGATTTTTTTCCATAAAGCGTGCAAATTATAAATAAGAATCGCCCGTTTTACATGGTTCTTTCATCTGTCAAGGCCTGGTTTTTAAGTGGAGCATTCTAATGTGATAAATCTGCACAGTTTTCTTCAAGGTCTGTAAGCAAGTAATCGATGAAAACATTCATTCTTTGAAAGTATAATACAGTGGCCTTTTTATGGGGGGGGGGGGTAAAGCATGCAATGTCTGTCTTTTTCTTATTTTTATTATTCCCTCGTTTTTTTTTTTGAGGTGTTTTGTGAAAGAAAAGTCGAAACGGTATGCCAATTTATTCACTGACGTTACATTCAATCTTTGTATTTGTAAGAACTTCTGTCTGCCTGTCTATTTGCGAATCTCTTCGTTTTGACCCCCTTTCCCTCATCAAGGCTTTCCTGTGAGAGCAAACTTTACCAAGCCTAATCATGATAAAACCTTGAAGGATTCATTACTCCATGGTAATACATAATAGCAAATAAACTTAGTTTTTACAATTTTTGCAGTATCTGTCCCTATCCGTAGCCACCACCCACTCAGTCTGGTTTGGTCGAAATTATATTAAACACAAGGACACACTAAATAGAAGTAAGAGGCGGGTGACTACGAGGACAGCATATAAACAAGGAATTATTTTCTCTTTATAAGCCTAAATTTTGGTCAATATTATTGCTCTGAAGTAACAAAATGTACACCAGAATGCAATACCCCTTAAGATTTAATATGTTTTTTGCTTTGCTCTCTCTGTATCATTCTTTTCATATTCTTTTGCGAGCCTATATTGTTTGTTATCGCATGAAAGAACGACTGGGCCCCCGAAGATTGAACATCATTAGGTTACGACAAGCGTCTTTCAGGCGGCCATTTTATCGACTGAAAAGATATCAGATCTGAAAACTTTCCTTGTTTGGGGTTGACCAAGAAGCGCAAGTCCTTCGGTAGCTGTCGGATGAAAGAAACTTCGTTGGATGAAACATCCACAAGTGATTTCATGAAACGCTCCCCAAGCATGTCAAGGGTATTGAGATTTGGGGTGTGAAACTCTATGGAGGGGGCAGCAGGTAGCATTTTAATGGCCATCTTTATACGGCGTGATTAGGAAATCAATAAGGTATACTCATGAATAGTTTTTCAATCGAAAAGAATGATGAAAAAGATTCATCTCGTCCCATTTTAGCGATGGCAGTTGGAACCGCGTTAAACGCGATGAAAAGAAGAAACCCGTACTCCCAATCAACTAGAAATCAATGACGTATGTCTTCTGACATAATTTCCATTCATGCTCCATAAATCAGGTCACCGATTCAGAAATCGCCAATAAAATCGCTCAATAAATATGTCTTCTCATTTTTATTACGTGGGGACAAAATTATAAAGCTTGGAACTTATCATATACATGTATATTTAGAATGTGATGAGTAAATACTTGGGCTTTCAAAGACAAGGAGATGGTGACAATTTTACGCCTTTCCCTGATCCTTGCTTCATGTCATATAGTGCTATTGATTAAAATATTATTTATGCCAAATGAGTCGAGTGACTGATATATGACGTACTCAAGGTACTTTTTTTTCTGACGCTGATGATGGTCACTATAAGTTAGAGAGGAAACATGAACTTCATGAAGGGCTACAAAAGGATAAGACCTATACCATGTATACTGTCGGGACCAGATTACCAGGTCCAACATATTATTTGACATATTAAGTCAAACCTAGCGTTTATCCCTAAATATTGCTTATGTAAAAAAAAATCATCAGAATGCACCCTCCAAAAAAAAAAATGGAGGAGGGGGGGGGGGACTTATTCGGAACAAGGATAGCACATATTCTTTGATAAAGCTGATCACAAAATATTTTTGTAAGGGTCTGCATACACGAAATAAATTTTCGATAGATCAATGAGCGGAGAAGGGGTAGTAAAAAGTGGCCCCTTTTTAATCTGTTACAGGTTTTGACACTCCAGATGTCATTTTACTCAAACCGAGCTTAAACTTTCATATACAAACTAAATCTTAAAATCACTCAAGAGAGAGAGAGAGAGAGCGGGGGGGGGGGCTCAAAAGCTTTTGATATTGCAGACTATAATTATTATCATACAAAAAGTGCTAATAAAAATATTAGTAATGATAAAATGGATCATCAAATTCACTCATGATAGATTTCCAAGACCATGCCAGTTAACCCCCCCCCCCGGGGGGGGGGGAGTCAAATATATTGCTGCACACATGCGTGACCCCCCCCCCAAAAAAAACGCGTTTAAAGAGGTGTTTTCCAGTTTTGGGCGCGGGCCCGCGCGTGCACTCGTTAAGGGTATAAAAAACATCGATTTTTCAAAAAAGGTGGTTTTGAAAGACTGGTCCATAGTCAATCGCGGGGTCAAACGTATTTAGGGTATGTTTTTTCCTGGTCCCAAGCATCCCCCCCCCCCCCGCTTTACCCCGGGGCTTTTTCCTCATCGTTTCTGAAAAGTGATCGGGTTCTTCCCGATTGTAAGCAACGACCCTGGGAACGGGCCTGGGAAACGGGAAAACGGTCATGAAATTAGACGCCTCTCTGTCCACGCGACAACTTGTTTAGGGGCCAAAATGTGTAAATGAAGCCCACGAAAAACTTCTTCAGGGGGCTATTTTGCAAACAGAGAAAAACTTGTTTAGGGGGTGTTTCATTAGCGTACCTAAGGGGGGGGGGGCAGGCCCCCCTGACGAGTCACAACCCATGCAAGGGACGTATCCCTGCCCCCCCCCCCTCCCTGACGAGTCACAACTGATCTCTGACGAGCCACAGTGCCCCCTCCTTTCGAACTTGAAGACTTTTTTTTTATGCTCTTCCATTATTTTTCCGGTGCGAAAAGTCATTTACTTCCGGTTGAAGACCTTTTTTTCGTGTGAATTTTTTTCGCGGACGAATTTGCCCCCCCTGTTGGAAAATCCTAGGTTCGCCACTGGAGTGTTTAGAAATAATTTGGTCACGCATGTGTACAGCAATATACAGGTATTTGACTTGACCCCCCCCCCCCCCCCTCCGGGTCAAACCCCAATCCTGCACCAGCATGAAAGAATAATAGGACATTTCGTGAAAGGCAAGCGTAGTCAGTTTATTTTATCTACGTTACGATTCGATGAGGAATGGAAATAGGAAGTAAGTTGTTGCTTGAAGTGTGTCGGTGGAAAGTATATACATTCCATAAATAAATATATACTTGGACATGGACAGTGCAAGACGACCGGTGGCAGTCGTATTTTAGACTTGACATTTGATTCCACGAGATCTATTAAAAACCTCTCGACTCAAGTAACTTACTTCAGAGTCATGACCATCTCCAAGGCGAGGACTTATTATTTTTGAAGGAGTGAAGTATAAACAGGTTAATTTGATAAAAGCATAAGCTGAAAATGGGAAAGCGATAAATTTTGAGCGAAGTGGATTTTTTTAAGGATTCGCCTTTACAATCTTCGATTGGAACATCACATTCTCAAGGGTAAAGTCGTTTGGTGGATGTACATAATTATGATTTATATAGTTTTAAAACAAAACGTCGAGAACGGTTGACATAGTCAAATGTTTGGACAAAACAATATTATGACTATTAGAAATCGTCTTCCAATAAAAAAAATAATGAATCAACATTTGTATTCCAGGCTTAATGCGTTGACTGCTGTTTTGTTTGTTTATTTTATTTCTGTATCGGGTATGCTGCGTCAATATTGGGCATTCGGTGACGCAACCTTCGAAAACTTCTGCTAACTTCGGTATTAGGCAAAAAATGATTCCCATATTGCGATGTTCAAAGATCAACTTTCAAGAGCAAAATGGTGGTGATGATCTTTTGGCCCGATTACTTAGAAAACGTGTTTGTTTTTAGCTAGCGACATGTCAACTGAAGGCTTAAAGTTCTCTCCGAAGGACATGGTGATGAGGGTGAATGTCTTAACAAAGGGCGCGGTCGTACGAGGTGAGAATCGAACTCGGATTTCGCAATCTGTCCACCGCTTTACCGATAACAAAAACATAATTGATCCGTCGTGTCTGTTGATTGGGTTGGTGCATTGACTTGCAGAGTAGTTAGTGATAAATTCCAGTGGTGAACTAAACGTAACCAAATAGCGCGAGAATTACTACTCTGTAGCGACTGAGGAGTGAAATGAAAAGTGGGTGCAGGAACCAGGTTCAGTTGATATACCCTCGTCTTATTAAAGAGTGACGCTGTTTTCTCTCATCACTGTCGAAATTAGCTGAGATTGAACTTCACTAACAGGGCTGGGATGGCGTATGAATAAATGAATTTATGATTAATGGGCAGTCGTTCTTGATTATATTTTTGTTTTACAAATAGTACATGCTTCAAACAGGGAGGTGCCACACAGGGGGAGGGGGGGGGGGTGGGGTGGGCGACCACCCATATGAGTTTTCAATCAGTGCGGAGGGGGGGGGGCTGAAAACAAAAGAGTAGAAAAGACCTGAAGATAACGATACTTGTTAAACTTAAGTTACGGGCCCAATAATCGATTTTCATCAATGTGTTAGGATGTCATGAAAAAAACCTGGTGATACTGTGCGTTTATTTTCCCACACATGCGCAAGGGGTTTCCTCAGCTTGGTACAAGATCTACATCGAAATCCACCGTAGACCGGAAATGGCATCCTCACCGGCTTGACTCGAACAAATCTGACTGCAGAACGGTGTGAATATTATTGCCTTGGAACCTTCATAAATCTTTTTGGCCTTTCGATCAACCTTGGCGATGGCAATAAACTTGATAAAACTATGTAAAGCTTTTTATAGAGGGAGGGTAGAGGGAGAAGGGAGGCCTGGGTATAGTCCGGGAAGTGGCAGGATCAGATCCATTATGGTAAGAAAAAAAGGATGGAAGGTCTGCTCCTTACAACAAAAATAAAAAAATAATTTTGCCAATATAGACAATTTGTATTAGACATGTTATTCCTGTTAAGAAGGGGGAAAGGTCAAGGACACATTTTAAAGCAAAAACATTTCAATCGTGCCTAATGAATGAATTGAAAGCTTCACAAAACAATTCTTATTGGCATCTATCGCGTCCTCCGCATTTCCCCCATAAAATATTTATTATGTTTCATGCAAGCAAATAAAGACGTGATCCGGGCTTGATGAAAGACTATGTGACCTATCAAGCTTTTGATGTGATGGGAAACACGTGAAATAATTTCAATTTCTCCCAAAATAAAATCCACAGGACGTTTTCCATTAAGAAATGATAAAGCTAAAGGGGTGCTGGCCTTGACGGAGAAAGCCATTCCATATCCATTACAATGCTGGAACAGATGACTTTGATTTTGATTTGGAGCCTTCCTGCTATGCTAGCTAGCAGGGGAGATGGTTGAACTTGAACTTTGGATGCGTGTAAAGAATACGCGCCGCATCAACAGGAAGGGGGGGGGGCGTGATGGAAGAGGGGTGGGGAAGGGCGCTTGGGTTAAGCCGGCATGTATATAGCAAAAGATTTATAACAATTACCACGATTCATTTTTTTGCGAAAATGACAATGGACAGTCCAGGAATAATCAGTTAAAGATTAAACATGTTAAAGATCTTGTTGTTCCACGTTCAGAAGCGTGTCATTTTCACGATGTGAATAGAACATGAAATAACATACCATCCATGCGCGTATTTAGAGGCAAAGTTTACTCCAACATCTGGCAGATTTTGAAAACAATATAAAACAAGCATAATACTAAAAGCTTAATCAATTTCCATAATAATTACAAATCTTTATTAATGAATAAATAAATAAATCTTTATTAATGATTTACTTTAACGGAAAGGTCATGATGAAGAATGCGACTGACACTCCAAGGAAGGATTAATTGGAGCCCCACGCTATATCTCAAAATAAGAAATTTTGAATGCATGTATCTTTTTTTTCCGATTAAATGATTGAAGAAGTTCTCCGTAAACGTACATTCAATTTCAATAATGATGACCTGCATTCACATTCTTTTAAATTAAAAAAGAGATGTTTTACTTGCAAAATGTCACCAGGCCTATATGTATATGGAATTTTACGAAATGAATTTTTAAAAACACAACATAATCAATAGCGAATTATCATGGTGTTGTCTTCATTTTTGCTTATTATTAATCTGATTTTGATGCAGTTTCTAGCGCTGTGTTTGTTTCATTCGCAGTCTTTATTCATTGAAATCTAGATGTTTCGGCAAAACAGGGATGGGGGGGGGGGCTTTAATTGTCACTCCCCTGGCATCAACCAAGACCTTTACAACTCCTGCTGGAAGTGAAAGATTTTTGGTTCAGATTATAGGTCCCATTAGGCGGTTTCAAACCGCCTCGATCACAAGAATCCCCGTTAAATTACGAGAACTTTTTAAGGCTAAAAAATACCCGTTAATTATTCCTGCATTTCACACCGCCCCGAAACACATCCTTCGGGATAAGTTCCCGAAGTTACGAGCATGCGCAGTGTGGTCTGATAAGCAGGCAAGGCGGGAGATTCAAAATCTCTAGCCCAGCAGCCACCCACGCCGCCGCGCCCAACGACACGCTGGGATAAAAGTTCCCGTAATTTGCTTTCACATCGCCAAAATACCTGCGACCTTGGAAAAATCCCCACGAAAGTTCTCGTAATTTCGCCAAGTACCTACTATTTAGCGGGTATTTTCTTTCGGGGAGATTACGCGTAGTTTG
The DNA here is from genome assembly GCF_018143015.1 of Lytechinus variegatus. Lineage (NCBI taxonomy): Eukaryota > Metazoa > Echinodermata > Echinoidea > Temnopleuroida > Toxopneustidae > Lytechinus > Lytechinus variegatus. The sequence goes on along the minus strand of NC_054744.1, from coordinate 33,306,871 downwards.
CTTTCACATTACCAAAATACCTGGTATTTTCTGATCGGGGTAAATTTCCCGATCAGAGAATACCTGGAACTGGCGAACTTCGAGGCGGTCTGAAACCACCTACTGAGACTGATGAAAGGATTAGGGAGAAATGAAGAAAACATTTACTTGAAGAAAAAAAATAAAGTCGTCCATCACGGACGGCTTGGCGCGCTTTCGACGTGATGCTATTCGTGTTTTCTGAAGATGGAGAAAATTATTATTCCCCTCTAGAAGTGTGAGACTTCGTTCTCTTGTTTTCCTTATCATGCTAACCATCCTTCCTTAATTTCTTCAGAAATAACCGAACATGGTCTTTACTTTGATCTTTTTAAAGTAAAGTAATTAATACTTGTCCTTAATTTTATCATGTTTTTCATTTTAACCATTCTAATACCCCTCCCTCTAAAAATAACGTACGGTTAAAGGGGACTATAGCCAGTATAGCGACAGAACTGAAATAGGGGGAAGGAGTAAGACGGCGAAGAAGAAGAAGAGGATGATGAAGAAGAAGGAGGAGGAATAGGATAAGTAGAAGAAGAAGAAGAAGGAAAAAAGGGGGGAAAATGAAAAAGAAATCTTTCCATTTCTTCCCTCTTATCTTTTTTTTCTTGGCGGTGATTTTTTTTAGGGTGAGGTTCCCCCTAGATAAATAAATGAATAAATAAATAAATACATGAATAAATAAATGAATAAAATAAATCGACACACCATTGCGCACTACATATGCCTACGTGGGATGGAAACCAGAAACAATGTGTGCTTTGTCAGTATTTGAGGCCATATGGTTAGCAACCATGCAGGGCAAGGTTGCTTTGGTCCATACTTTACTTCTGATCGTTTGCTCTGCTCTTTTGTTAATTGAATAGAGAGAGGTGGATACTTATTATTAGCCTTCTCAAATTTTCAGATGAGGGCCCTTAAAAAGCTAATCGCATATACTCCGCGCAAGTATGTGATCATCGAGTGCGTTTCATACGAAGTTTTCAGTTTATGTTTAATCAGTGGTATTACATTCCTTTCTTTCATTTTCGTTTACGATGGTATAAAGTTCGGGGACAAGTTCACTGATCTATTGTTTATGAATGAGTACAAGATGGATGAATTCTCAATATTGATAGTTTCCGAGCTCTGCCTCACAGGGCCATATACTAATGATACATGGAAATGGCCCTATTCACACCAACGAAACCGACTCCAAACCGATCGATGATATGTAATTGGTCATAACGTAATAGCTTTGATCGGTCTGAATGGGTTTCGCCGGTGTGAATGGGTCATAATAGACGATCTGGCAATATTTCTTTTTGGTACACACACGATAAATCAATGTCACAAAATGGGAAGCAATCATAATGTGTATCATGACATTGCGGAGCCAGGACCATGGGACACAACTATTGACGCTCAATTGCTAATTTCAAACAGCAAGTCTGGTTGGCTGATGGTCAGCAATGAACAAACGGCACATGGAACAATGATAGTGATTGGCCACTTCAGGTTTACTATTGATCGAAACATTCATGCAACTGTGCCTGATGGGTCACTGCTCAGGCAGTGAAATCCTTGCTCAAGCAACTTGATGGATGATTATTATTGGACATTGTATAGAAGGAAAGGCAGAGCGAGGATGGGAGTGGGGGTAAAGAAACAATAAGATTCAATAAAGGGTATCAGAGGCCGGAGTAATTCCTCGTAGCAATAGAAGCTGTTCCGTCTTGCGCATGGTAAGGGTAAGGGTATCAATTGATAACTTCGATTTTCTTCCAGATCACGGGGCAGAGGAAGGAAATGGACACCTAGGTGAACGGAACGAAAGATGCCTCTGCATCCGATTTGATGAACCCCCACCTGCTCTTGAAAACGTGCTAGTCTTTCTCACAAAGAGGTATAGCATGACCTTATATTACGAGGAAAGGGAATTCATGGGGTAAATGTGAATATAAATCAATTGTTACCAAGTCCAGATATTTCTTTTCTTCCTCTTTGTTCTACATAGGGAGCAAAATACGTAAAATATACCAGCGAGTGCGCGAATCTACCGAGCTAATTGCAAAGTTGCTTTTTTAATGTTTCCTTTATTAATATTTGTTTTAAAATGTTTGTATTGTTTTTTTTATTTTTTGGCCATTTAAGGTTAAAAAATCAATATGTCTGGTAAAGAAATATTTTACCCCTAAAGGCATCGTCTCTATCGAATCACTATATTTTTGAGGAGCGCACTTTCCCCCATATTTTTGATGACTATACACGATCTTACCCCTACCTAACTTAAAGCCCCACTTAAATCCCCCACATGCGTAGCACCTGCCGAGCCTTTAAACCATTGCACTTTCAGTAGACCCCACACGGTCTTCAACAAGTTAAGCAGAGACTTGACCGCTTTCTACCCGAGCGATCAGTGTCGAGAAAGGAGTCAGAGAAGCGTGAAAGAGATATCACGCCATACCAGTAGCAGATTGAAGGAAATGTGGGGCGGGAATGGGGGAGGGTCGCACCTCCCAATTTGGGCACAGATTTATAATGTTTGGAATAGAAAATGCAACAAGAATTTCCGTGAAACTGTCGAGGAACGAATTCTTATCTTGACCGACTCGAAAGTCGAAACGCAGGACGCGGGGTTCTGGTACAAAATGGATTTATTCTAACGGGATCAGACCCCCCCACACACACACACACCGGTAGGGTATGAATGCATCAGCAGGAGGGATTTCAGTTAGTATAACAGATGGAATGAACGTAAGTGAAAATAGAACGAGCCACGTAAGGGGGAAAAGCTTGATAGCTTGCACAAGTTCGCTTTCCATGGAATACAAATCTACCCAAGATATTAAGTAAGTGGCTTAATCAAAATTCATCCCTAATGCCTCAACAGCTTACTGATGATTCCGGGGAGGCCTACTTGATATTCGCATTCAATAAGATTCGTTTTACCTTTTCATTTACCGACAAAAGTTATTCAGTTATAAGATATCGCAAGAATCAGCTTTTACTGACCCAATTGTTGTCACTTAGAACACTCTCTACGAAAGCGCTTGAATGACCCGATGTTAGAGGCGTTCATTTGTCAGACAAGTTATCAGATCTGACAACTACCCGCGATTTGATCGGCCGAGAAGCACTCTTTCTATGGTAACTGTCGGATAAAACGTCCGAAAAGTCCTTTCATGAACTGCTCCCCCGATATCTCAAAAAAAATGTTCTCGTGCGACTTATTGCTATATCGCTCCACCCTTCTAGAAATAGCATAGGTGCAGAATGATTATTGCATTTTTTTTCCTGTACCAAATGAATAACGAAATCAAGATAGGTTTATTCCACACATAGGTCGGTTTGTCCACAAAGGAAAATGTTGATTGATTTTCATTTTCACATTTACCATTGAATAAAATTAAATCAATCAAGAAATCACAGGAATTAGCAATTAATTGTTGACCAATTTGGTATCGTGACAGATTAATGCGTTTGAAAGTATAAGGATAAATTTTAATCATGTTAGTTCGTACCAATTCACTTCGTTTTCACTTCTTCGTCAGAAAACAATTCAGTGGTTCAATGCACTTCTTCTGTACATATCAAATTGTACACCTGCTTTTCCCAATCTCCAAGATTAACAACTTTTACAGCCAAGTCATTACACGTTCCGACATTATTACAACTATTGCATTTCGAATGGCAGCCTTGCATTCAGTCGTGAATTTTTTGCCCGTGGTTCATCTCGAGATAGCTATAATAAAAATAAGATATCCTTAATAAAGACAAGGGAGGAGGAGGGGGGGGGGGGGGAGAGAGAGAGAGAGAGGGGGGGGGGAGGGGGGAGAGGGGTGGGGATAGAAATACATCAGTGGCGTATTGAGCCGAAAGTTTATCAGTTTATACAGAGTTGTGAGCGTGGAAGAGAGCGGCCAAAATTGTCGACATTTTTAATACAAAAATCCCATTTTGTGATGACTTCGACATAATATTCAGAAAAATAATATCGTATTTCACCCTTCTCTCTTTAGTTTTTTTGTTTGTTTTCTTTTTTGTTTTGTTCCTTGGTCGTGTTAAGTTTTGAGGCGAGCGCCCCAGGGGCCCCCACCCATCTGTACGCCACTGAAATAAAAGAAGAAAGAGGAGGGGGGGGGGATGAGGGGAGAGAAAGAGAGGGGAAGATTGGGAAGGCTTTCAGAAGGAGATGTCATCTAGTTTATGAATTAGTAATTAAGGGCGAGCTATGCGGGGTTTGACTTCGAACTCAACACGGAGATCTGAAGTATTCCACCACCTCGTTTCACCTGGAGAAATCATCAATATTCTTTTATTGTGCAAGAAATAAATGAAAATTCTGAAAACATCAGTATACCGAACTATGCCCGTTGTTTTTTTTTTTGGGGGGAGGGGTGGTTTTTGTTTAAAAGAAGTTGATCTTCTTCGTAGACTCAATCAGATATGAAGAGTAGAGGTATTATGGTAAATCTGATGTAAGAGTTTAAAGTGATAAAATATTACGTCAAAAGACTGGATATCAGACCACGCATACACGAAGTGCGCAGCTCTGTATAGGGGAGCCTCGAGTTGTAATAAGTATAACATTTGTCATAATCTGGAAATAATGTTGGCTGAAATAATATTGGCAAATGATTACCATGGTTTAGATTGTCAGCGATACAGACAGTCATGTCGGTTGGATTAAAAAAAAATTAAAACTAGGGTTTTGCAGCAGTTCTATTGGAAATGTATGTTTATTCATTGGGCCTATTAATTATCTCTTCAATCGACATTGGATGATAATAATTCCATGTTTTTGAATTGTAACATGAATCATTTGCATCATAATCATACGTCTTCTTTTTTCCTCACCTTTTATTCATCATGAATTAGTGCTTATTCCCCTTCCTTTCCATTCCACTGATGGCATTTTATCTTGAAATAAGTCTGTAATTCGTTTCCAATTAAAAACTCTAATTTCTAATATTTTTTCAACTTAATTTTACAATAATTGTAGAAGCTATAATAGGCACTTTCACATTTATTATTACATGCCCTTGTCTGTTTTCCTATAGGCCTATATAATTTGTATTTTGATGCAACAATGTTATTAGTTTGATAATGTCATCGCGTCTCTCCTAGCTTTCTCTCTCTCTCTCTACCTCTCTCGCTTTCTTCCTTCCTCTCTTTATATTCTAATTGTCCTAAAAATAAGAAACCCTTTCTTTGATACACCAATAATAACAATGTCAAATTGGACAAGTAATTAAGCTTTAATGAGTTTTCTTTCGTTGAATTTGATATATTGAACTTGACATGAAATGAAATGATTTACGATGCCTCGCAATCAGTGTCTAGAGACCTTGAAATACCTGCATCCACAGACCTGAGCTATGGTTTTAGTTTGTAAATACGCATTGATTGTATGAAAGGAGCTGCAATCTGAAGTAGATGCAACGAAAGGACACTAGCAGGCATATTCATTAAAAGAAGGGGGGGGGGGGCGATATTGTTTGATTCTCAGATCCAACGCGATTATCATATCCTCTCTTCATAAAGAAGTGGAAATAATTGTAATTTTGTGAGATACGCATACTTATTGAGATAATTGATCTTGTATTTTACCATTTATGGTTTGACTCTCCAGTAATGTCACTGGATAGAGCTTTCTGTGATCATGGGAATATATGCCAATACACGACATGACTGTGAACATGTTTCGAGGTATTTTATACCGCACCATAGTTTCACCTTTGTGCCCCCTTCATTAAGTTGCAATAATGTTCACATATTCATTGATCAGCAGTAGAAGGGCACTCCTAATTAATTTATTGCTTTTTTGCCTGTTGCCTTGAACAATGCCATGATCAGGGGATTAATCATTTCACAATCGTCGGATGTCATTCCCTCAATGAAATATCATGGTCAAATACCTATATAGAGATGCCATGGAAACTGACGGGGGGGGGGGGGGGGGAGGGAGGGGCTGGAAACTCATACCACCATGGTTAAAGGCATATTTTTAAGAGATGAATTAATGAGCATGTCGTGCATTGGGTATCCAAATTGTGGAGAGTAGCTGGGCGTACCTGGAAAATCTTATCAAAAGGGACAACATTTTTTTCAACAGCTTACAAAACAAATAAATAAACACCGGCTCACTTTTTTTTCTGACAACTAAAAAGTCAAGTAAAAATGTGGAAAACGGTCACCAACATTGGCGGGAACATTTTCCCCTCAAGAAATGTTCTTATATATATATATTAAAGAAAACTTCATCAAACTTCTGTCAGGGGCTGTCTCCCCGCCGCTCCCCCTTCTGTTCGCCTGCGGTTTATAGAGAACATGGACCTATTTCATATCAAAGACGATTCAAAGTTTCAAGTTTTACTTGACATCACAAATCAAGTCCTGTAAAAAAAGAAATCAGACAGCCATGCAGTCATCTGAAATCAGCAGCCAGCCATCTTTGGTCTGTATATCAAATCTATGAAGAACTGTCAAGCCTGATATCCATTCACAAAGCCTATGCCTTATCCCGGGCCTTATCGTAGAGACACGCCAGATTATCGTCCTGGTAGTCGTCCAACACTTCAAAACCTGGGAGACGTTACATAAAACTTGGCGATTGATTGTGAGAAAATTGTTGAAAGCTAGATCATACACATTAATCAATATGATCAATCGTATAGACGTCACTCAACAATCAATCCATAAGTTATATATGTTACAGGACTCTGAATGATCAAATTACAAAAATACACATGATACAAGGATCTGTGAAATTCTGTGAATAACAATGATACAAAAATTGTTCACAGAATTTCTTGCAAAGAGCGCATAGATCCTTCACATTATTTTGATTCAACAGAACAGAATTAGGCATCCTCTGGATGAATTCGGCGGCTTCGCTCCCTCGCTTTTACATCATCAATATTAAATATGTATTTTTGCCCCAAAATGGGGATAACAGGGCTATGGATATGAGCTTGATGTCCATGCGGATAACTATGACAGACCTATGGGATAGGGTTTCATCAGACGGACGAACTACTATATGAATTGCAAGAGAAAACATTCACGAGGACACACCAACACCATTACCAACATTCTACATCTTACATCCTTCGAATACCTGGAGAATAGATATTTCAAATAATATGAGCTCGATTTTCTTAGGTTTATCCCGGTGGCTCTGCCTTGGGATCAACTGTAAGTCCACTATTTAGCATTCTTGCACGTCTTTTGGCCAGCCATAGGACTCGCAGATTTTAGGGCATGGAAACTATCTCTATCGTCAAGATCTTCGAAATATTTCATCTATCTTCTCGATTACATCTGACAGTTACTTTTATCCATACTGTCAGTTGTCTTTGAAAGAAAATATGCTTAAAATGACAAGTTGGTAGCTCGTAGTGCTTTGCACAAAAGGGGAGCGTTTCATGAAAATTGTTCTTAGTGATTTTTCCCGGACTAATTTGCTCACAGTCAATCTTCTTCTTCTTCTTCACCTAATCATCATCATCATCATCCTCTTTTTCTTGTTACACACTTCCCCCTCCAACAGTGCCTTTGTTGCATTAAAGTTACTATCACGGTAACTACAATGGTAACGCTAATCACCAACCAATCAAAATTAAGGATTCAAGACAGGTTACCACTGGTTACTTTTATGTAACGGGGTTCTGGATCCTCTCTACTAATACACCTACTTCCCTAAGGGACGCACAACTAGATACCGGGGGGGGGGGGGCTACAAGGTTGGGTTAATTCAAATAATCCCCCTTTCTTCTTTGAGTATTTTTCCCCTTTATTCCATTGAGAAATGTTCCCTCTTCAATTTCAGATGATTTGTCAGTGGACCATTTTTTTCCCCCTTTGGTGCGGAGTCATTGTTTTTTTGTTTTTGCTCATATAACAAGTCAAGTTTTTGGGAAATAACTTCCACCCCTCTGGATATATCATGGTGCGTCCCTATCGTTTCTGCTTCTTGTTTATCCACGGATGGCAAAAAAAGATTATCGCACCCCCATTTTCATATCTCCCCGTGGCTAATGCATGAACCAAGGCGGGAGTCCCCGATCCCCAAACTATGCTAAAAACGCCCAACAAAGCAAGCATTGCAGAGCTGAGGTCAACTCCGAGATCTCGGAGTGTTGATACCATGCTTTCATCGGGTTCTTGAAGGCTTAGGCCGGTGTCTTGGCTTGGACTTGTTGGGGGGGGGAGGGCATTCTCAATAAAATGAAAAAAGCCCTTCCAATCTCGTCGAAACTCTCTCAAATATGACAGACTGACTGGATAATCAACGAAGGGGGGGGGGGGGGGGGATCGGGCGTGGGGCTCGACTGACTTGACATAACAGAGATCCGGTGAAGAGAGATCGAGATGCTCACAAAGTCATGGATACAATGAAACCCTTCGTGGTGTAGTATGGTTAACAAGGGTCATGAACACTTCAAAGATTAATTTATTTGGTCATAATGAGAGGGTTAGACATATTCGTTCATCGTAACGAAAATACTCAATAAAAAGCATAAATTAATTAAAGATGAATACGAACAGAATTGACTGAATTGAAAATAATCCCCGATTCAAACAAAACATAAAACTTCTTCTACCCACTCCCCTTTAATAATTTAATGGAAAAACCCTAACCCACTCACAAAAAATGACACGTTTAAATGCAGTTATTGCCTATCAGAAAAAAAATGGCAAAGTTCAGAACTCAAACACCAATTTTTACTTTTCAAGCATCATCCATAACTGCTCCATAAACACATCAATCAAAGATATTGTCTTGAATGTAATATCGTTTACTTCCTGCGGGCCAATTTGTGACCGTTCTTTTCTAAATTCTTTACAAAAATAAAGTGGCAATGTACTTTGTCGTTTGTTTTCATGACGGATGCATCTCTTGCGTTGGTATTTTTTTTTATGAATGGTTCGTATTCGCATCTGGGGGTATATTTCTGGCGGCGAAGTGTGGCGTGTGATTGATTCGTTCTAACTCAAATCATTCAAAGACGGATATTGTCGAAGAACAGTAAAGAGGGACTCGAGACTGACTACTTCTTGAACAAAACAGAAAATAAGAGGGTTTCAACAGTTGTCTAATGCCCGTGGGGGTATTCTCCCAAGTCAACAGAAGGATTTCGTCTATGGGGGAACAGCTAAATTGGAAAGATATCGGCAAGCGACCTTTTTTGGCAGAGTTCAAACGCAGTGTCATCTTTCCCTTCAGATTTCAACGATGCCAAGTATCGTTTTAAGGGGTTACATGCCTATTATTAATAATATCCAGATGTATATGGCTTGGGAGTATAACTACAACGCAGCTAGTGGCTGAAGAGCCCGACGAAGCTGCAGCAGACATTATATACATATACATACATAGGCATAAATTTGCAATCAATCTCCAATAATATTGGTATGGCCAATGACAAATGACCACTCATGTGAAGCATGGTCAAGGGAAATGTGAACAGATGTGTAACGACGGTCAAGCGCAAGTGACCGCTTGACCCCAACTTCAGTAAAGCCTGCCTTCTCGGACCTCGAGAACAGTGGGTCAAGATTGCGGACGGTCATTCCAAGAGTAAATATCGGGAAATTGTCGGAATTATTGAGTTTCCTGCCGGCTCGGGGGAATCGCCGAGAGTGAACAATCTTCATCATATTTCTTGACTCAGTAATTCAATAATTTTATTAATATCGCAAGGGATCCCTCTGAAGGCAAAATAGATCGAGCATGCACGAACTAAGTTCAAAAGTTCGAATATCATGACCAGGTCATACGACTTCACCCGTAATCATTTGCTCTTTGAACATGTTGAACCATATAAAGCCGGGATACATTTTTGGAAACATGGACATTAACATGCGTCTTAATTTCATTTCTATTTTTGAATAAAGGGAATCATGACTAGTTGTATATCAATTCGTACAATCCGAATTATTTACATAAACATACAATAGCTTGGAAAGTGAAATAACCATGGTGACAGGCGTGTTTGAGTAATACCAACCAAGACTTCATTTACAATTTATATGTTCTATGTATTTACATCTCCTCACCTTTTCGTCAGATAGGCGAGTATTCCTTCTTTCGGTTCGCCCAGAGGTCTTTCATTCTCCTCTTTCTCCTTTGGCTGGTATTTACACTTGCACCTGAAATCTGCTGGGTCGGTCAGACTGTCAGACAGTATGCCTTTTTGCGCTTTTCCAGTGATTAAAGGCGATGTTAAGCACCAATATGCCTTTTGCAAAGGTGTTTCGTCTTTTAAGGCTTGATTGAGTACACTCTTAAAATGTTGGGCAACATACTGTCCACACAACAATTGGTCATAAAATTATCAAACTTTGGGTAGTTTTCAACCAATACTGTACAGTTTTCACCCAAAGCACGCATTATTGGTTTAAAATTACCCAGAATTTGAACTTTTAACCAATTGTTGTGTGGACAGTATGTTGCCCAACATTTTTAAGAGCGTTGCTGGTATACATAATGTCAATATTCTGACCAAAACATATTAAGAACATGACGAATTAATGAATAGGATTTTTAATTCAACAATTCCTCGGTTTGCATGAAGAATCCATATCCTAATTATTCCAATTGTCATTAAAATGTACTCAATAGATTGACAAACAAGGATGTGAAGGGAATTTTGAATGATTATCCTGTTATGATTGTATTACTGAACGAAAAATCCCTCATGCGACGATGGGATGCACTAAATATGAAGATGGCAGTAACCTACATGTAGATGGAAAACAACCGCTAAGAAATGACATCAAACGGTAATGTGTTCCTCCATTTCATTATCTGTTTCTTCTTGTTGAATATTCATTGATTTCAATTACCAAGAATGTAATTGTATAACATCAAATGAAAAATCAGTAAGCTTCCACATGCAGGGTAACCCTAGCCATACATAGACAAAATTAATGAGCAAATGTCGCAGGAGCAAATTTCCTGTCACCTATTATACACAGGACGCTGAAGCTTGAATTCTTATTTTAAGCAGTTTAGTGGGGTCTTTGATAATGATGCTGTTGTCGGGGGGGGGGGGGGTATATACATATTTGTTTAGCTATATGACTAATAATACATTCGGTCTTGAATAACATGAAAAAATGAAGAATTTGAGATTTTTCACCCTTTGATTGGTTAATCGGTTTCATAATCAATAATGGAAGTTTGTAATCTTTGTCATCTGCACATGTACCATTGCACGTATCCTGTTAACTGTGTATAAGCATACCAATACTTGCCATCAAAGTGGTGTTAAATATCATGTCTGTGCCATTGCATAAAACTTTCCGCTTTTATTTTCGTTTTGTTATTATCATTTTTTTTCTTATCATTATTTGTAAATAGTTTAATTATTGGTCTGTGTTGACCCAATTAAACGTACAAAAATAATAATAATGATCAAATTTGTACCTATATATACATAAAACATGATAAAAAGCTTTATGTCTCGGGAAGCCATGCCAATGAATGAAATCATGAGAATAGTCAGAAAAAAATTGCTCTAAACTCTTGGAACCCTAACTAATTTGTTGGTTAAATGTTTAACATTTATCTAAAGTTATTGTAAAAGTACACTACAACAGGATAGGATGAACTAGGATATAGAGTACTTTGGAGGCAATTAATTTTGAATCTTTCGGACAAGTGCTTCATGGTAATGAATCCCTCTTTTGTACTTGTTATCATGTAACTATTCTTAAAAGCATATTCACGATATGATCAGAGCAAACTGAAACACATTAGCTGGGATGGGGCAAATCGAATTTGAATCGCAACCCGGTTATACGTGGAATATCACCACGTTTCTCAACATAAACAAATCGGCATGGATATAGTTTACACAGGAGAAAGGTGCTAAGCAGAAAGTGGCGCATGATCATTTTGAAGGGGGGGGGGGGAATACAATCTAACGATGACAAAGTTGTTTAATCAATTAAGCGGGGATAATGAATAATATTTGATTCTCATTATTCCTTCCCATTTCTTCACTCCTCCTCTTTGTACTACTTTGAAATCATGGGGGGGGGGGGGTTGGGCATTGTCACCCCTCTTATAGCGCCGCACACTGTTGCTAAGATTTGCATCTCTGATTGACACTATTACATCCATCTCAATCCAAGATGTGAAAACATTCTCCTTAGGTATGAATACATGAATGTGTTATCTTCTCCAAATTTCATCAGGGATGTACTATATACATGGTATACTAAATTTTTACATTGAAGTCTTTTCTGGCTAAGAATTATGTAAGCTTGGCTATCAATCTTAGACTATGCATGGGCATTTTGCGAAAAACTAAAACGTTATATATATTTCAAAATCCTCTTCCATTTTTTTTTATCATTCTGCGTCCCAAACTTCACGTCATTATGGTTGGCGGAGGCTGTTTCCAAGGGTGTCATATGACACGCTCCTTCCAGAGGTAGCAAACAATTGTTGAGAATTACCATGGGAACCAATGGCTTCAATAAAGTAAAGAAAGAGTTGATTCCAATTTCGAAAATTGAGTTTCCTTGTGCATAAAAGAGTGCAGAGTAGACGCAACCATCTTTAATGGAAGTTAGTAAGTATCAAGGCGACCTGCAGGCCTTCCGATCTTGAATGCTACACTTCTTTTCTTTCTATAAATTTATCCATCTTATACTACCGCCCCCCTCCTTTTTATAAAAAAGGTGGCTATTAAACAATCCTTTCAGATGTCGTCTTTGGAAACACAAGACAAGGCCACTGAAAATTGAAAGTTTGTATTTTAAGTATGTATGCATGAGTGTATGGTGGGCTGAACAGAGTTACAAGCAATCACAATTCGGAGCACCGCAGCCACCCCCCCCCCTCCTTCCTCCAGGTACAACAGTCTCTGCATTGCTTCTGAATGTAAGAATAACCATGTACATACAGTAACACGCAAAGGCAATTACATGTCATGTACGTAGGTGCATATTTATGGTGAAAAAATAATAACTTTTTTTTCATTTCCACCACATCAGACTTTTATCTATTGTTCTTCATATTCGCAAATAGTGTACCCCCCGTCCACATGCTGTGTCAAAGGGACGGAATAACAATTCACCTCTATTTTCGCAATATAGGTGTCCTTTTCATCTTTTCATGACCTATACTCGACTTGTTCAAAAGGAGAACGGAGGTTGTTTCATCTAGGGCAACGCCAGCACGAGATTGACGCAATACCAGTGGCCTACCACCAGCAAGCCATCTGGTGTCCAATTCTCCTCCAATTATCCAATATCAGGGCTCCGTATCACAAACTGATAACCATGGGTCGTAAGACTTTTTTACATGATTTATTGTATCAACCACAGCGCACAACCATTATTCCAAATCGATCGTATTCTCACTTGCTAAGTTTGTAACAAGTTTCCCTTTGTCTACGGTAGATGTTAAAATGTTGCAAAAGTTATCCAATGTGCGTATTTTTTGATTGTCCGGAAAAGTAAAAGTAAAGTACTACCGGAAGTATAAAATAAGTGTCTCTGTCTTGAGACAAGGGGAAGCCGGGGTGCCCAGTGAATTATAAGAAATGGAGAAAATTGAAAATAAAATGGGGGGAGTAAGATATAGGCCTATCATTAAAACAAAGAAATGCTTGTATGAAATCGATGCAAACTAGATGAAATATTATGTTGAATCAGCCACAGCGCAATCAGGAATATGGGACCAACTACGGTAAGATTTTGGTGTCCAACAGGTCGAAATGCACAATTGCTGTACACTTGAGAGTGTAGTCGACTTTCATACTTTAAAGGCGTTGACCGCATACCATCGCATTACGAAATAGACCCCATCACATCACACTACACCCACATATTCACATTCGTGTGAGTCACTAATTATGCTATGTAGTATGGATTGTGTTGAAAGAGAGCTAGCATCAAGCCCCTCTTGCATCACTCGACATCTTCAAATCAAACAGTACAGATGCGAAGTTTGGATCTTTATTATGGAGACACGAGGAGGTGTTCTGTGATCCTGAATTGAATGCCACAAGGAAGTTAACGATTTTTTGAATTAATATATATATATATATATAATGAGCTACGGTGTACATTACAGGGCCACATGGTGTTTCTAGATTCCCAAGGACCTTCAGGTGTTAGAAATACATCAGAGAAGAGATTGGATTGAACATACACTGAAGAACGTCCAAGTAACTACCAGATGTGTTCAATAGCTGGTAATATAACACCCAAAAATTAACAGTGGAGTAACACGGCTGCAGGTGTGATCATCTTCTTACACCAATGACCAGATTAACACCAAAGTTTTTGATGTGTAAGATCTTCGGTGTCAAGGATGATAAGTCTACCACTCGGTGTAAATTAGAGGACCCGCAAGCGAAAGACATTCACCAAATGATGTCAACACTACGAATAGATTGTGTAACAACTAACACAATAAATTCAACGCTTGTGTTCGAGTCTAGAAACACTTGTGCCATAGTTCAACAATACTGTGTTTGAAGTTTAGAGAGAATAGAGAAAACCACTACGCATTCTATGTCACTGGTGTACAGATGGGGGGGGGGGGTTGGAGGTCTTGGACCCCAAATATTTTCATGACCAAGAGAATGATATGTCAAAATATATCTCAAAAATAGAGTTTGTTATAAACAAAACGTTTTCGTTTTTGAAAAAAAATAATGTTTCCCCATACGTCATGTTTGCCCCCACCCCTCAAAATTGTTGGCTCATTAGTTTCTCGGTACTGCTTACCGACTAAAAACGATGACAGAAAACAGATACGAGAGACGGTCAAGACCCCTCAAATATTAAAATGAATTATAAAAAAATGTGATAAAAAAAGATCAGGGCCTACAAGAAAGGAACGAATCAAATACTGAAATAAAAAATAAAAAAGTCTCTGCGATCATAAATTACAATAACCAACTTTGGTTTGTACTTCAGTTTCATATTAAATTTTCAAAGACCTAGGTGAGCGCTGCAAGCTTTCATCTATTGACATTGTTTAATCATTGAAGTCAATCTGAGATATGCAAAATAATTAAAAACAGAACTTCAAAAGACCCACCGCATTAGTGACCTTACTGGACCTGACAAAGTAGACATCTATCCTATCTTTGACGCCACAATGTATGCGATTTATTGGGATAAAGCAACAATCCTTCGCAAAAGACGATATCAACGCCGTCGGGTCTCCGCATTTCAAGTTAAAAGTTTATTCTGGTATTGTACAAGATAAGAAGAAACAGATTAAATAAGTGCGGTTAGTGTGTATATATAAATTTTCCTGCCATTGCCGTGATTACTAATCACAAAAGGTTAGTTATTTTGCTTATACACCGATACAGGGCACGGTCATTGTGCTTGAATGCCATGTTTGCTGTTGTAATCTAAGGCAAGCGCCGGGTACATGTCATTTTCAATTGTTATGAATTAATCTGAGATAAGCATACGACTTCATAAAAGGTCGACCGAAACTTTGCGTCCTTTCTTGAATTTAAAGTAAAAGAACAGACCCCCCCACAAAAAAAGAGTATAAGCTGTGGTAAAATATGTTGAATATTTTTAGCGATAATCGCTGGCAAAAGCAAGATATACGTCTATACAGTTAAAAGTGTATTTCGGTTTTATAACTGATATCATAGTGAAAACACTTCAAAAAGTGTAAAAAGAGAAGGAGTTTCGCATTATAAAAATCAAGAAGCTGTTTATCATACCAAGACTTGTTTACTTCCCTGCAGACCACATACATAATAACACTGTCATTGTTTGAAAGAGAATGAAGAAGACATGATAACAACTTCTTGAGGAGGAATGG
This sequence comes from Lytechinus variegatus, assembly GCF_018143015.1. Taxonomy (NCBI): domain Eukaryota; kingdom Metazoa; phylum Echinodermata; class Echinoidea; order Temnopleuroida; family Toxopneustidae; genus Lytechinus; species Lytechinus variegatus. Next base: position 33,291,048 of record NC_054744.1, on the reverse strand, counting down.
TAGATATTCCATTGGAATGTCTATACATTGTAATGTGAGTGACGTGTTTACCAACTGGCCCACGAGAGTGTCATTTTGGGCGACCTTTCAAAGGCGCCACCGGCAAGGTGCTTCTTATGAATTGATATACGGAGCATTTATAACAACTTTCTCCTATTTTCCTGACACCGATACCCTTAATCTAGTTTCATATAATTGAGAGATTTTAGTATTTTGAGACTATGTCAGACTGATTTATTTTTAATCCTGATTGACTTTTTTAAGAATGCGACACTGGGCTTATATGGTTCATTAGCCATTACACGCTGGACGATGCAATAAAAATATTTTGGATCCTCATTCTTGGCAATATTGTTTTCCTTATTAGTTCAATGATTTTATATCTATATGTTTTTGCATCAAAGATTTTGCCAAGAAAAAAAAAGAGAAATAAATAAACAATTTCCAGTACGTTTTTTTTTTTTTTTTACATTTTTGGCGTAGTGAGCCACATATTTTGAGGGGGCCAGATAATAGTGGAGGGGACAAAGATTCTAAAACGATGCGAGTGAGCAAAGATTTTGACATTTTTGACAATAAAATATAAATTTTGATTGATTTTTGAATAATATTAAGAAAATTCTTGAATATTTCCTTCTGTCCTTTTCCTTTACCTTTTTTGTGGGGGGGGGGGGGGGGCAGAAACCCCATCCCTTATCTATACCGCCCGTCTATGGCATTGTAAATAAATGGAGGGGAGGACCCTTAGCCGTATTTCTTATTATATTCACAGGTTAAAAACTCACTGATAGAGTCATATTGTTGTTTCCACTTTAAAATGCCCACTATCGAACAAGGTTTATCCTGTTTATTGAGAACGTTTGTAAGACTTTCAGTTGTGTAGTCTACGGTATGACGTCATACCCATGGCGCTAAAAATCCAAACACTGCCTCCTTTTTTCTATTGGAAGCTGTGTGCAATCTAAAACACGCATGAGGAAGGTAAAAACGGAAAGAAGTGGAATGGAAACATGATGATGATACCAAATATGATTACGTATTTAACATGACCAACAAGTATAACACCACATAATAGTGCTCAACGACAAACTGGTTCAGAAAGTTTATACTGAAGGGCGGCCTTCATTGCCTTTGACATTTTGAGTCAAAACGTGCCACGTCGACCTGAATAAATTGTTACTAGGGAATACTACATGCCAATTAAATGTTGCATTCCCATGACTCGTTTCAGTAACTGCATCAGAGGATCGGGTTGGCTCAAATAATGTATCACTTTGACTTGTAAATCACATCTCCCCTCTACTAAAAGTAAAAGATTCACCTCTCAATTTCGATCACACACAATTATCATTCGCATGGCAGGAGAAAAGACGTTTGTAAGCTGAACCTGATCTCTTAAACTGACAATTGACGTTGATCTTTTGATAATCAAGTGGATGCAGAATGCTTGTAAACAACGTCAAGATAGCGAAATGTCTGTATGAAAAGAATGATCGAGGCAGAGGAAGAAAATGGCTTTAACAAAGAATTTCAGGTAGTGTTCCCTCCTCTTAACTGAACCTGGTGAGATGGATGTAAGAATTATAAGGAAAGAGAGAAGGAGGACATAAGGAGGGGAAGGGGGAGAGTGACGAAGCAGAGGGACAAAAGGGGAGGGTAGGTAGAGGGTAGAAGTAGGAAAAGAGGAACAAACAGAGAGGGGGAGACAGTGAGAACTAAAAAAAAAGGTACAAGGGGGTTGGGGGGAGTGGCCTATATAGGATATTTTGATGGGGGTGGGGTGTTGTTTACCTCTTCCCGCCTTTTTCCGATGCCCCCATCTACATCAGAAACGCCCTTGGGAGGAGGGAGGGGGAATGGATGAGCAATCGATGATGATGGAACGAAATGGAGGGATCAATAGGCATATTAGTTAAAGACACGAACGAGACGAACAGAAAAGAGGTGGTGAGGTAACATATTCCAAATAGACTGAGAAGCCATAGATATAAACCGTTTATTTTACAAGATTATCTTCAAGTGGAAACGGATCACAAGCTTTCAATCTCAGGCATGCGAGGATAAGAACGGAATTTTCTGTTTATATTACCATAGATTATTAAGCACTTGTGGCAAGTCATCGAACGATTTTTAAATGTCATCTCATCTTTTTCCAGACGAGCTCTTCCGATTTAGAAATGCATTATGAGTTTTAAACATAGGATAGCAATCATTCGAGCTTTCTATTTCAATGGAAAAATAATATTGAAGATTTAATTGTCATTGATGCCTGTCAGTCAGAAACGGGATGTTAATTTTAAGGGATTAAACATGTCTCACTAGCTTTTCTACATGTAGTTTTGAGATTATTTTTTCTTCGAAGATGAAAGAATGTGATGCTTTCTTTATAATAACAATACGAAATTCAGACATTAAACCACAAAAGGGAAGTCTTTAGGAAGACATTTCAAAATATGTCCTCTAATAAGATATTAAGGATATTACTAATATTTATTTTTTACATTTTATCATGTTCAGGAAAATACATCATAAAAAATCACAATATTTACAAAGGATTTATAAATTAAAACAGTATCTTCCAGTCTGAATGCCCAACGATTATTATGAATTATTATCATCTTCAACTTTTATCTCCATGCGTGCTGTAGACAGTAGCATGTGTGGGTATAGCTGTCATAACACCAATCTGTCAAGTCCTTCAACATTCTACAGTAATAAATGGAGGAAATTGGAATGAACCCATACTTGTTGAGTAGTCTAATGGAGGGGTAGATTTCTTACCGCCCAGCTATCAAGAAAGTAGGACGGGGTTAGCCCTCATGATTATGGTGTCTCGGAGTGCTGGACAAGAAACTGAAAAAGAGTAAAGGGTACTAGTCAACCGGAGACCTGCACAGCTGCAATAGGTGATCTTTGCACAATATTCAAATCTATAAAACACTGCACTTTATTGTTCAGTGTACAATCCATTAAATAAATTTGATGCACTTATCATGTTTATGGTATCCCATAGCTTTCGTTGTCGTTTTCGCATAACGTGTGTCCGAAAGATCGTTAATTCCTGTAATATATATTGTACACTGCCCATCAAGACAAATTTACATTGTCATGATTATTAGAGATTCCTATTCCTATAGTTTGGCGAGTAAATTGATAATCATGTCTGTTTGATCGCCTCTGTATTTCGCTTTAACTTCCGGGGTTAAAGATTTTTGACATGATTATATAGGCAAAGCTGTAAATAACAATCAAATGAATTCACAAATGTGAAATGTCCGTGCTTTTTGTCATTTCGTTTTAAGGTTTTTAAAACATTATTTTCTACAAAACTATCACTAATGACTTGGGCATTATATTTCCGTCTTATCCAATTATCAAACTCATAACTATAAACTGAGCTTTTTATGCTCAAATTTAAGGGATTAAATGCCTCTGAGTTTTATTATTTTTGATATATATATATATATCTATATATATATGAAAAGACTATATTGGCCGTTCTCATCAAGCCAGCAATCAGGATGTTGAACTGCCTTGCGACGGTGCAACCAATAACAGATGTAAGAACAGAACATAATAATGCTGTTTACTCGAAATATAAATAGCTAGCGAATGCATTCCTTTCTTTTTCTACTTCTATTGATCTAATTGCAGAACTAGTTCATCAATACACAGAAAATTCTCCCTCCCTTTATATCTCTCCCTTTCTCACTCCTTCGTTTGAAACAATGAAACATTCGAAATTGACATTTTCACTCCCATGTCGCCTTGCTATAACTCGTGCTGTCGAAAGCAAACTGTTCGATGAAAATTAATTGTCAACGTGAATGGGGCGTATAGAATGGACTCAAAAGTCTGGAGGGACAAGGTCGCTGCTATATCTGTCGTATTTTCATCCAACGGTTTTTTATTATTATTATTATTTCCGAGCATGCAGGGATGCAACAATAGATTGAAAATGTCGGATAAATAATTGTCACGGCTTCCACTTTCTAAAAGTAGACCTTACTCTCTTATCATTATTATAAAACTACCATTGAAACTTCCCTGGATATCGTTGTTGAAAACGGCTTGAAAGGTCGTCATCATGTTTCCTCCCTTTTTGTTGTTGTTGTTGTTTGCTATCTTCAGAGATGGCGTATGGGGGCGTAGCGTCGGCCGCCCACATATTTTTAAAGTAGTAAAAATGAGGATATAAAGAGAGAATAGCGGGGAAAAAATAAGACGGAACCCTCCCCATAAAAATACCTTCGTGTCACCCCTGATTATATCCTTTTTAATTTCTTTCATTTATCGACCTGTGAATATAATAGAATATATATAAATAGTAAATACAGAGGGGGAATTTTTTTCATCTTTACTAGCAAATCTTCACATGGAATCGCTTGTTATGGGTTTGTAATAATGCCCGAGTTATCATTTATTTTCATAAAAAAATAATCATATGATTTTCGTTTCACATTCTGGTGGTATAAATATCACAAAGCGGCCACCTGTAATTCCTGACATGCCGTGATAAAGTACACGCGGGAGAAGAAAGTCTATACAATGACGTGTAATAGAAACGCTTGTTCCAGTTTTCTCCCACTAACTCACGCAATTTACTTTAGCCTTGTCCTTAATCTAAGGGGTCGTGCGCGGAATGGGGGCCACTCTCCCAAACCTTAAAACAAAATGAGATTTTGAGGCAAACAATTTCTCCCGTCTCTTTCTATTTCTCCAACCATTTACTGTCCGAGGATACATCAAAGAAAATGATTTTGTTGGTTGTCTGTGCGTAGCTTCTCGAAATAGGATCCCTTTATTACATTTTGAATCGCAGATGCACATTATTTTGTCTGCAAAATGTTAATCGGTTCCCTTTGGATTGAAAGCATTGAAATTAATACTTTGACACTTTGTGCTTTAAGATAAGTTGTAGGGCCATTTCTTCAACAATACTGACCCGGTTTATCACCGTAAAAAATTGCATGAGGAATATGCTGCAACTAAATGGAAGAGTTATGGCGTATACGACTTCTTGTTATACGGTTACATAATTATTAGGTTACATTCTGTTTCAGTATCTTCATTCCATCATAAATTTAGGCCTACATAGAGAAGTATTTTATTGATTTATACTCCACGACATAATGGGGAAGCTGCTCGCATATGACGTCACAAATAAAAAATGACATTCTAATAACTATTTTTTAATCGTTGATGGAATTTCCTCAAACCATCGACAATATTTGTCATTACTTGTTCTTTCTGTTAAGTGTACAGTAAAACCTTTTGTCAGGGTGAACTTTCCTTATAGGCCTTTAAGCAAAGTAAGAGTAATGCTCAATCACTTTATCACTCAATACCAGTGAAGAGCACAGATTCTATGAAAGATATCAAACTAGAGGCTTAAAAGCAAAACCCAGATGTTAAGATACAAATGACGATTTAACCTTATAAATGTCATATTTTGCATTTCACTAGGCTATATGCCATAAGTATTCAGTGGTGTAATGAGCCAAAAGTCCTAAGGGGTCAGGCGTATCGGACCAAATTATTATATTGAAACAATCGAGCGAGTGAAGTGAGCGAGCAAAAAATATCGACATTTTCACTGCAAAAGCCAATTTTGTGATAGATTTTTTTTGTTTACATAATTCAGAAAAGATATCATATTTCACCTTTCTATCTTTTCTTTCAGTTCCTTTCCTTGTTTTTTCTCGGTCAAGGGCACCCCAAGCCCCCCCCCCCCATCTGTACGCCACTGACAGTATTGGAGAGGTAGGATTGTGTAAAAGAAATAAAAAACGAAATGGGATGTACAGTCAATCCTTGCTTTCATCTCAACATCAATTACACGCCGACCGCTCTTAGTCTAGAAACTTAACGACCGTCATGACCATGGCTACTATTTGAAACACTCACAGATGTCGTTCATCAGAACCTTAAAATGTTTGGTAATCCCTGAGACGCTTTGACCAACTCTGCGACCAAGGATGATTTTTTTTCTTTCGCGAACTCAACATCTTCGGTAGACGAAGTGCCTTTGGACATTGACCGGCTTGTCAGCCTTTTGTGATTCATGCCTGCGAAGCGTGCACTAAGATAAACTGATAAAGCCTTAAACGGTCGATTTGAAAATGCTTTCTGGCGGCCATCAATACAATGGGCAGATGACAAAAATACTAGTGACATGAATCAAAGTTGGCATTCATTTCACTATTGACTGCTTCTATTTCCCCTCCTCTTCTTTCTTCTTCTTTTTCTTCTTCTTCTTCTTCTCGACTTCCTCCTCCTTCTTCCCTTTCTCTGTACTTTACTTCTTCTCCTTCTCTCGCCCCCTCTTCTTCCTTCTTCTTCTTTTCTCTTTTTCTTCTTTCTCATTTTCTTCCCTCTTTGCCTTCTTTTTCTTTTCCTCCTTCGTCTGGCTCCCTTTCTCCTGCTTATGTTTCTACTCCTTTGTCCCCTCCTCTTTCTCCTTTCCGTTTTCTTGCTCCTCATCTTTTTATTACCCCTTTCTTCTTTTACGTCCCTGTAACCAACCGATATTGGTTTTATGATTTTTATTCTTCGCTTCTACAGCCATGCAAGAAGAAGTGAATAGAGTGGCCAGGGGCTAAAAGCATTATTTAAGATATAATGTGAATACTTTTAAAGTAACTTTCTGTATTAGCATGATTAGTTTGGACATTGATAAATCCCTGCTATACTAGAGTATGATGAATGTGAACACTACAAGCTTATGTTCACGCGACACACACATTCACATTACTGAAATTCGTTACATTCCAGTGAGTGGATGGTATCCTTAAAACCATGAAACGGCTAAGTGAAGGGAACAGAACTTGAGACCATTCAGCCAAGCGGTGTCAACTCTCAAGAGAGAGAGAGAGAGAGAGGGGGGGGGTTGGAGGGGGAGCGGGTTGGTGGAGCGAAAAGAGTGAGGTATTCACTGTCGTGATTACAAAATCCCCACATATCGAGGAGCTTAGAATAGATAAGATGAACACGAAATCAAAGAGATATTTTCTTTAAATGTATCCCAGTATAACACGGGAATGAAAGGAATCATACAATACCACTGTTCCTGTATTCCGGCTTTTGTTTTCTTTTCCCAGACCTCATTTCGTCAGAAACAAAGTACGTCTCCCACATCGTACAGTTCTGCCTTGTTATTTTTTTACAGCCAGTGTATCCATTAAGTACCCGTGCACCGTTTTAATGTTATAAATAGATCAATGTAAAAGCAAATATTTGAAGAGAGCAAGCAGTCTTGCGTTTCTCTACATATTTTCATCGTTTCCATGGGGATCACTTTTCTTTCGACCGATTCATCCCTAGCATCCTCCCAAGAGAACACTACAGCTTATTAAGCGTTGGCACGAATGTGATATGTCACAATCACACTGGCGCAACCGAGTACAGACCGACGAGAGCTATTACGTTATGACCAAATGACATATCATCGGTCGGTTTGAAATCGGTTTCATTAGTGTGACTTTAACATACATTTTCAAGCTCTTGAAATATTCCAATAGGGAAGGGGGGGGGGGGCATATGGGGCAAGTTGAGCAATTTGACATCGTTTTTTTTTCAAAGGTCACAATGAATTTCAGTGTGGGGGTAGAAAGTTATATATAGGTGAAACTATTTCCCAAGAATCAAATTTGAAGGCAAGTTACTTATTTCTACAATATTATTATTAGTCATATCAATTCTAACATGCAAAATGCAAAAAGTGTCACAAATAACCCCGCCTTCCCCTATAGCAGAGGCAAAAACATTGTCCGGATTAAGGTAACACTTGTAAAGACGTCGAGCCTTACTTCCTCATGCACCAGTTTCACCAAGTATATCTTATTGCAGTCACATGGTGTATATGGCAAATCTTCTAAGAAATGATAACGAAAATTTGCATAAAAATGATTTGAATGGAAGGTGGTACACATATCACACCTATTCGTATTGTCTTAACAGCCCCCCCCCCCCTGCAAACACACACCCCATACACTATAGATCGTTGCACATCTAATATGAAGGGGCATGCTTTAATGAGCAGTCTTGATCATTCTGCTGGCATGGCTGGTGGATGGGTGGATTGACAGATGACTAGATGGATGTGCGCAAGGATTTACTTACATTACTTCAATAAAGAGATAAGATATTATATTGTTTGGAAAATTAGATCTTATAAGGGCTTCTGCCTGTTTATTAATGATTAAGAAACGTGACTTACCAAGAGTTGGGTCATATTCATTGATGAATCGCCGTGTAATAAACTTCACAGTCAGGGCTAGAAAGAAGGAATAATGAAAAAAAAAACATACCAGTATCACATGTAAAACAAAAATGCTAACAACATTATGAAAATCTAGAACGAAATAAGGCATTAAAATCACAAATCGATTCGTATAAACATGAAACAAAAAGGAAATACAATGAATGCATTTTATTTAATTATCAAGAATAATTTTTGGTTTCCTTTTTCGACGGTGACATTCAAATATCAATATAAAGGAATTAATTTAGATATTCGATACTATAACAGAATCTCGATCAGATTACTTAATATCTACAGAAGATATGTATATACATTTTCCTCATGGATGGCGAAACAGGGGATTCTGAGGGGAAAGGGGGCAGGTAGCCCCCAAATGAGTTGAGAAGAAAGGAAAAATCATGTTATAGAGAAAAAGACATGTAGGATAACAGGTATATGTGTCAACAATAATAATCAAACTAAATTTTGGTCTGACCCCGTAACAAAGTGCGATGAACGTATGGTCGCAGGCGATTTCATAAAATTGCTTCTTGTAAAAATAATTTTCTATGTACGTGTATGATGTAATCAGTTACCACATAACCTTTTCCTGCAGATGCAATTCATACTGTATTTTGATAAAATTGTCTTATTAGTTTTAATAAGAAAATAATTCAAATATTAAGTAGAAATATAGATTTTTAAACAAAAATGCGCACTCATTTCCAGAAATGCATGTATATGAAAACAGCCTAGCCAAGGATCTATCCCCGGGCTTATACCACTGGAGGGACCACTCGGCCTCGGCAAACCCCACCGACAATTGTAGGCGGTTAGCAGGTTACAGGCCACTCAGGTCACACCAACGAAACCGATTAAGAACGATCAAAGCTACAGTATTATTTCAAATGGCATTTTATCGGTTGGTTTGGAGTCCGTTTTGTTGGTGCGGCTGTCGCATTAGACATATGGCAGCCAGGCGTAATAACGATTGAATCAGTCTTCACCCCGGAGTCTGCGACCCGATGTTGCCCGAACGCGATCACCGTATCGTCACCCCGTAACGTATGGTTGATGATGACTTCTGATAACAAACACACCACAACTTTACCCGACCATTATTCATCTTTACTGATGTAGATTCACAGTAATCACCAGATGCAATGCACATGCCACTAGCAAAATTACTAAGTAATCTCTCGACCAAAAAAAAAAATGCAAGCCCTTTTGTATATATTGTTCTATTTCATTCATAAAATATACTGTTGTCAACCATTTAAAAATTTAGGAAGGGAAGACTTGGCCCTTTTCAATCCCGTGGGCAAGAAAAGACCAGAAACTCGTTCAACAAGGGGGAAGACAAAATTCCAAAAATCGCGATTTTAAATCTTTGGGGGTAGGGATTAAAATGGGTGAAATGACGATGCTCTTTCATACTCCCAAACTGTTAACTAATGTTAGCTAATACTTTTCGGTAAGAAATCATGGCCTTGTATGTTGGTAAGGTCGGACACCAGTCCATGAGTCTCTGTGACAGTTTTTAATTGTCTGGTGTCAACATGATCAATGCTAGATTCTGTACAGATTCCGGATCGCTGATATTTCGTGATTTCTACCAGGTTCATTGTAATCAATAATTCAACAACAATAACAAAGAAAAATTCTGAATGAAAATACCAATGCTAAAGTGGCCCTAGTGTAGCCCCCCCCCCCCCCAAGGGGAAAAATATATATATAATCGTCAATATGAACACAAGGCTGTCAAAGTGAGCGAGACAGGTAACAAAGAAATTGACTTTATTGAATGCAGAGAGGGGCAGATATTTTTTTGTTTCATTTATTTTATGTTATATATTTCTTTTATGGAGGGGGCGGGCTGGAATCTATTCATTCAAACAAAATATTTCCCCAAAATCTCCACGATTCCGGGGCAATTGATGGGGTCACCTGCACGGAACGATTAGAAAAAATGTGTCAATTTTCGACTAGTATTGTTAACGTTTCTCTTTGTGATAACAGTCCCAAGCCATATTTGATAAGTTGCCTTAATAGTTCCCCCAGGCTGTTTTCGCTCCTGTTCTATAACGTCTCCCATAAAACGACGGAGTTTGGGTCTGGTACGTCAAAACGAGCGTGCGACCTATATTTTAGGAAATAATAAAAAGGGTGATGAATGTGAGCTATTTCAGAAAAAATGAGTTTCGCATTTCACCCTATAGAAAATCAGAAGATCATGTATTCAGGGCACAATTATTGTCGTCAGGTGTGGATCAACGAATTTGGAAAGGGTGGGCATAAAAGTTCATAAATTATGTTTTGAAAAACTAATTCAGGCCTACCAGTTTTTTTTTCAACTTCTAAGTGTAGCTCAGCCTCTTCAGAACCTATGAAAACCAAAGCTAAGAAAAATTCAACAATAAAAAAAATACAATAAAACAAACGGAGAGTTGAGTACTTCAAACACCGGACATGGTGGCTCAGTGGTAGAGCACCCGCCTCATGAACGGGAGGTCGTGGGTTCGATCCCTGACCGAGTCATACCAAAGACTTATAAAAATGGGATCTTCTGCCTTCTTGTCAGGCGCACGACGTATGAGAATGGGGAAGGGTAATAATAACATATTATGGAAGAACAGCTTACAGCTGAGAGTGGCTACCCTGGGTAAATAAGAGTTATTATTATTAAAAGAGGTGGTATTAGGATGAGTGCTTACTCAAGGGCTTAGCCTTTTTTTTCATTTCAAACTTGCGAATTCAGTAATAAAACTCAATCTGTCAAAATGATCTGAAATAATCTATTCTCAGGTTTTCCTACAAACGCTCGATCAACAAAATATCATATCCAACATTAAAAACGGAAAAAACACCTTTCTGTGATGTAAATTTTCATTTCTGAAAAAAAAATCCTGAATAGAAAACATTAAAACGGAAAAGGAAAGGTTTGATGGTTGATGATCTGTCATGTACTATGGGTATGATTTGTTTTTCATAGATCGTCAGTCGCAAGTGACACACTAGGGGTTCTGCAGTTTAGACCTTTTTTTTTTTGGGGGGGGGGGGTCCAGAACGTTTGTGGCTATTTTCGTTTTCTTTTTGTTATTGTTGAAATACATATTTTCCTTCATTCTACTTTTTCATCAGATCCAAGCTTTTTCTTGGAAAGGTTTTGACACCCTACATATGCACGCGGCGACAGACATCAACATGATCACGCGACAAATGTCAAAATACATTTGGATGTTTCAGGAAAACAAGGGGCGTGGCCTAACGAGAGCAAATCTCAAGGATTTGAACAGAATATTTAGCATTCCAATACCTCGCCAGAGCTACACACTTAAAATATATATCTGAAGTAAACTTTTGCCAAGTCTTGATTTTTTAGTAAGTGATATAAACATATGACTGATATGTTTATATGAAAAATAGACATATTGCATATTTTCTGGATAAGCATGTTAACAAGTTCACATACAAGTATCCAAGATAGCAAGCCGAATAAATTGCATCGGTGGAGTTATGGGTTCATTTTGATTCATTAAACATAATCGTATTTCATTAATTCTAAATCATTTACTGTCATCTATTTCCATTTAATTATATTCCATTTCATCTGTTGTATTTGTTTCATTCTGTATAATCAGTAGGTCCATGGTATACTGACGTAGGCCTTATATGTAATCTCAACAAGGTAGGACGTAGTGAAATTTTAATAATAGATGTGAACAAGATTCATTCATCTACATTTCTACAATTTCCGGCAACCATGTCTTTATTGACGCTTATAGTTGTAACAATAGTCTGCTTATGAAAAAGGCGCGGAATCAATCAATGAAATCAAAATAAACTATGAACTTGATTTCTGCTTTCCGTCTAGACCAACCAATTTACTAGATTATGTTTATCCGTTACGTGTTAAAAAATAACCCATCAAGTTTAGTGCAATTTGACCCTTATTCAAATATTGGAGCTCAATTCCTGCACTCAGCATGCTCAGTTGATATCCAAATACAGGAATTAATTCAAAGAGCAAACATACACTGATCAGAAGCTTTTAGAATTATCTTAATGCCAAAGGAAGACATCATACACGTGCTAAGGCAAATTTGTCTCGCACAATGATAATTACATCTATTTAATCCGATTACAGATAACTAATTCCATTAATAGTTTTTTTTTCTTTATATAATTTCCACTCTTTGTGTATGTTCTTTTTCTATCTCAAGGCCTACTCGTCTCCCCTTATGAACCCACACACATTCTTGTACCCCCTCCACGCGCAGTAATTTCTTTATTTTATCCTCTACTTTTCTTTTTCTCGTTTATGTGTTTTATTTTTCACACTTTACCCCTCCGCTCTACTGTAACTTCATTGTAAAGAACAAGGGCAGATCCAGGATTTTCTGTTATGGGGCATTTTTCAGAAAAAATACACATAAGACCGTCCCCCCTTATCATGTGATTTTTGTAACAAAAGGCTTTGACAAGCACACACTTGCATATCTCCGCCAGTTTCCACTGCTTATATTTTTCCATTCCTCTCAATGGTTTGGGGGGGGGCGACACGGGCAGGATGTGACCCCCACCCGCTGAATAACACCATTTGGCGATCTGGTGTGAGATGACCACATCTTAATGTGTTCAAACTGCATCTGTCCATGAGATCCGTTGCAATAGTGTAAAATTAACAACATTATGTGTTCTTAATGACACCAACGAGCGCTGAAGTACCCCACTCCGACTAGTAAGTAGATTAATATATCTTAACACACCATCTTTAGAGGGCTACTAAAATTAGTCAGATAAAGTGCTGATAAATTAGAAAACAGTACTAACAACATTAATATGGGCCCACAAAGCTTTGCAAATATGGATTGAACTTAGGAGGGAATACACGTAAAACAACTTCGCATAATTAGTATATCGATTTTATAGTGGCATTAACGTAATTTGTAACCAAGGCGCACTGTGTACTAAGACATATAATATTCTTATTCTTAACAGATATACTATCTGTTTTTAATCAATAACTTTATGATGATTATAGTTTATACGACACACTATAGGAAACCGCAGGAAAAATTGCTTCGTCGTTGTGCATTGAATATTCCAAAATAATATTCTTTTCTTTCAGGAGTTTTAGATTGTGGGAGGGGGTGGCTAGCCAGACCAACGGAAGGGGTCAGTATACCAAAAAAAAAAAAACTGTCGTCATAATATATAGTTACACCGCCCAGTCCTGTCTTTCTATCATACTCTTCCTTCATCCCTTGTCTCCTGCCCCTTTTCCGAGTCTATTTTCGCACTATTTGAAAATAATAGGGAAAGCTATCCCCCTCTGCCCCATGTGGTACTGCAGACTGACCGAAAGCAGTTTATTCATGGCATTTCGCAGCAATCAGTGAATCAATACGCTTCAAAATGGCAAGTGAGTTTTCAGCCTGCTACGCCATGTGATGAGAAACTGGAATGCTCATAATTTCTCACTACCATCATGACCATAGTTACGATACTCTTACTTTAATTTCTTTTTACACGGAATGAAACCATTCTTTGCTGATTGTGTTCATTGCGTTACGCCCATTACCAAATAGCAACATCTTCCCATCCTATCTCAGCGACGCCTATTCTATTGTTAAGCATATTGTTAGAGTGGACGCAGTTTCCATGGTAACTAAATTCACACCATCTTCAAATGTTCAATATTCCTTGGTGTTCGCGGACTGCTGTCAATTAAACTGTGCACATAGACCTATAACTTGTATAATTCCGGCCCCCCTAAGCCCCCCCCCTCGACCACCGTAAAGACGTTATGCAATATTGATCTGTATAAACACATTGATTTTAAAACAAAAAACTGATAAAAAATAACTAGGATCATTTCAGTCATAATTTAAGGTGTTTTGAAAATAGAACGACATAATGCAACTTGCTACATAGGCTATCTTCCTTGTAACTTGCTTATTGTAGGGGTTATAGCAAAGTCCCACGTGCTCTTTCTGATGCTGGCTGGAAGGAAGCATGTTGAGCCTAATTCACAAAAATGTGTCGATGTGATTGGAGTTGACAGCACTGCTAAGATGCGGTGAGCCCCCATCTATTTTATGAAATTGTTCCACTGTGACTGGAAGCTCATTTCAAATCATAGATTGCATCATTCTTCTTATATCTTTAGCAGCGATCAATTTATCACGTAGAGACAGAGGTTGTGGGGTGGGGGTAGGGCTAGAAGTGGGTGAGAGCGGGTGGGATAGACGAGTTGAACATTATACCTATTTACAATACAACATTATCGGGTCATTATCGTACTTTGACCGTCTATCATGTCTATGAAGATAAACACGTATGCTTGCGGTTTAACATGAACACCATTAAGAAGACATAAAATGTTTGAATAAACATGATGAACGTATATCTATATTTGGTACGGCTTGAAATGATACAAATGTGATACGTTACAAAAATATTAGTGAATGGAAAGAAAAAATCTAGAATGTGATATTTTTTTGAAAAAATTAAGTATTGCTTGGCTCACCATATGACCGGCACAATTCTTAATCTACTTATTTCATTTTCGCATTTTCTCGTTTCTTATGGCGAGGGTGGTTCTATAGGAATGAATTGCCTCTGAGATGGAGATTGAGAAACAATTGATAAATTGCACCAAAAAAGTGGAAAATAGTATTGTTGGTGTGCAAGAGAAAGTATGAGTGCGAGTACAGCATAGAGAAGAAATGGTCAGAACGTAATATGGAATACGACTTCGAAACTACTATCGGGGGTCCCAGATAATACATCGCAGTAGTAGCAGTAGTAGTAGAAGTATTAATTTCCGAATTAAAAGCATAGTATGCTTTATATTCGAAAATAAATATGATTTAATGATATTGTATTACATACAATAAAATACTGTCAATTGCCTACATCCAGCTCGACCTGGCAGTCATGCTCGAACTTCGGAACCCGCGTTCCGAAGTTGATATTTTTATGTATTCGTATTACTTACCTATTAAACAAATTAAAACAATACCAACGAACTTACCGGATTTCCCAACACCAGGACTTCCAAGGAGGGCAATTTTACATTCTGGTATCATCCCCGCACTCCCGTTGCTACGGTTACGGAAGTTACGCGACGTCATGGTGAAATTCTCGTGCATTTAGAACAAGCTCTTCAGCAGATAATACCAAGTATATCAAATATTTGCTTTAAAAGTATTAAATGCGATCTCCTCGTGAAAAAAATTAAAAGTAAACTGTCGTACTCGAAGTATTCAAACTCAATAGGAGGTTATTGGTTATGGCGACTCTTGTTGATGGATAGTTAGTAAAAAGTACTAAAGATTGATTTTTTTAGAATGTAAATGCTTTTTTTTGTTTTTCGCAGGGCAATAGTCCACAAACTCGACAAGACAGTATGCACTGTACATCACTAGGTGTCCATAACAATCTTTGATCATGCCAATGTAGGTTCATTCCTTTGTTGTCTTCATTTAAAGGGATGTGTCTATTGATATTTTGTCACTGTTCGAAGGCATTCAACAGGCCTGCCCTGGACGAAAATCGATAACTTCTGAAGCCAAGCTGAGAACAGTAAATCTTTCGAACAATCAAAGAAACACGGAGGTTACAGTACGAAGCAACAGAGATATCGAGTGGTTGAAGAGCACTGTTTACAATACGTATGTCCCCACTCTTAAAATCTTGCTAGCCGAGATGGACGGATGTCAAGCAAGGAATACAAAAAAAAGTAGAATCCTCAATCGGTAATCAAAACACACTTTCCAATAAATCTAGTACTGGAGCCGTTCCTGCATCTCTACAGAAAATGTTTTTGGAGAAAAAAAACACTTCGTAAGAACAGAGGTGTATTACTAGTTACAGGAGAACGTGTTTAGAGGGAGAGTTCAGTATTTGAACCTGATAGCTAAATGGAGCCGAGGTACTCATTTGGGAGACATTTTGGCCTTCGAGGAAGTCATTTCTCACACATCACATTTCACAAGTTAGGTTATCAGAGTAGCTGTACCCCCTTTCTAGGTCGCACCCAAGTGGGGAGCCAGGCTTATGCAAAGTTCACGACCGACGGGCGACAGGAAAACCATAAAACTTGATATTGCACGAATATAAAAGCTTGAAGGTCAATGTTAATCCGAAATGGGTCTCGACGCTAAGTAATCAGAGTCGAAATACGCACCACAAAATCAGTCCCCCTTATTCCATATACAATCTTCAACGCAGACGAAACTTCAATTATCGAGCGCATGTATGTTTCCTCATTCTTGTCGAAAGAAAGCCGGGGAATTTCTGCAAGAAATCAAATAGACTGAGTGCCTACAATTGAAATGGCACAAAGATATAACTGTTTGATGGTGTTTTGAGGTTACACAAAAGATAACAACCGCGAGGCAATAACTTCCTACAAAAGAACCCTACAAAGAATCAATTGTACTCTCCATGAACTTGAGTTAATACCACCGGCTGCGAACCCAAACTCCACTCGTTTTCGTTTGATTTTCAGTTTTACTCACAATTTTCTTTTCAAGATCTCGTTTCACTGCTCGTAAGTTGTAAATCACGGGGTAACAAATTTTTCGGTTTGGGGCAGACGGTGCACGTTTCGCGGTCAAATGAGTGAGGTTTGTTGTACAACTCTTGGCGGGAGAGGTGACTCTGAAGTCATATGTTAGCAGTGGATGTCAACATGGAGTCCTCTACAACGACCCATCTCGTAATTGTCCTTAACTCGACCCCGATGTATAATTAAAGAAGTTTCGATTCCTCCGCCAAAGTGTATCAACAAGAATCTTGAAAACCAGAGAAGTTCGCAATTAGGTTGGACGGGGATTCATCTTCTTAACATGAAATGGTGCGATCCGTCAGAAAATGGGATTTCGACTCAAGCTTCTATGGGTATTTGAAATGGGATAAGCCCCACCACTTCCAAATGGTGTGAAATGCTTCAAAGTGTCTCAATTATGAAGCAACGGTGGATTTCCTCAAGTCTAATGAGCTTAACACTGATGTAATCACCTCTTGATAGACTACAAGACGATTATAGTTTCAGCAAATCCGCACTTTTTTATCAATGTTAGCACTCGGTTAAGACCTAATTATCACTCCTTTGAAGGCGATAGGTGAACAAGTATCCTTTGTATTTTATTTTTTGTGAGTTGGTCAAAACGATTTCCTAAAGATGATCTTTGCACCTCCCCTCGAGATCGACGTGCGCATGAAGTTGAAAATAAAATTTTCTTTATTTAATTAGGATGTATTTGTATTCGCATTTCGTGGTCATCTTCTAATCCACAGTTTCATGTAAAAAATAACGGGACATAAAGACACAGCGCACTGTGATTGAAAGTCCATCATCACACCTAGACAGAAGAACACCAAACTTTATTAAATTTCCCCCTTCATCGTGCTGAATAGAGATATTCTTTCCCTTTTTTTTACAGGTGACCGGGAGCCAGAATGAGAGAAAAAGAAACCCAAGACTTTACTGGGCTTCTTCAAATATGCCTCCGACCAACAAAACCACGAAAAGTCGTGCTATTATTCTGCGCTGTTATTATGCTCAACTGTGGTCCTACTTCAGATCATGGAGGCGGTCAAACAATCACAATACCCGAATGTTTGCGAGGATGACGCCCAGTGTGCTGGCCAAAGAATGGAATGTCCTCATGAATGTGCTATGTTGTCCACCTCTTTCTCTTCTTATCGCTTAATTCCAGAAAAGAGACAAAATATTATATCCAGGGCAGCGTTTCGATTGCTTTGCATAACCATGATAACTGTTGCAGACGACACCTCCTCCATGAAGTCTTTTAATATTTTGTGGAACAAAATTAGAGAACGCACATTTTACCGCTCGATTGAAACATAGGCTACATCCCATTTCATGAATGTAAAGTCTTATTGTGACGTCGTATATCAGAATATCGGCCAAATTCCACAATAGGTATTAAGAAATGATAATTGCTACGTTGGTCGAAGAGGGTGCCAAATGCTCGTCGATCTTTTGACCGAGTGTTGTGGAAAGAGGGGGCATGTCGTCTGCTTGCAAACACAACCCGCTGAATGAACATGCAAGTTGGCGCCTCCACCGCGGTGCACCGTGAGCTTTGGAGGCTGTTAGAAGGGCGACCTCAATGTAAACTTATCAATAAACTTGGTTTATGGAGTGCACTATTCAAGATGCAAGGGGGGGGGGGGGTATGAATTGATGAATATTTTAGAGGTCCTAGCCACCTCTTTCGGATGGTGATCTTATAGACATCCCCTGATTATCTACTTGATCATACCAATTAATTGCACACACCAGATAGAAACGGCGGGTGACTATAAATTTCTTTTTTTTTGCAACGCCACTTTAATATAGTGGATGATTTTTCAAGACCTCGCACAACTGTAAACACACACACACACACAAAACAAGAAGAATATAACTAATTCACTTTTTATCCTTTGTGATCGGATTGTACATACAAATTCTAACAAATATAGCTAACAAAGTTTAAAAAACTTGATGTCATAATACAAAAACTATTTATTGCCACAAACCAAAATACAGGTAGATTTGATTTCACCTTTTTTCCACATATAAATCCTTCTTGTTGCTCTGGGTCGAATCAATTAGAATAATCCTCGGAATATTAACATCTCAACAAGTCGAAAACGAAAGAAAAAAATGAAAACCCTCAGGAAAACACAAGGATTGGCATGCATGACTGTGTATTAGTCCAAGCATTGTCTAGGCTATAGAAACACTTTTCTTTATCGACAATAGTCCTGCATTGCCGACAATAGTACTGCATTGTCATGGTTGTTACCTCTTTTAAATGGCACGCCCATTTGCCAGTCAAACATTTGACGGAAAGATACAAACCAACCACGTGAGCAAATCAACGGTAAGATTTCTGAGAACAACTATTGGCGCAAACAACAGACTTCATGACTACAATAGTACTTCAGAATCGTAGAAAAATAAATTTAAAATAGAAAAATCATGAATAGCGTCTGCCCGTCTTCTGGTGCGGAGACTGGACTTCCAAACACTTATATGTTGTGTTTAATCACTAAACTTACTAAAGGGCAAAAACCTTACGGGTATTAGCTTAGGTTGGAATTTGTTTGGGTTTATTTCAGCTTCTACATAGTGTTTTCAGTGTGCACTGTGCTGTGTACCGTCTATAATACACTGAAATGGTAAACGCACTCTAAAATCTATCATCCAAAACAAAGCGACTGATCATGCTAAATATATACATGCAAAGGTTCATATTGGGTTTTTTTTATTTTAACTATTTGAACAACATTTGTGTCATTTAAGAATGCACTATGTAGGGACAGAATAATAATAATAGAAAAAAACATTGGTCATATTAAGCTATACATATACAAATCAATGTTGTTTTTTTATGCCATAGCTTTTCGTTTCTGAAAAAGTTGTAATACTATTACAAAGTTTATTTTTTTTTAATTCAATTTTATTTCATTCTATTTTGTTTTATTTTATTTCATTTTATTCGACTCTTCGTCTTCTTCTTATTATTTCACCTTATTTTATTTTGTTTATTTATTTACTTTTATGTTATTACTTGTACTATTATTGTTATTATTATTATTATTAATTTTTTTAATTTTATTATTATTTTTTTTGGGGGGGGGTGGTTAGGCTGTATGCACCTGGATGTGGGAGGTGCATAGGCATAAACAGACAGGACACAATCAATTTGTTGATGAAAACATGTATTGTATCTTCAAGGTGAACATAAGTACTTTAATCATGTACAAGATAATTGACAAGAAAATGTTATCCTAGAAGACTTGGGGCCACTGTCCTGTTTACTAAAATATATTTTGCTGCTGTTATTAACGTACAGATCAGTGGATTACGACCCAGGACATTGTGAAAAATCTACAATTATCTCAACAAAACCAGGCCATTTCAACAGTTGGCATTCCCCCTCGTTGCACATCGAGAAGTTACTGTACCAGAATGTTTTTTAAGAGTCTATTGCGAGGAGAAAGTAGCGCTATTGTCCTCTCCCGCAGTGTTGCACAGGGGAATAAAGAAATGAAGGGAGATAAAGAAAAAAAACACCACAACAAGAGAAAATCATCTTTGCTGAAAGATTTACAGGAGCACGAGACAGGAAACAAACAACAAGCCATTCAACCTCCTCCTGTCAAAGGAAATTCGTGTAATTACGGGCTCCAAGTTCAACACGATTTTTTTGTTTTGTTCGGCCCCCTTCCCTTTGGAGTTCATGCTGAAAATAAGTCGGATTATAGGTGTATTTTAATTGAAATGAGTGCCCTTTGTTTGGCGTTTTGTTCGAAGGGTGGGAGAGAGTTAAAGTATGCAGAGCCACGTACCAACTTTATTGGACAGAAGAAGAGAAAGAGAACGAGAGAGAAAGAGAGATGGAGAGAGAGATTGAGAGGGGGAGGGTATATAAATGGAAGCTCTCGTATGATTATGACAACAGGCGATGTTAAAATGCACATTGATTTTCATTGGTAGTACGACTTTTCCCAGTTACCTAGTTGTACGTCACGAGGAAGTGATTCGCCTTGGAAACCTTTCCTTACAAGATTAATTAGTAATTCACATTATCAAGTGACAATAAAATTAAATCATTTTGCTTTACAAACTTTTTTTTGGAAGGGGGGGGGGGGGGTGGTTGTATTGCCATTTTTTTGGTTTGCTTTTGCTTGTCATAATTTTTGGGAGAAGTGTTTTACTGATTTAGGTGCTAATTGCATATTTGCACTAGGTGTTTGTTATTAAGTTATTTTTGCTGCTTTTTTTAGCTTGTAAAGTTTTCGGGGAGAACACATATACCCACCCCTACAAACACAGTACAACAAGTTAAAAATATGTTATCCCTGTCCTTTTCTTAATGTTCATGTGCTTAGTTTCAAAGTTCGATCATTGGCGAGGAAATAATGGTAGGGGGGGGGGGTAATAATACAAGGCATTCCCACTTGACATTAACAATAGCCATGGAACTTTTCGTTGGGGGGGGGGGGTTCTGTCGATGAAGCATGGGTGTAGTTGGAATAGCAATTGGTCCCATTCTTTCGCATATATCTTTCGCCATGTTCGGAGAACAGTTATACAATATTCATAGTTAATATTTAACTTCGCACTAGCTGGTCGTGTTAATTTTCTATTCCTATGCAAGCGAGTCATCAAGCTAATTACCAACATTCGATGAAGGTGTGTTATCCTGAAGGCTCGACTCGTGGGGAAGAGATGCTGAGTAGTGTTGTGATGAGGAAAAAAAATCCGTGTTAAATTGATGATATATCATTTTAGATTATCAATGGATACCCTGTCCATTACTGCTAGTGATCTGTAGTTTATTTTACCAGATTGCAAGGAAAGACGTACCTAAGGAAAATAATATAAAGGGCCCAACTGTGCAAATTATATGATATGATAATGCATAGTAATACTTCTTTGTACTTATGCGTACCTATACATCGCGTTGTATTTTGCGAATGAATAAGATATCATTAATGTTTTTTTTTTCTCGTTAGTTTGGAAATCAAAGGGCAAGCTCTGTTTATTGCTGACCCTCAATTTCAGATTTATCTTTCATTTCTTAAACTATCATATAATTTGTGTGATTTTTTTCTTTATTTTGGACACAATAACTAAATTATAACCATAAGGAACGATTTTGTTTTACCATAAAACATATTTAACCAACACAAATTCATACAGGTGCACGCTGCTAACTTTTTCAATTCCAAAGTACACACTCTGTATCATGTTTATTGACAAACATGACGTTTCGTAGGTTTGGTAGTCTTTTGGCAATTAGATACTCAGAAACATTAAGGAATGAATACGAAGGGGGGGGGGGGGGGGGATGGTAATGGTTTTGTATGTGTGAAAATGTGAATGCGTCATGTAAATTCGTCTTGTGTAGCGGATATCGCATTTCGGTATTTATGTTTATCAAGATATTTTCAGGTGTTTTTTTTCTGAGTCCCCTTTTCTCGGCGGGGGTGGGGTGGATTAGATTCTTGATTTCATTTCAAAGTTTTAATATAATTTGAATTTAACATGATGATTCACTAACGCTATTTTTTTTGTAATGAAATGACAATATTATTGCCTTTGACATCAATATTATACCATCGTGACTTTGGAAAGAGAGAAAATTATCAGTATTTTTTTACAAGAGAGGGCGCTATTAATGTCAGAGTTTTTTGCATTATTGATTCTATACAATAACAACCAAAATCATGTTCCAGACCCGAGACTGAACGCAAAAAATATATATAACAGAGCCGAGCCGGACAATATAAATAACTACAGAACAGAAATATATCTACTGATATTTATAATGAAATAATTTGTCCCATATTGTTGAAAGGTATGTTTATTAAAAAAATTAGGTACTGTACTTTACATGATCACCCCAACATGATTTTAATGTATTTCAATAGACGATAGCCTATTTTATGAATAAGTTTAGGAGGGTAATCATTAAGAATACTACCATGGGCATACAAATAAGATTTTGCACGTACGACCATGGAGCTATTAGCATGGTATGACCTTTTGCGCGTGTTCCATGTGTGTACGTGTGTGTGTGATCGTGTGCGCCTTTCTTTAAACATGTATATCATGTATGCTTACTTTATATGCTTTTATGATTAACATTTAAAGATCATGCTCTGTGATTATCAATCTTTGAAATATGAAAATGCAGATGATTTTAAACCATTTTTATTTGTATATATCCAACCTGCAAAGTATGCACGCATAGTCATTACTGACAGGGCCCTAGTAACAATATTTTTAGTATGGGTGCTGATGTAAATTTAATAAGCAAAAAAAAAAAAAGAAAATGAAGGCCATTTTGGTCCCAAGAAATTTGAAAAGCAAAAAAAAAAAAAAAAAAGCAAGATCAAAACATCCCCCGCAAAAATGAAAACCAAAAAAAAAAAAAAGGTTTTCACTACATTTTCCCATTTCGTCGCGCCTTCCAGAATTCCAAGGGGTGCTGCCTTTAGAGAATAATGCACGCAGAACACCCCAAAAATATTTGGGGCACATCAGCACTCCCACTTCAAGGGCCATGCATGATAGTGGCAATTCTTAACATGATCTATCTTCGGGTATGTCAGGCACAATTACGATTATTGAAAAGTATGATACAAAAACCGGGGAAACAGGGGGATACCACAGACATGAGTTGAGGGGGGAAAACAAGAGGAAGAAAAGCGTAGACATAGTAGGAAATGTTGAGAGGTATAATGGAGGCGAAAGAGAAAACTTTTTGGTAATCAGGAGACATGCACGAAGTGGTTGCATTCATAGGCCTAATAGAAATCTATCAGTCAAATATAAATAAAAAATCCAAAACGAAAGCGAACATCTGACAATGACTCTTTTTATTGCAAATATGTCTTTGAGCATTTTTTGGGGCAAAATATGAAACATTATAAAACTCGAGGACCGATTTGTTCAGAGATGGCCTTTATGTATCGCTTACCTTCGTTTGTTTGATAGACAAGTACATCGTATTTCATCATTCAATCTACATTCAGCTGCGCTGATTTAGAGGTTTATTCGCTTCATTCTAAAAAAGAAATTTTCTTAATAATGAAAAAAAAATATTAACAAAAAATATTTTGTTGACTGTATGTGAAAGTCTATCGGGAAAGAGTCGATGATTGATGCATCCTGTATAAAGAGAGCTTTTTTTGTGTGTTTTAAGAGGTAGCACATTTATTATACCAACAGGTAATTGAATTCATAAATGATACATGGCCGACTAAAAAGATGAGAAGACGATTATGTAGAGGTAACCAACACTTAACAACTTTCTAAACCTGCACTGCTGCAACGATTACGAGAGGAAAGACTCTTGAAATGGAGGAGTGGTTTCAAAAGTTAATATATCACTGTAAGTTCTGGTAAATATCACTTGGAAAGCTCTTGTATTGTAAATTCGAGGAACCTTTATTCTCAAACTGAAGGGGAACACCTATTTGATATGGAAGATGTTGCAAGTCTATATTGGTACCAATTCATCCATCATATTCGGCAAGAACTATCACATGGATGTAGGAACAATATTCTTTGAATTTCTTTATGATTGATTGTTTGTATGATTTCTGTGTGTGCCTTTTTCTACTTTCTTTGCAGTGCTGGTAACCGTGGATGTACAACTTACAACTCCTTACACCAGGACCGACCAACACAGTGGTCTGATATCTATCGAGAAATACCAATGGCCAATAATCTTGTAGCATGCGCATTCAGTTTCGAAGACCAATTAACAATTAAACTTTTTTTCCCCAAGTAGAGATTAATCGATAGCATTTGTGTCATCAGACCCAGGAAAACCTACATGTGAAGTTGGGAGGTGACATGCCACTGGCACATGTTTTCGTACCTCAGTCAGAGAACGTCGTATCTTATTCTGGTCTTGGCAATTGTCAGGGCATCCTCTTGTCAGATAATTCCAACTACTCTTCAAGGATCTAGGATGTATCCAAACAGAGTTCATCCCCGAGTTCATCTCACACTCACATCGATGCTAGTCATTGTTCAAGGCATAGCAGCGGTAATGGTCTGTGTCCCTAGTAACACATCTATGACAACAACGGTCTCGGCATCAATCCACACCTATTGCACACTGGACGACACCGTGTCAACGAATGACACTTTTGTCTGGATGAAAGGCCATCAGGTGATAGGATTTTACTCGATTGAAAAGTGCTACAGAAATCTTACCCGATACGACTTGATTATTTCTAAAGAGATCCCTAAAGTGTTATCGATGTACATATCAAATGTAGTCCCCACTGATGGCGGTGAATATTTTATAATTTGGAAGAGCCAATCAGGAACTGTTCTGGTGATTCGTGTTTTGAATATAACAGGTGTCTTTCCAGGCCTTGAACATCCAGAATGCGTCACAACTATAAGGAAAAAAGTGCCAGCATTTGGACTTTCCTGTAGGGTGAGAAATCTATTTAAACATGAGCAAACACAAGTGTCTATAACCAATGGAACCACATCACTTGTCAAAGGCATTTTTTACAATGAAATCGGAAGCACGACCTCTAGAAAATTAAGCAACGAATTGAAACTTGACGTCGGGTTAAGAAAAACGATACTGAAGGAAACACCATACATTTGTGTCGTATCGACACATTATGAAGGGAAATTTTGCAATTTTTCTCTGGGGCTGAAATCGGTAAAAATGTCTAAGGGAGATATGCCTAGCGTAATATGCGAAGAAACTAATCATCATGAAATTCGCCCAGAAATCTGGCTCATCAATACCACATTTCAGCTAAAACCGCTCCAGAAGATCGGGAACACTAACATAGGAGGAGACATTCTGCATGATAATCATACCATTTATGCTCTATGTGGAGCAGAGTTAGATGGTACCATACAAGTGAAAAATGTTTTTAAACTCGACATTAACGAATATGACACTTGCTGTACTGCTCATGTCAGGGGAAGCGAATCGGAAACTACCTTCAGAATTTTGTGTGGATGTGCTTCCACTACAGAAATTGCCATTCCAACATCCGAGTTTCCTAATGGCCAATCACATGAGACGAAATCAATAAAACCATGGACAAACATGAACATACAGACTTTGGTAACAATAGAAACACAACAGGGCGTGAGCATGATATCAGAGGTCGGTGACGAACGTTTCGTGGAAGACGGAGACGGATGGAGCCACACTGTCGTAGTCTACATCGTATCAGCACACGCCTTTCTTTGTAGCATTGTAACGTGTCTTTACATAGCACGTAGGCATACAGCCAAATACAACAGAAGAATGGATTTAAGATCATATCATCGGAGCAGTTGTCAACAGAGAGAGGACCTGGATTTAGAAATGACAGACATACAAGGAGTTGTGGCTGGTGATTTGATAAAACCTGATTCAAGTGTTAGAAAACACGGTAGCATGGGTGAAATGCAATCCGAGCTCGGCACCGGCGTAGCAAGTAACCAAACGTGGTCGCCGCTACCACCAGAGTTACCCCCAAGAGAAACAAGCTGGACACCTAGTCGACAAAATACTTTGGAATATGAATTCCATTCGATTAACAAACGGAATAGAGGGGATTCTCGAAGGTCAGAAGCACTTACAATGGCACCACACGACACAGAAACATATAATCAGATAAAGGAAACTGTCAAAACAAAAGATGGTGCTGCAAGGAAGATCTTCGGTGAAACTGATGGAGAAGGTGAAGACGGGGCAGTGTTGAATGAAGTTGACAATATTTACAACACTGTTCGTGACGACGAAGATCAGAATCTTGATGATTGTCCAGCAGATACCCTCCACCATGTCCACTCTTTAGGCTCACACACTTTCTTCGATTCAGCGGATTCCACAAACCCACAGAAAGCTGGCGGTGGTTTAGAAGAAAACCTTTATTCTGCAGGTAAAGAGTCATCTGATCAGGCTCACTTTGGTTCAAAGGATGTGGACTTCGACAAGCTGTACGCAAAGCCGAAGAAGACGAAAACAAATTCCCTTTACCACCCTAGAGGAACAAGAGGTTCCCCTGACTCTGAAGAAACCTCTTTTAACAAATTAAACATCCTATAATGTGGACGATACTTTGTCCAATATGTCTGATACCCCCGAATGAAAATTATGTAGGCCTACATGTTTGACTGCATTGCTCCACAACCACATTTATAAAACTTTACACAAAACGTAATTATTTGTACAATATCCTCATTACGAATGCAGTTGATAATAACATACATGACTGAAATGATACCTCCTAACGACGAATTGATTTTCGGTTATTCGGTCAATGTCCTGGGATGGAGTTACTAAAAATGAAAATTCCCTTTACATTCGAACACTTAGTCAGATTTCGAGATATTTTAATACTCCCAATAAGAAAATAACGGCAAACCTTGGATGGTACAACAAAGAAGGAAAACGAAAGAAATTACTTTGGCATAATCTACAAATGAAATCATTAAGATGACAATGCTAAAAAACAAGAAAATTATCTAAAGGAATACAATTTCTGTGACAGCTGCACCTGGTGCTGAGCTTAACGACAATGACCATAGCAAGCAAATTGCTGATGAACTATTTAGTTTAAATTGTTTATGTTGTTGACCAGATTTCTATACTTACATGTATATACCCGGATATGCAACCTTATAAAATATGTATCATGATAATGCATGTGACTTTCTTTCGTATTTTAGGATCATATATTAGAGCCATTATTGAATATGCTCTCCTTATCTGGCACACTCCTATCACCATCAAAGAACCTGGAAAACCGGGAAAGATATTGTTCAAAATTGAGCATTAAAAATGTAGGATATGACGTTAATTAATATCATGCTCTAGTAGTAAGCAAACTCACTTCATCATCATGATCATCTTCAGGAAGTAATTCGCTTTCCTAAAGTTTGGAACCGAAATGGAGATACTATGATCACCATAAACACCTTCTGCTAGTCTCTATCTAGTGCTGGATCATTACGCAATGCAGGCCTAACTACCAGCTTTGACACCATTGAGCCCACTATACTTTTGGGTTGCTTGCACTCTGAACCCTTATTTGTTTTGTCCTGTACAGTAATTAATTAGTTTCAGTCGTATTTGGATGGTCGATCATTTAGAGTGTCAAGTGGTAACCAATTATTACAGAGGGTAAATTTGCAATACGGAGTTCCAAATGGTTCCGGATTGGGACCCCTACTCTTCACATTGTATTTGAAATTTTCATCATTTTATATGCTGATGATCAATTCTACTATTCTTTTGACCCCAAACCCCCAATAGTTTTCACAATGCTATTTTTCTCTCTTTCCAACCAGCTACTTCCATACTCCCCTATGCACGCATTTCCTTTGTTATTTTGTATATATTATAATAACTGAATAACTATCATGTTGAATGTAGGAGGCTTGTAAGAGAATATGTATTTGTGCCTTATACATGTACTTGTAGGATATTATCCCTATATGTAGTTTTACTCATTTATTAAAGATATTATATATTATTCATTTCATCGCCTCACCCACCTTCACCACTTTCGATTATTTTTTTTCTTTCTACCTTACCCAATTTTCTCATTTCATTTTCAATAAACCCTCTCACACTCTCTCTCATCCACCCCCTGTACTTTTCCCTCTTTCCTGATACCTTCATGTCATGAAACATAATCTTCCATCAATAATGAGACAATACTGCAATTGTGTTTTTTTATCATTTGTTATGTAATTATATTGTAATTCATGTATTTAGGTATAAATTGACACACCCTCCCCTTCAGCATCGGGTTTTGGTCAATATTTGTATGTGCATGTATTTATCAATAATAAAAAAGTCATGAATTTACATGGCGAAACAAGTCTTGTTGTCGATATCATTTACGTTATATCAACTTGGATTGTATCTTTGTAATGGAAAAGTGATCGGATTGTTCCTGTTCTCAAACATATCAAACGACAGCCGACCATTGTGAGAGAATTACGGCCTCCATGACAACCCGGGGGGGGGGGGGGGGCACTTACATTGACGAGTGAATCCCATGCGCGACTCCCAAAACACGTAAAAATTATGTCTTTATACGTACGCAACGTAATAAGGGTGTCAAAAACACTGAAATAATGAAGAAAGTGTATCTATTTCGCTAGGAAAGCTACGTGTATAGGGTCAAATTTGCGAGGGTATAAAAAGACTAAAATGTTAAGCCCATATTATCCAATTGAACAGCGATATTTCGCAGTGTATATGATAACTCGAAAGATGAATTGTTAGTGAAAGATTCTAATATTGCTGGGAGCTTACAGTGCCTGGATGACAAATTTTCCATAATTTGAAAAGTGAAAAGTGATGTTTTGGAGCAATTTACAGCTTTTGTAGGTGTACAAAACATTTTTTTTTCTGTTTTCAAACTTCGGGGGGGGGGGGGAGGGGAATGAGAATAATATCAAGATAAAATCATAACCAAAACAAAGAATCAGATATCTCGGGTTTATGGTGTTTTTTTTATCGTTGTTAACTGGTCAAGTATAAACCATATAACCATCCATACATTCCATTCCACCCCATTTGTTTCAAAGAGCAATTTAAAGCTAAATGAAAATAGTTGCAGTAAAACACTGATTTCGTAAGAAAGTCTGTAAGACGAAGGTGAAGTATTACTATATCATCGTGGGTCTAGATCTGGTACAGTTACATAAACTGAACTTTATGAAATCATAAAATCTATGCTGAAAAATGATCACACTGAAGATCGCCAACACAGATAGGCACACGTGGGACAGTGTATTATTATTGCTGGAATAAAGACCCGACGGAAGTAACCGAATCCGCGCTTATTTTGCTTATTTCTCAGCAATTACACAATTTCTTCCAGAATCCTTTGGCACATATTTTCTATTCATACAAACAGACACTTAGGTCATGTAGGTGGTCAGTATGAGATCGTTACCACAACTGGCATTCATCTTTTCGGCGTCTGGCCCTATCAGAAGGACACAAACAGAAGCTCAGTAAAAAAAATCAGTTAATTCCATGAATGAGAATTTCTTCAACAAACAAAAAAATCACTTATTTGTTAAATTTTGAAAAAAATAGTAATAATAATAATAATTATTTTTTTAGGGGGTGGGGAGGGGGTTATCTTTCATTTGTCGTCTGCACTTTCATACATGTCATAATTGTTTCTGATACTTAATCCTAAAAGGACTGGGCTCTTTGAGATGTATTGAGGACGAGGGGGGGGGGGGGGTGGATCATGCCTCCCTTTTGATCTCGGCCGCCGTTCGCGCCAAATTCAGTGCACGCACATTCTTTACTTCATTAACTACAAACCAGTATAACAAATTAAATTATTATTTTCATCAATTATGAATAAAAAATGCTAATAATATATTTGTAAACTGAAAAACAATATTTGCATATTCAACACACATTCTTACTTCAGATTTCCTTCTTTTTTGCCAAATGTCATAAGGGTTCCAGAAAGAAAATTAGCGGAAAACAAATTTTTCCTTATGTATTCCTTTGTTTTTAGATTTTTTAATGTTGTGATGAAGCAACCTCGTTGAAAGAATAACTCAAGAGACGATCATGTACATTTACTATGTACAAATGAGTATTTATTCAGGTTCTTCAAAACTTCACAAAGTTCCAAGTTACAATGTTTGATAAGAGAGTGACCGTATGTACACTCAATGAGTTAGGACGCCGTTCTGTCGATGGTTGAAGACTAACTGACTATTCTCCCCCAATTTCCCATATTTATACCTAGATTTATTCAAATGAATCTCTTGCCACTCCTGGCAACAATATGATATAAAACATAACATTGTAAGGTGAAAGCCCTCCCCTTGGAAACTAGAACTGACCAATCGAATATTTACATCTCAGAAAGTTTCAAGCATCCCAACCCAAGGATGCTGACAGGACTTTCTTCCTCTAAAAGTAGCTGACCGGTAAACAACATGATTAAATGGATGAGAGGGGAACATGTGCAACATGGACGAGCCATGGTCAGAAACTGGTCAGAACATAGCATGAAATATCAGCATGGACTTATAATTATGACAGGTAGGATTGACCTGAGACCTGTCCAGTTGAAAACAACAGGTGCTACTACCCAAATCACATGTGAAAGTTAACCCCTCATTTCTAACACAAGTGACATGCATTGTCACATACATGTATATTTTTTCATTTTTTTTTCAATGGAAATTATTGCAGATCATTTAGCAACTAAATTAAACCCCTATTAATTAAGCAGACCAATTAGAAAGTAATGGTTTCAAGTAATGGTTTCAAGTAAAGTTCAAGTAATGGTTTCAAAATGCTATAGGGCCTAGGCCTACATGTAACCCACCTGCTTGCACTCTGCACTTACACGTAGATCACGTATAATATTTATAATGAAATCCTTATTTCTTCCCATAGTATTGTAGATATTGTTGAAAGGTATGTTTACTTAATAAAATGAGGTACTATACTTTACATGATCACCCCAACACGTTTTTAATGTATTTCAATAGACGATAGCCTATTTTATGAATAAGTTTAGGACATGTAGGAGGGTAATCATTAAGAATACTACCATGGGCTTGCAAATAAGATTTTGCACGTACGACCATGGAGCTATTTGCATGTTACGACGGGTGTCTACAAAACTAAGACCTAAGATCTAAGACCTAAGACCCCATATACATACTACCAAAAAAACTACAAAACTAAGACCCTGTGTAATACTCATTGGTATGCAGCCTAGTCTGTACTCCAGACCCAGTTTGGGAAATACACTTCACCTATCCTATGTACTCAATACAAAACTACAAAACTAAGACCCAACCAACTACAAAACTAAGACCCTGTGTAATATTCATTGGTAGAAGTCTAGTCTGTACTCCAGACCCAATTTGGGAGAAACACTTCGCCTATCCTATGTACTCAATACAAAACTACAAAACTAAGACCCAACCAACTACAAAACTAAGACCCTGTGTAATATTCATTGGTATGAGTCTAGTCTGTGCTCCAGACCCAGTTTGGGAGAAACACTTCGCTTATCCTATGTACTTCAATACAAAACTACAAAACTAAGACCCTGTGTAATATTCATTGGTATGAGTCTAGTCTGTACTCCAGACCCGGTTTGGGAGAAACACTTCGCTTATCCTATGTACTTCAATACAAAACTACAAAACTAAGACCCAACCAACTACAAAACTAAGACCCTGTGTAATATTCATTGGTATGAGTCTAGTCTGTACTCCAGACCCGGTTTGGGAGAAACACTTCGCCTATCCTATGTACTTCAATACAAAACTACAAAACTAAGACCCAACCAACTACAAAACTAAGACCCTGTGTAATATTCATTGGTATGAGTCTAGTCTGTACTCCAGACCTGGTTTGGGAGAAACACTTCGCCTATCCTATGTACTAAATACAAAACTACAAAACTAAGACCCAACCAACTACAAAACTAAGACCCTGTGTAATATTCATTGGTATGAGTCTAGTCTGTACTCCAGACCCAATTTGGGGGAAACACTTCGCCTATCCTATGTACTAAATACAAAACTACAAAACTAAGACCCAACCAACTACAAAACTAAGACCCTGTGTAATACTCATTGGTATGCAGCCTAGTCTGTACTCCAGACCCAGTTTGGGAGATACACTTCACCTATCCTATGTACTCAATACAAAACTACAAAACTAAGACCCAACCAACTACAAAACTAAGACCCTGTGTAATACTCATTGGTATGCAGCCTAGTCTGTACTCCAGACCCAGTTTGGGAGATACACTTCACCTATCCTATGTACTCAATACAAAACTACAAAACTAAGACCCAACCAACTACAAAACTAAGACCCTGTGTAATATTCATTGGTAGGAGTCTAGTCTGTACTCCAGACCCAATTTGGGAGAAACACTTCGCCTATCCTATGTACTCAATACAAAACTACAAAACTAAGACCCAACCAACTACAAAACTAAGACCCTGTGTAATATTCATTGGTATGAGTCTAGTCTGTACTCCAGACCCAGTTTGGGAGAAACACTTCGCCTATCCTATGTACTAAATACAAAACTACAAAACTAAGACCCAACCAACTACAAAACTAAGACCCTGTGTAATATTCATTGGTATGAGTCTAGTCTGTACTCCAGACCCAATTTGGGGGAAACACTTCGCCTATCCTATGTACTAAATACAAAACTACAAAACTAAGACCCAACCAACTACAAAACTAAGACCCTGTGTAATATTCATTGGTAGGAGTCTAGTCTGTACTCCAGACCTGGTTTGGGAGAAACACTTCGCCTATCCTATGTACTTCAATACAAAACTACAAAACTAAGACCCAACCAACTACAAAACTAAGACCCTGTGTAATATTCATTGGTATGAGTCTAGTCTGTACTCCAGACCCAGTTTGGGAGAAACACTTCGCCTATCCTATGTACTAAATACAAAACTACAAAACTAAGACCCAACCAACTACAAAACTAAGACCCTGTGTAATATTCATTGGTATGAGTCTAGTCTGTACTCCAGACCCAATTTGGGGGAAACACTTCGCCTATCCTATGTACTAAATACAAAACTACAAAACTAAGACCCAACCAGCTACAAAACTAAGACCCTGTGTAATACTCATTGGTATGCAGCCTAGTCTGTACTCCAGACCCAGTTTGGGAGATACACTTCACCTATCCTATGTACTCAATACAAAACTACAAAACTAAGACCCAACCAACTACAAAACTAAGACCCTGTGTAATATTCATTGGTAGGAGTCTAGTCTGTACTCCAGACCCAATTTGGGAGAAACACTTCGCCTATCCTATGTACTCAATACAAAACTACAAAACTAAGACCCAACCAACTACAAAACTAAGACCCTGTGTAATATTCATTGGTATGAGTCTAGTCTGTACTCCAGACCTGGTTTGGGAGAAACACTTCGCCTATCCTATGTACTTCAATACAAAACTACAAAACTAAGACCCAACCAACTACAAAACTAAGACCCTGTGTAATATTCATTGGTATGAGTCTAGTCTGTACTCCAGACCCAGTTTGGGAGAAACACTTCGCCTATCCTATGTACTAAATACAAAACTACAAAACTAAGACCCAACCAACTACAAAACTAAGACCCTGTGTAATATTCATTGGTATGAGTCTAGTCTGTACTCCAGACCCAATTTGGGGGAAACACTTCGCCTATCCTATGTACTTCAATACAAAACTACAAAACTAAGACCCAACCAACTACAAAACTAAGACCCTGTGTAATATTCATTGGTATGAGTCTAGTCTGTACTCCAGACCCAATTTGGGGGAAACACTTCGCCTATCCTATGTACTAAATACAAAACTACAAAACTAAGACCCAACCAACTACAAAACTAAGACCCTGTGTAATACTCATTGGTATGCAGCCTAGTCTGTACTCCAGACCCAGTTTGGGAGATACACTTCACCTATCCTATGTACTCAATACAAAACTACAAAACTAAGACCCAACCAACTACAAAACTAAGACCCTGTGTAATATTCATTGGTAGGAGTCTAGTCTGTACTCCAGACCCAATTTGGGAGAAACACTTCGCCTATCCTATGTACTCAATACAAAACTACAAAACTAAGACCCAACCAACTACAAAACTAAGACCCTGTGTAATATTCATTGGTAGGAGTCTAGTCTGTACTCCAGACCCAGTTTGGGAGATACACTTCGCCTATCCTATGTACTTCAATACAAAACTACAAAACTAAGACCCAACCAACTACAAAACTAAGACCCTGTGTAATATTCATTGGTATGAGTCTAGTCTGTACTCCAGACCCAGTTTGGGAGAAACACTTCGCCTATCCTATGTACTAAATACAAAACTACAAAACTAAGACCCAACCAACTACAAAACTAAGACCCTGTGTAATATTCATTGGTATGAGTCTAGTCTGTACTCCAGACCCAATTTGGGGGAAACACTTCGCCTATCCTATGTACTAAATACAAAACTACAAAACTAAGACCCAACCAACTACAAAACTAAGACCCTGTGTAATACTCATTGGTATGCAGCCTAGTCTGTACTCCAGACCCAGTTT
Organism: Lytechinus variegatus; assembly: GCF_018143015.1. Lineage (NCBI taxonomy): Eukaryota > Metazoa > Echinodermata > Echinoidea > Temnopleuroida > Toxopneustidae > Lytechinus > Lytechinus variegatus. The sequence continues at coordinate 33,256,147 of NC_054744.1, read as the reverse complement.
GGGAAATACACTTCACCTATCCTATGTACTCAATACAAAACTACAAAACTAAGACCCAACCAACTACAAAACTAAGACCCTGTGTAATATTCATTGGTAGGAGTCTAGTCTGTACTCCAGACCCAATTTGGGAGAAACACTTCGCCTATCCTATGTACTCAATACAAAACTACAAAACTAAGACCCAACCAACTACAAAACTAAGACCCTGTGTAATATTCATTGGTAGGAGTCTAGTCTGTGCTCCAGACCGGTTTGGGGAGAAACACTTCACTTATCCTATGTACTTCAATACAAAACTACAAAACTAAGACCCAACCAACTACAAAACTAAGACCCTGTGTAATATTCATTGGTATGAGTCTAGTCTGTGCTCCAGACCCGGTTTGGGAGAAACACTTCGCTTATCCTATGTACTTCAATACAAAACTACAAAACTAAGACCCAACCAACTACAAAACTAAGACCCTGTGTAATATTCATTGGTATGAGTCTAGTCTGTACTCAAGACCCAGTTTGGGAAATACACTTCACCTATCCTATGTACTCAATACAAAACTAAGACCCAACCAACTACAAAATTAAGACCTTTTGTAATAGGCCTACTGTGTGTGTATTTGAGTTTTGTCAGACATGTATCAATCAGATATGATTATTTACGTCTGGGATCAACCTTAAACGCCACCATCCGAAAGACGTGACGACCAGGGTTCGAACCTCTGCACCAATTTCTTACTTCCCCATGTAGCTTGGATTACAGGCGCACACCACAACGGTATGCAGCTTAGTCTATTTTCCAGACCATGATATTTAGAAAATCTTCAAACCTACCACTTGATCCTAATAGTCTGTACTTGCGACAAAACTACCTGAGACCACTTGAAAGGGGATTGCTACTCACATATGTTTTTTGTCTGCTTAACAGGCAAGACAATGCTATGACTATAAAGAAAGTTCATTTATTAATTTATTCATTTCAATTGGATTGCTACAACAAGGGTATCTGTATCAGTCGAAAAGCTGATCGCAAATTAACACTTTACAAAAAAAACATTCAACATCCAATGGTAAAGCTCAATTCACACTAATTCTCTACATCATATGAAATGGTGCTTGTGTTAAACTATGACCTGCATTTCTATCACGAAAACCCATAATTTATAGTACATGCTGCCGAACAACATAAAGTAGTAGTATGGTATTTATTCAATAAGAAAACTGGCAAAACAGTCCAAAGACTGAAAAATCAAGTGCACACTATAAACAAAGGCAAAGTACAATATCATAAAGATGAAACAAAAGCAAAAAATTACAACTAACCGATAATCATATTACACAATCATAAAAGATATACCGAAAGAAAAAAAAAAGAAACTTTAAAAAGTAACATATTAATCAATGAAGCATGGACAAACGTCAAGAAGTGTGAAAGTGTAATTCGAACAGAATGCAACTAGGGCATTAAATGCTATATTACATGTATAACCATGTAATATGTGAACAAAAATAAAGGGGAAAAGAGAAAGGGAGAGGGAAAGTGAGAGGAAACCAGTATTACGGGAATCATAAATATAAAAAGCAAATGAGAAAAGGAAGAGAAAGAAAAAAAGAGAGGATGAGATAGGATGAATGGTGAAAAAGAGTGACAAGGGAAAAGTGGGTGGAAAGAAACAAAAAGGAAAGATAAAGGAGGGGCAGATAAAGGCAAAACATGGAAAAGAAGACCAACAGAAGGGGGGAAAATAGTAGGAAAATATGGACGCAAAGCCGGTTTTAACCTTGGAAAAATATAGCAGTAAGTTTTTAAAAAAAATGTGCCAAGAATACGTCAATGAAGAGAAGAGAATGTGTGGCCGATGAGATAATGGCAAAAAAAAATGGGCATTGGCACGAATTAAAATTAAGTATATGCATACATGAGAGTTAACTGTTACATTCATTTGATCTAAAAAAATAAAAATCAATGGATTTTGACTAATCACAATGTAGCACGATGGAAGGAAGGAAAAAAGAAGAAATCCGAGACCATGAGAGAGTGAAAAGGAGAGAAGAAAGCAGAAGAAAGGGCAAGGAGATCGGGGGCCAAAGAGGGAGAGAGAGAGAGAGGGGGAGAGTTTGTTTATGTGTAGCGATGAAAGTTTGAACTATTATACATAAATCCGGGACATAGATACTGGTAGATTAAAACCATAGATCAGTATACAAACCATAGATCAGTATACAGGTGTACACAATTAGAATAAGGTGTCTCCAATCATTAATTACAGATTAAAATATTAAAAGTTTTGTACTTTTGTATTGAGTGCATAGGATAGGTGAAGTGTTTCTCCCAAACTGGGTCTACAGACTAGGCTGCATACCAATGAGTATTACACAAGGTCTTAGTTTTGTAGTTGGTTGGGTCTTAGTTTTGTAGTTTTGTATTGAGTACATAGGATAGGCGAAGTGTATCTCCCAAACCGGGTCTGGAGTACAGACTAGACTCATACCAATGAATATTACACAGGGTCTTAGTTTTGTAGTTGGTTGGGTCTTAGTTTTGTAGTTTTGTATTGAGTACATAGGATAGGCGAAGTGTATCTCCCAAACCGTGTCTGGAGTACAGACTAGACTCATACCAATGAATATTACACAGGGTCTTAGTTTTGTAGTTGGTTGGGTCTTAGTTTTGTAGTTTTGTATTGAGTACATAGGATAGGCGAAGTGTTTCTCCCAAACAGGGTCTGAAGTACAGACTAGACTCATACCAATGAATATTACACAGGGTCTTAGTTTTGTAGTTTGTTGGGTCTTAGTTTTGTAGTTTTGTATTGAGTACATAGGATGGGCGAAGTGTTTCTCCCAAACCGGGTCTGGAGTACAGACTAGACTCATACCAATGAATATTACACAGGGTCTTAGTTTTGTAGTTGGTTGGGTCTTAGTTTTGTAGTTTTGTATTAGTACATAGGATAGGCGAAGTGTTTCTCCCAAACTGGGTCTGGAGTACAGACTAGACTCATACCAATGAATATTACACAGGGTCTTAGTTTTGTAGTTGGTTGGGTCTTAGTTTTGTAGTTTTGTATTGAGTACATAGGATAGGCGAAGTGTTTCTCCCAAACAGGGTCTGAAGTACAGACTAGACTCATACCAATGAATATTACACAGGGTCTTAGTTTTGTAGTTTGTTGGGTCTTAGTTTTGTAGTTTTGTATTGAGTACATAGGATGGGCGAAGTGTTTCTCCCAAACCGGGTCTGGAGTACAGACTAGACTCATACCAATGAATATTACACAGGGTCTTAGTTTTGTAGTTGGTTGGGTCTTAGTTTTGTAGTTTTGTATTAGTACATAGGATAGGCGAAGTGTTTCTCCCAAACTGGGTCTGGAGTACAGACTAGACTCATACCAATGAATATTACACAGGGTCTTAGTTTTGTAGTTGGTTGGGTCTTAGTTTTGTATTGAAGTACATAGGACAAGCGAAGTGTTTCTCCCAAACCGGGTCTGGAGCACAGACTAGACTCATACCAATGAATATTACACAGGGTCTTAGTTTTGTAGTTGGTTGGGTCTTAGTTTTGTAGTTTTGTATTAGTACATAGGATAGGCGAAGTGTTTCTCCCAAACTGGGTCTGGAGTACAGACTAGACTCATACCAATGAATATTACACAGGGTCTTAGTTTTGTAGTTGGTTGGGTCTTAGTTTTGTATTGAAGTACATAGGACAAGCGAAGTGTTTCTCCCAAACCGGGTCTGGAGCACAGACTAGACTCATACCAATGAATATTACACAGGGTCTTAGTTTTGTAGTTGGTTGGGTCTTAGTTTTGTAGTTTTGTATTAGTACATAGGATAGGCGAAGTGTTTCTCCCAAACCGGGTCTGGAGTACAGACTAGACTCATACCAATGAATATTACACAGGGTCTTAGTTTTGTAGTTGGTTGGGTCTTAGTTTTGTAGTTTTGTATTGAAGTACATAGGATAAGCGAAGTGTTTCTCCCAAACTGGGTCTGGAGTACAGACTAGACTCATACCAATGAATATTACACAGGGTCTTAGTTTTGTAGTTGGTTGGGTCTTAGTTTTGTAGTTTTGTATTGAGTACATAGGATAGGCGAAGTGTTTCTCCCAAATTGGGTCTGGAGTACAGACTAGACTCCTACCAATGAATATTACACAGGGTCTTAGTTTTGTAGTTGGTTGGGTCTTAGTTTTGTATTGAGTACATAGGATAGGTGAAGTGTATTTTCCAAACTGGGTCTGGAGTACAGACTAGGCTGCATACCAATGAGTATTACACAGGGTCTTAGTTTTGTAGATGGTTGGGTCTTAGTTTTGTAGTTTTGTATTTAGTACATAGGATAGGCGAAGTGTTTCCCCCAAATTGGGTCTGGAGTACAGACTAGACTCATACCAATGAATATTACACAGGGTCTTAGTTTTGTAGTTGGTTGGGTCTTAGTTTTGTAGTTCTGTATTTAGTACATAGGATAGGCGAAGTGTTTCTCCCAAACTGGGTCTGGAGTACAGACTAGACTCATACCAATGAATATTACACAGGGTCTTAGTTTTGTAGTTGGTTGGGTCTTAGTTTTGTAGTTTTGTATTGAAGTACATAGGATAGGCGAAGTGTTTCTCCCAAACCGGGTCTGGAGTACAGACTAGACTCATACCAATGAATATTACACAGGGTCTTAGTTTTGTAGTTGGTTGGGTCTTAGTTTTGTAGTTTTGTATTGAAGTACATAGGATAAGCGAAGTGTTTCTCCCAAACCGGGTCTGGAGTACAGACTAGACTCATACCAATGAATATTACACAGGGTCTTAGTTTTGTAGTTGGTTGGGTCTTAGTTTTGTAGTTTTGTATTGAAGTACATAGGATAAGCGAAGTGTTTCTCCCAAACCGGGTCTGGAGCACAGACTAGACTCATACCAATGAATATTACACAGGGTCTTAGTTTTGTAGTTGGTTGGGTCTTAGTTTTGTAGTTTTGTATTGAGTACATAGGATAGGCGAAGTGTTTCTCCCAAATTGGGTCTGGAGTACAGACTAGACTCCTACCAATGAATATTACACAGGGTCTTAGTTTTGTAGTTGGTTGGGTCTTAGTTTTGTAGTTTTGTATTGAGTACATAGGATAGGTGAAGTGTATCTCCCAAACTGGGTCTGGAGTACAGACTAGGCTGCATACCAATGAGTATTACACAGGGTCTTAGTTTTGTAGTTGGTTGGGTCTTAGTTTTGTAGTTTTGTATTTAGTACATAGGATAGGCGAAGTGTTTCCCCCAAATTGGGTCTGGAGTACAGACTAGACTCATACCAATGAATATTACACAGGGTCTTAGTTTTGTAGTTGGTTGGGTCTTAGTTTTGTAGTTTTGTATTTAGTACATAGGATAGGCAAAGTGTTTCTCCCAAACTGGGTCTGGAGTACAGACTAGACTCATACCAATGAATATTACACAGGGTCTTAGTTTTGTAGTTGGTTGGGTCTTAGTTTTGTAGTTTTGTATTGAAGTACATAGGATAGGCGAAGTGTTTCTCCCAAACCGGGTCTGGAGTACAGACTAGACTCATACCAATGAATATTACACAGGGTCTTAGTTTTGTAGTTGGTTGGGTCTTAGTTTTGTAGTTTTGTATTGAAGTACATAGGATAAACGAAGTGTTTCTCCCAAACCGGGTCTGGAGTACAGACTAGACTCATACCAATGAGTATTACACAGGGTCTTAGTTTTGTAGTTGGTTGGGTCTTAGTTTTGTAGTTTTGTATTGAAGTACATAGGATAAGCGAAGTGTTTCTCCCAAACCGGGTCTGGAGCACAGACTAGACTCCTACCAATGAATATTACACAGGGTCTTAGTTTTGTAGTTGGTTGGGTCTTAGTTTTGTAGTTTTGTATTGAGTACATAGGATAGGCGTAGTGTTTCTCCCAAATTGGGTCTGGAGTACAGACTAGGTTGCATACCAATGAGTATTACACAGGGTCTTAGTTTTGTAGTTGGTTGGGTCTTAGTTTTGTAGTTTTTTTGGTAGTATGTATATGGGGTCTTAGGTCTTAGATCTTAGGTCTTAGTTTTGTAGACACCCTGGTACGACCGCTTGCGCGTGTTCCATGTGTGTACGTGTGTGTGTGATCGTGTGCGCCTTTCTTTAAACATGTATATCATGTATGCTTACTTTATATGCTTTTATGATTAACATTTTAAGATCATGCTCTGTGATTATCAATCTTTGAAATATGAAAATGCAGATGATTTAAAACCATTTTTATTTGTATATATCCAACCTGCAAAGTATGCACGCATAGTCATTACTGACAGGGCCCTAGGAACAATATTTTATAGTATGGGTGCTGATGTAAATTTGATAAGCAAAAAAAAAAAGAGAGAAAATGAAGGCCATTTTGGTCCCAAGAATTTTGAAAAGCAAAAAAAAAAAAAAGCAAGATGAAAACATACCCCGCAAAAAAATAAAATAAAAACCAAAAATAAAAAAGGTTTTCACTACATTTTCCCATTTCGTCGCGCCTTCCAGAATTCCAGGGGGTGGTGCCTTTAGAGAATAACGCATGCAGATCACCCCCAAAATATTTGGAGCACATCAGCACTCCCACTTCAAGGGCCAGGCATGATAGTGACAATTCTTAACATGATCTATCTTCGGGTATGTAAGGCACAATTACGATTATTGAAAAGTATGATACAAAAAACCGGGGAAACAGGGGGATACCACAGACATAAGTTGAGGGGGGAAAACAAGAGAAAGAAAAGCGTAGACATAGTAGGAAATGTTGAGAGGTATAATGGCGGCGAAAGAGAAAACTTTTTGGTAATAAGGAGACATGCACGAAGTGGTTGCATTCATAGGCCTAATAGAAATCTATCAGTCAAATATAAATAAAAAATCCAAAACGAAAGCAAACATCTGACAATGACTCTTTTTATTGCAAATATGACTTTAAGCATTTTTTTGGCAAAATATGAAACATTATAAAACTCGAGGACCGATTTGTTCAGAGATGACCTATGTATGGCTTACCTTCGTTTGTTTGATCGATAAGTACATCGTATTTCATCATTCAATCTACATTCAGCTGCGCTGATTTAGAGGTTTATTCGTTTCATTCTAAAAAGGAAACTTTCTTAATAAAAAAATATTTATTAGCAAAAAATATTTTGTTGTCTGTATGTGAAAGTCTATCGGGAAAGAGTCGATGATTGATGCATCCTGTATAAAGAGAAAGCTTATTTTTTGTTGTTTTAAGTGGTAGCACATTTATTATACCCACTGTAATTGAATTAATAAATGATACATAGCCGACTAATAAGAAGAGAAGACGAATGCAGAGGTAACCAACATTTAACTAGTTTTCTAAACCTGCACTGCTGCAACGATTACGAGAGGAAAGACTCTTGAAATGGAGGAGTGGTTTCAAAAATTAATATATCACTTTAAGTTCTGGTAAATATCACTTGGAAAGCTCTTGTATTGTAAACTCGAGGAACCTTTATTCTCGAACTGAAGGGGAACACCTATTTGATATGGAAGATATTGCAAGTCTATATTGGTACCAATTCATCCATCATATCCGGCAAGAACTATCACATGGATGTAGGAACAGTATTCTCTGAATTTCTTTATGATTGATTGTTTGTATGTATGATTTCTGTGTGTGCCTTTTTCTACTTTCTTCGCCGTGCTGGTAACCTTGGATGTACAACTAACAATTCCTTGCTGTAACTGTTTTCGTCAATGCGAGAAAAAGATGGAACACTAGACACAAGCACCTCCCTTTGAGAAACTCTCATAACTATCAAAACCCAGCAGAATGATAACCTTGTGTGATAAATTATTGTTTTGCCTGTCTTTGGCTGATACATGAATACAATATTTACACCAGAACCGACAAACACAGTGGTCTGATATCGATCGATAAATGCCAATGGCCAATAATTTTGTAGCATGCGCATTAAGTTTCGAAGACCAATTAAGAACAAAACCCTTTTCCCCCAAAGTAGAGATTAATCGCTAGCATTTGTGTCATCGGACCCAGGAAACATTGACTGAATATTTTCATTCTACATGGTCAATGGTCAAGTCGGGAGGTGAAATGCCACTGGCACATGTTTTCGTATCTCAGTCAGAGAACGTCGTATCTTTTTCGGGGCTTGGCAATTGTCAGGGCATTCTTTTGTCAGATGATTCCAACTACTCTTCAAGGATCCAGTATGTATCCAAACAAAGTTCATTTCACACTCACATCTATGCTAGTCATTGTTCAAAGCATAGCAGCGGTAATAGTCTGTGTCCCTAGTAACACATCTATGACAACAACGGTCTCGGCATCAATCCACACTTATTGCACACTGGACGACACCGTGTCAACGAATGACACTTTTGTCTGGATGAAAGGCCATCAGGTGATAGGATCTTGCTCGATTGAAAAGTGCTACAGAAATCTTACCCAATACGACTTGATTATTTCTAAAGAGATCCCTAAAGTGTTATCGATGTACATATCAAATGTAGTCCCCACTGATGGCGGTGAATATTTTATAATTTGGAAGAGCCAATCAGGAACTGTTCTGGTGATTCTTGTTTTGAATATAACAGGTGTCTTTCCAAAGCTTAAACCAGGCCTTGAAAATCCAGAATGCGTCACAACTATAAGGAAAGAAGTGCCAACATTTGGACTTTCCTGTAGGGTGAGGAATCTATTTAAACATGAGATAACCCAAGTGTCTATAGCCAATGGACACACATCACTTGTCAAAGGTATTTTTTACAATGAAATCGGAAGCACGACCTCTAGAAAATTAAGCAACGAATTGAAACTTGACGTCGGGTTAAAAAAAACCATATTGAAGGAAACACCATACATTTGTTTCGTATCGACACATAATGAAGGGAAATTTTGCAATTTTTCTCTGGGGCTGAAATCGTTAAAAATGTCTAAGGGAGATATGCCTAGCGTAATATGCGAAGAAACTAATCCTTATGAAATTCGTCCAGAAATCTGGCTCATCGATACCACATTTCAGCTAAAACAGCTCCAGAAGATCGGTAACACTACCATAGGAGGAGACATTCTGCATGATAATCATACCATTTATGCTCTATGTGGAGCAGAGTTAGACGGTACCATACAAGTTAACAATGTTTTTAAACTCGACATTAACGAATATGACACTTGCTGTACTGCTCATGTCAGGGGAAGCGAATCGGAAACTACCTTCAGAATTTTGTGTGGATGTGCTTTCACTACAGAAATTGCCATTCCAACATCCGAGTTTCCTAATAGACTGTGGGATGGTATCTAAAATTGTGACTTTCCGTGGGGCGGCAAATACAACCACGGTTCTTGGACATGAAAATATGTAAAATATTATGAGTGAATACATGCACAATGTTGCCATCGGTAAATTCTGCTCCTGACCTCAAAATTAAAATAATAATATGCAAAATCGTACCATTGATTCGACTGGAAATTCCGCCATTCACCCCGTGTGTTAAGGACTTCCGTGAACGCGCGCAAGCGTGCACAATGCATGTAACCTCGTTCGCGTTTTATTTTTTTTTATTCGCTGTACAGTACATGATATACGTTATAATACAGAATGTACGATGGCGGATAAGATGTCGTCGTCTTCGTCGTGTTTTGACAGCGAAAATGACGATTTATCACTAGCAAATATATGCTACATGCACGTCTTACCCAAGGAAAGAGGGCCAGTAAATTCCTTTCAAGTAAAGAGCTAGAACAAATTTAAGCCTTTGCTGCATTCGTTGATGTAGACTACCTGGGACTTCAGAATAAAAATAGCTATTCGTGCAGCAGAGAAGTTGCGATTGACTTGCATGCGGCCCGGCCCCGGGAGACCAGCCCGACATCCGACCAGCATTTCAGCAAGATCCGAATGGATCAAAATAAATATAGATGTTCGATGTAGGCCTACCGCGTTTACATCTTGCCCAGAGCCAGGTCAAACATCGTTCGTATATCACCAGCATTGAGCAATCAAGCGATCGAAGGTAATTTGTTTTCACTTTGTGCTCTTGCATTTCACTCTCTGCAAAAGTGAAGCGGTGCAAACTTTGATGATTTTTGTATAGGTCTACATCTAGATTTCTTAATTGAGTCGATGAATAATGTGACTCATGACTTACTTCGTCTTCTATTCATAGGCTTGTAAATGTGGCGGTGAAGTAAGTCATGACATGAGTCACATTATGTATCGATTCAATTAAGAAATCTAGACCTATACAAAAATCATCAAAGCTTGTACTGCTTCACTTTTGCAGAGAATGAAATGCAAAAGCACAAAGTGAAACAATTTTGGCATGGACAAAGATCGCTATAACAAGGATCACCATCTCAAAATCATCCTCTGTATCTTTTTCACCTTCGATAGCTTGATTGCTGGAATGCTGGTGATACGAACGATGTTTGACCTGGCTCTGAGCAAGATGTAACGCGTTACATCTATAACGTTAGTTTGATCCATTCGGATCTTGCTGCAATGCTGGTCGGGCTGGGCAGGAGCGTAACGGGTCGGTGGCCATGCAGGAGGGGCAAGAGCAAAAAAATCTCCGGTCTTATCAGGGGCAGATCCATGATTTTCCAAAAGGGGGCTAATTTTTCAGAGGAAAGTTTCGACCAGCCCCCCCCCCAAAAAAAAAAAAAAAAAGTTTTTCAACCAATTGACAAGCAAAAAAAAATAAAAATAAAGGTTTTCACCCACAAATGAAGTATATTTTGTACACGAAAAAAGGGTCTTCAATTTCAAAAGAGGGGGCACACCTTTGTTTTAATGGCATATTTACATTACAAATTTTAGTATTTTGCTTCTCAAAAGGGGGGGGGGGGCAGGCAATGGCGTCATGAGGCAACATTTTGAGGGGCGATATGGTGTATCGGGTAAAAAAAACAATGCGAGTGAGCAAAAAATTATACATTTTTATTACAAAAATCCAATTTCAGATTTTGACATAATGTTAAAGAAGATAACATATTTTTCACCCTTCTCTCTTTCCTTTTCCTTTTTTTCTTGGTCTGTACGCCACGGTAAACAAGATTTTGTTTATGATTTTGCATGCTTATTAAAAAAAAAATAAAATCACCTTTTCATGACAATCTATCTGTTCTTCTTTCTTTCCTTTTCCAGTTCCTCTTTTTCCCCTTTCCCTTTCATTCTCCCCCTTTTCTTTTTTCCCCTTTCATTCTCCCCCTTTTCTTTTTTCCCCTTTAAGTTCCCGGTGAACTCCGCCAGGGGGATAGCTTGCCCCCCCCCTGCACTGTTAAGCCACTGCTCCCTGGGATGGGCCGGGTTGCATGCAAGTCAATCGCAAACTTCTCTGCTGCACGAATAGCTATTTTTATTCTGAAGTCCCAGGTAGTCTACATCAACAAATGCAGCAAAGGCTTAAATTTGTTCTAGCTCTTTACTTGAAAGGACCTTACTGCCCTCTTTCCTTGGGTAAGACGTGCATGTAGCATATATTTGCTAGTGATAAATCGTCATTTTCGCTGTCAAAACACGACGAAGACGACGACATCTTATCCGCCATCGTATATTCTGTATATAACGTATATCATGTACAGCGAATAAAAAAAATAAAACGCGAACGAGGTTACATCATAGAGATGTATATATTGACACTAGAGTAATCGCTCGCATTGACGCGCGCGTAATGCGGCTGTGATTCCATGTATTGCGCAGCCGCCATCTTAAAGAGGGCAAGAGCGCGGATTTATAACACACGGCTCTATGGGAGAATATCACATATTTCACTTTTTTACATTATATTTTCAATTTAATGCTGTATGCAACGTTAAAATCACAAGGCAAAGCATTTTTATGTTAAAATATATGATAACCATGCATATTTTATAAAGGAGATGGACTGAACATCCAGAAAACGGGGGAAAAACGACGAGGTCGACTGAGTAGTATATATAAGCCATCATATAGCATATACCGTGACAAGGGTGTAAGATAAGGTCAACTTAACACTTTAGAGTGTTCATATGTTCTCTTGATTTGGTGCTCATTTGACACTCAGTGTTCAAGCAATATACTGTATTGAAACAACACTTAGAGTGTAAAATAAACACCAAATACTCAGAAGTGTTGAAACAACACCGTGACAGGTGTTGGATAGAAATATTTTAGCAAAAATTATTGTTGAAGTTACACTTCACTGGAGTAACTCAACACTGTCTGTTGTTGGGGTATTTAAAAAAAATACCCTAGTGTTAAGTTACACCGTCAGGCTGCAGGTGTTGAAGAACTTGAAATCGGACACCAAATGGTGTGAATCCGAACCGTGAAACAACACCAAAGCTGGTGTTGGTATTTTTTTTAACACCAATGGGTGATTTAAACTTTCGTTTAAATGTTCGTTTCTGCAGGTGTTCGAGGGTGTCAAATGAACACCAAATGGTGTCAACTTCATAACATTCTCCGACTCGTGTTCAAATCGAATACCAAGACTGGTGTTGATATATTTTAACATCCTAAATGTTGGTAATCTTAACACCAGTGGCAGTCAACTCCAACACCAGTGGTCCTTTATTGATTGGGCTGCTAGATTTAACACCCGTGGTGTTAAATATAGCTATAACGTCGCATAGTCTCCAATATTATATTTAATGGGATTATCAGTGATTCACCATATGATTTCTACTTTGATTTCCTCAAAATTAACTGAAAGGAGGGGAAACTTCAGACCAAGCCCTGATCTACATAGGTAATGCACGTACAGCAACCTATTTTTCCCCCGTTTTCTGGATGTTCAGTCCATCTCCTTTATAAAATATGCATGGTTATCATATATTTTAACATAAAAATGTTTTGCCTTGTGATTTTAACGTTGCATACAGCATTAAATTGAAAATATAATGTAAAAAAGTGAAATATGTGATATTCTCCCATAGAGCCGTGTGTTATAAATCCGCGCTCTTGCCCTCTTTAAGATGGCGGCCGCCCCGAACATGGATTCACAGCAATTTGATGAAGTCCGCCCTCTAGTGTCAATAATATACATCTCTATGGGTTACATGCATTGTGCACGCTTGCGCGCGTTCACGGAAGTCCTTAACACACGGGGTGAATGGCGGAATTTCCAGTCGAATCAATGGTACGATTTTGCATATTATTATTTTAATTTTGAGGTCAGGAGCAGAATTTACCGATGGCAACATTGTGCATGTATTCACTCATAATACTTTACTATCATGTCCAAGAACCGTGGTTGTATTTGCCGCCCAACGGAAATGAAAAACTAGAGACATTTTCCTTGTCCATCCCACAGTCTATAATGGCCAATCACATGAGACGATATCAATAAAACCACGGACACACATGAACATACAGACTTTGGTAACACTAGAAACACAACAGGGCGTGAGCATGATATCAGAGGTCGGTGACGGACGTTTCGTGGAAGACGGAAACGGATGGAGCCACACTGTCGTAGTCTACATCGTATCAGCACACGCCTTTCTTTGTAGCATTGTAACGTGTCTTTACATAGCACGTAGGCATACAGCCAAATACAACAGAAGAATGGATTTAAGATCATATCATCGGAGCAGTTGTCAACAGAGAGAGGACCTGGATTTAGAAATGACAGACATACAAGGAGTTGTGGCTGGTGATTTGATAAAACCTGATTCAAGTGTTAGAAAACATGGTAGCATGGGTGAAATGCAATCCGAGCTCGGCACCGGCGTAGCAAGTAACCAAACGTGGTCGCCGCTACCACCAGAGTTACCCCCAAGAGAAACAAGCTGGACACCTAGTCGACAAAATACTTTGGAATATGAATTCCATTCGATTAACAAACGGAATAGAGGGGATTCTCGAAGGTCAGAAGCACTTACAATGGCACCACACGACACAGAAACATATAATCAGATAAAGGAAACTGTCAAAACAAAAGATGGTGCTGCAAGGAAGATCTTCGGTGAAACTGATGGAGAAGGTGAAGACGGGGCAGTGTTGAATGAAGTTGACAATATTTACAACACTGTTCGTGACGACGAAGATCAGAATCTTGATGATTGTCCAGCAGATACCCTCCACCATGTCCACTCTTTAGGCTCACACACTTTCTTCGATTCAGCGGATTCCACAAACCCACAGAAAGCTGGCGGTGGTTTAGAAGAAAACCTTTATTCTGCAGGTAAAGAGTCATCTGATCAGGCTCACTTTGGTTCAAAGGATGTGGACTTCGACAAGCTGTACGCAAAGCCGAAGAAGACGAAAACAAATTCCCTTTACCACCCTAGAGGAACAAGAGGTCCCTCTGACTCTGAAGAAATCTCTTTTAACAAATTAAACATCCTATAATGTGGACGATACTCTGTACAATATGTCTGATACCCCCAAACGAAAATTATGTAGGGCTACATGTTTGACTTCATTGCTCCATATTTATACAACTTTACACAAAACATAATTTATTTGTACAATATCCTCATTACGAATGCAATTGATAATAAAATACACGACTGAAAGGATACCTCCTAACGACGAATTGATTTTCGGTTATTCGGTCAATGTCCTGGGATGAAGTTCCTAAAATTGAAAGTTCCCTTTACATTAGAACACTTAGTCAGATTTCGAGATATTTTAATACTCCCAATAAGAAAATAACGGCAAACCTTGGATGATACAACAAAGAAGGAAAACGAAAGAAATTACTTTGGCATAATCTACAAATGAAATAATTAAGATGACAATGCTAAAGAACAATAAAATTAAAGGAATACTATTTCTGTGACAGCTGCACCGGGTGCTGAGCTTAACGACAATGACCATAGCAGGCAAATGGCTGAAGAACTATTGACAGATTGAGTTTAAATTGAAGAACTATTTTAGTTTATGTTGTTGACCAGATTTCTATGCTTACATGTATACATGGTATATGCCCGGATATGCAACCTTATAAAATATGTATCATGATATTGCATGTGACTTTCTTTCGTATTTTAGGCTCATATATTAAAACCATTATTGAATATGCTCTCCTTCTCTGGCACACTCCTATCCAGTCAGACCGCAGGTCCCTCTGCTAATGAACAAAAAGGCCAGATTCGTCCAAATCATCTCGTGGCTGAATCCTCCTCCTTGCAAAATCTCGTGATTCGTGAGACTTTCTTTCCCTAAGAATTTACCTTTTTTAACCTCAAGTTAAATGAAATGTTATTACACCATCAGATAAGAGTAAAAGTTACTCTTTCATATTGGTCATTTATTTTTTATACAATATTTTGTTAAATAAGTATATTTCTGGCCTGAAAATGTGCCTCAAAACGGAATTTTCGTCCTCTGTTTTCTTTTGCAAATTGTGCAAACTTTTTTATTTTGAGCCTCAATGATATCTATATCACCATAAAGCTGAACTTCTCACAATGCCACTCTTGATATGCGGCACCTTTTAATCGGGTCAAGATCACACTTTTCCCTCCAAGGTACAAGAGGAGAATTCTGAAATTTGTACTTGCATGAAATCCAGAGTTCTGATTGGCTGGATAAGGTTCACAGAACAACAGGCGCGGGGTATTTGAGGAGATTACCACATGGGAAGTGTGACCTTCCCACGAGCCCAGGCACTGGAACCCTTGGAATTTGCAATTGTGTGGTCTCTTTGACCAATCAGAGTGCAGTATTCATGTTTTCAAGCTGCTTTATGTACTTGGCAAATGAAAAGTGATCTTGACCCGATTAAACCAATTCTTATTTTGAAACCTATATCATTTCAAAGCATACATATTCAGCTTTATCATGATTTAAAAATCATTTGGGGTCACACAAAAATAAAGTGTGAAAATAACAGCTATTGTCAGGTGAAAATATTTATTTTGTAGCATATTTTAGATCAAAATTGTAACCTATATTACAAAATCGTGAATAAATCCAAACACATGACCTGAAAGAATGATTCTTCTTCTTTACAATGGTACAAAATTCATGAAATTCGATGCACAATTAGAGCAGCAATGACCAAATGAAAAGAGGTGTTTTGGTCCGCATCAAGCTCATTAAGTATGCAAAACATCTCAAGTCATGAATATCACTTGGATGAAAAAGCCATTTTCTTGGGACCTGCAGTCATGGCAGTCTGACTGTATCACCATCAAAGAACCTGGAAAAGCGGGAAAGATATTGTTCAAAATTGAGCATTAAAAATGTAGGATATGACGTTAATTAATATCATGCTCTAGTAGTAAGCAAACTCACTTCATCATCATGATCATCTTCAGGAAGTAATTCGCTTTCCTAAAGTTTGGAACCGAAATGGAGATACTATGATCATGATGATCACCATAAACACTTTCAGCTAGTCTCTATCTAGTGCTGGATCATTACGCAATACAGGCCTAACTACCAGCTTTGACACCATTGAGCCCACTATACTTTTGGGTTGCTTGCACTCTGAATTCTTATTTGTTTTTGTCCTGTACAGTTATTAATTAGTTTCAGTCGTATTTGGATGGTCGATCATTTAGAGTGTCAAGTGGTAACCAATTATTACAGAGGGTAAATTTGCAATACGGAGTTCCAAATGGTTCCGGATTGGGACCCCTACTCTTCACATTGTATTTGAAATTTTCATCATTTTATATGCTGATGATCAATTCTACTATTCTTTTGACCCCAAACCCCCAATAGTTTTCACAATGCTATTTTTCTCTCTTTCCAACCAGCTACTTCCATACTCCCCTATGCACGCATTTCCTTTGTTATTTTGTATATATTATAATAACTGAATAACTATCATGTTGAATGTAGGAGGCTTGTAAGAGAATATGTATTTGTGCCTTATACATGTACTTGTAGGATATTATCCCTATATGTAGTTTTACTCATTTATTAAAGATATTATATATTATTCATTTCATCGCCTCACCCACCTTCACCACTTTCGATTATTATTTTTTTCTTTCTACCTTACCCAATTTTCTCATTTCATTTTCAATAAACCCTCTCACACTCTCTCTCATCCACCCCCTGTACTTTTCCCTCTTTTCCTGATACCTTCATGTCATGAAACATAATCTTCCATCGATAATGAGACAATACTGCAATTGTGTTTTTTTATCATTTGTTATGTAATTATATTGTAATTCATGTATTTAGGTATAAATTGACACACCCTCCCCTTCAGCATCGGGTTTTGGTCAATATTTGTATGTGCATGTATTTATCAATAATAAAAAAGTCATGAATTCACATGGCGAAACAAGTCTTGTTGTCGATATCATTTACGTTATATCAACTTGGATTGTATCTTTGTAATGGAAAAGTGATCGGATTGTTCCTGTTCTCAAACATATCAAACGACAGCCGACGATTGTGAGAGAATTACGGCCTACATGACAACCGGGGGGGGGGGGGGCACTTACATTGACGAGTGAATCCCATGCGCGACTCCCAAAACACGTAAAAATTATGTCTTTATACGTACGTAACGTAATAAGGGTGTCAAAAACACTGAAATAATGAAGAAAGTGTATCTATTTCGCTAGGAAATCTACGTGTATAGGGTCAAATTTGCGAGGGTATAAAAAGACTAAAATGTTAAGCCCCATATTATCCAATCGAACAGCGATATTTCGCAGTTTATATCGATAACTCGAAATATTAATTGTTGGTTTCTAATATTGCTGGGAGCTTACAGTGACTGGATGACAAAATTTCCATAATTTGAAAAGTGATGTTTTGGAGCAATTTACAGCTTTTGTAGGTGTACAAAACATTTTTTTTCTATTTTCAAACTTCGGGGGGGGGGGGGAGGGGGCTAAGAATAATATCAAGATAAAATCATAACCAAAACAAAGAATCAGATATCTCGGGTTTATGGTGTTTTTTTTTATTATCGTTGTTAACTGGTCAAGTATAAACCATATAACCATCCATACATTCCATTCCACCCCATTTGTTTCAAAGAGCAATTTAAAGCTAAATGAAAATAGTTGCAGTAAAACACTGATTTCGTAAGAAAGTCTGTAAGACGAAGGTGAAGTATTACTATATCATCGTGGGTCTAGATCTGGTACAGTTACATAAACTGAACTTTATGAAATCATAAAATCTATGCTGAAAAATGATCACACTGAAGATCGCCAACACAGATAGGCACACGTGGGACAGTGTATTGTTATTGCTGGAATAAAGACCCGACGGAAGTAACCGAATCCGCGCTTATTTTGCTTATTTCTCAGCAATTACACAATTTCTTCCAGAATCCTTTGGCACGTATTTTCTTTTCATACAAACAGACACTTAGTTGGTCAGTATGAGATCGTTACCACAACTGGCATTCATCTTTTCGGCATCTGGATATCAGGACACAAACAGAAGCTCAGTAAAAAAAAAAATCAGTTAATTCCATGAATGAGAATTTCTTCAACAAATAAAAAATAATATATTTGTTAAATTTTAAAATAATGATAATTATTATTATTATTTTTTTTTTGAGGGGGGAGGGGGTTATATTTCATTTGTCGTCTGCACTTTCATACATGTCACTATTGTTTCTGATACTTTTTCCTATAAAAGGACTGGGCTCTTTGAGATGTATTGAGGACGAGGGGGGGGGGGGGGGGGGGCGGGGGTGGATCATGCCTCCCTTTTGATCTCGGCCGCCGTTCGCGCGATCGCGCCGAAATTTTGCACGCACATTCTTTACTTCATTAACTACAAACCAGTATTAAAAAAAATAAATTATTTTTATCAATTATGAATAATAAAATGCATATATATTTTTAAACTGAAAAACAACATTTGCATATTCAGCACACAATTTCACTTCAGATTTCCTTCTTTTATTGCCAGATGTCATCTTCGTAATCTAAAGGGTTCCACAAAGAAAAATGGCGGAAATCAAATTTTTCCTTATGTATATTCCTTTGTTTTTAGATTTTTTAATGTATATTTTTTTCATCTTTTTTCAATGGAAATTATTGCAGATCATTAAGCAACTAAATTAAACCCCCGTATTAATTAAGCAGACCAATTAGAACAAAAAAATCACCCAATTATGAATTTCATCTCCTATAGTCAGTGTAGACAAAGTATGAAATGAACCATTTTCGGCACGACAAAAGGTCATGTGGCATCGCAACTTTATATCCGAATGTCCGAAAGTTGCGGGAGATTTCAAAGAAAAAAGTCATAAAAAGATTCAAAACCGTTATTATGGTCAATGATGAATACGACTTTTCACGTACAATAATCATAATGAGAGAATAATACATATGTGAGAGAGGGAGGGAGAAACAAAAAAAAAAAGGAAACATCCCCAGTTCAAGTAATGGTTTCAAAATGCTATAGAATAGAATAGAATTTATTGACTCTTACGACCCCCTTCCGGGGTATGAGAGTACAACACATTTACATGACATGATAATGATACAAAAGAAAATAATGTATACAAACATATGATAATAATACAGAAGAAAAATACCGAATACAGTGTACAAAAAAAAACAACACAACAACAACAACACTAAAATACAAATGTATACCGGGTAACAGTATGAAAATGTTCTAAACCTAGGCTATGCTAAACATGAATTTACATTATCATACAGTGTGGCAAGCATGCTTCAAAAGTGGTGAAAACCACATGAAAGATTATAAATACTTACAAAAACTATATAAATAGCCTAACTATCTAACAGGTCATAACTTCTATTTTGTACATTTACATAAGAGAAATGTAATTTGGCTTGTTAAAATTCATGCAGACTAACAAAGTGTGATGTAACTCAACTGTCATATATGAAATGCTTAACATACAGCAAGACTGTACTACAAATCAAGGATTCTCCGTTGCTTAACTGACCTACCACTTCGGGTTGTAACATTCCTGTTTATGAGCGTCATTTGATTGGATTGTTCAGATTTACATTTATATAGGCCAGCAAAATATGACATTATTTTCCTTATAAAGAGTACTAATTTCTTCAGCTGACCTAAGCTAGAATATAAGAATAAATTCAACATGTGTAATGAGCAAGGTCGTTTAACTCTTGCTTTATTACCTAAATACAGCTCTCTTTCCTTTCTGAAAAAGGGACATACAAAAACATAATGAAATTCATCACCAGACTCCTGCATGTCACAGCATGGACAGATAATACTGGTTTCATTAAGGGCTTCCGTGAATCTGTTATTATTAATTGGTAAACGATGTGACCTACTTCTAAAACGACTCAGTGTTATTCTATCTTTTTTACTCAGCAAAACTAAATACCTTTCAAACAGACAATCCCTTTTAAAGATCCTATAATTCAGGCATACACTGTTTGACCATATTTTTGCCATTACATCCTGTTTTGAAATATCGTTTAATCTCAACTTCAGAGTGCTCAGTATCCAACTGTTACTAAATCCTTCTCCTTGCTTCAGCCAAACAATCCCAAGACCAGCATGATTCAATATCTCTTCAATACATGATAACCACTTGAATATAGACCTTTCTGCATTCTGACTAAATAACCTTTGCAATAAATAAAATTTGACAGAGTATTTAGAGGGAGAACCTTTTACTATTCTTAACCAGAAGCTAATCATTCTATATTTAATACTGTTAGCTAACCATACCCTTCCAGTTTCACCATATACCATACAGTCTGGCGTAAATTTATTCACGCATAATGCTGACCTGAGAAATTTTCTATGAAATATTTCAATTTGGCTCAAATCTTCATATCCCCACACTTCGCATCCATAAATGAGTATTGGTAATACAAGTTGATCAAACAATTCACATTGAATATCCAATGGCAGTTTGAGTCTTTGAACCTTTAAAGACATAGAGAAAAGAGCTTTCCTGGCCTGTGATACCTGCTTTGAAATAGCCTTTTTAAAACTTCCATTATAATTTAACCGAATCCCAAGATATACAAAATCATCTACAACATCGATTTCATCTGCCCCAAATCTAAAAACAGGAAATTTACGCACTTTACCTCTAGAAAATATCAGTACTTTAGTTTTCATAGCATTCACACTTAATTTCCAAATTTTACAATATTCAGACAATGCATTCAGTGCCACCTGCAATTCCTCTGCTGAGTCAGCCAATATTAGGGTATCGTCTGCATACAGCAATGTGTATAATTGTACAAAAAGATCACTATTTACTTCTTTATCTAAGATGTCTGCACATACATTTTCAACCAAAACCTTGAGACCTTTAAAATGATTACTGAGAAAATACTGCTATAGGCTTACATGTATATCTAGCCCATCTGCACTCTGCACTCACACGTAGATGACGTATAATATCAAAGGGGAATTCCCGATCCAACTGCCATGGAAATTAGAGGGGGTTTTCGGTTCAAAGTCCATTTCTTAACTTCTTTATCCTGCTTCGATATCACTATGCTTTGCTTAGGTCTTGCCGCAGATCCATGCTGATCATGAAACATGCAATTTCAATGACATGAGGCAGTCGGATTCTTGTCAAGCTCTCATAAATTTGTTAAGACTTCAGGTAGCGGCTGGCATGGCTTGGGTCTCATCTTGTGTGCCCATGTGACGTTAATGTAGAGCTAGCTCTCGATGAACTACTCATCTCGACAGTCAGACAGTGATTAGCATGGCAGTCGTTCACGCATCGAGCTTGCCACCATGGATACTATTCTCCTTAGTGCTGTTAACTACACATGCACGTAAGTAAGGCATATGTGGAATACAGTCCATGTACAAATAGCATTGACCACATACCCCTGTCAAGTGTGGGGGTGGAGGTAGACACTTATTTAGGCCTATAATGCTGTGGAAGAATGAATAATATATCCCATTTATTTACGGTCAGTAGAGAAGTGGCTTATTTAGATGCCAGACAGGAAGTCGACGAGTGCTTAATTTTTAAAAGGACAAGGCTTGATCTTTATTTCTTGCCATGTCTAAGGAAAGTGTGGAAAAGCAAGTAAGCTTATAAAATGAAGGATGGCATGTAAATACATTTTAAGTGACAAAACTTAAAAAGAAGATTGTGGGAATGTTTTCTTTTCCATTAATTTGTTTCATTTTACGCTCACAGATCCAACTGACATAAACAACCTAAACGTTATATGTTTACCTAAGGTTAAGTTTCGGATAGCACAGTTTGTGAAAAAATGCAATGCATCTGTTTTATTTTACTGGACGAAAGAAAGACAACAACAACAGAATGTAATGTACAGCATGGTTAGTTTCATATCTTTTTCTGGTTTGTCTTTTTATTTTGACACAGCGCGAAAATCACAGTGTTTGTCCAACCAATTTCTGCGAGCGAAACAAAAATGGACAGTCCTTCCCTACGAATTTTTTATTGCAATTTCCATAGCTTATCCAACGTGTGTATATTAATGAACACTCTATACACCGAATATTTAAAGAGGTGTTTCGGGCTGAAATAATAATTTGAACGGATAAAGAAAAAAAAGAGGTCAAAATCAGATAAGCAATAACAAATCTATTTCATAAAAAAATGCCTTATTTCAATAAAATAGTTCTATGCATATCTTCATAAATAATCAGTGAGCAAACTGATGATGTCATATCCCGACGTGCTCTTTTGTATTTTGTTCCATGAAACTATGTTTGTAATTTTTCCTCCAAAACTTAAACATGTTAACAAAAATGGATTCACATCTGATTTAGTGCATTAGATACTCATTGCAGCAAATTTTTTATTATCAGGGAGACGCGTCATTCACGTATGTATGAAGAAAAAAATAATTATGATTTCTTTTAATAACATAAGAAAAAGGAAAAGTGGAGATGGGACATCAGAAGTCATAAAAAATATTAATGACGACGAACATATAGACCTAGATCTGTTTTCACAAACCATTTCTTAACTTGTATATTCAATAATTTCGTTATATCGTGTATATGTTATCACATTTTGATGAAATTTACAACATTTTGCTCAATGAATTTTACTCAATTCATCTTGATGTAAATATTAGCTTTCGGTTGAATCATAGTAAGTGGTGCATAAACGCTGTAAAAATATGTTGGGCCGGGGGTTGGGGTGAACTTTTTCATATTTTTCATAATCATGATGAAATGGGATAGTAAGCGTATGACATCATCGTCTTCTTCTTTTACGTATTATACTTCTGTTAAAGTAAGCAAAACAGTCGGATGGTCATAGTCTGTTTTTCGATTTTGATCCGTTTTTTTAAGTTGTTTCAATTGCTTGTCTCAATTCTACGATTGGTCAAAGTAACCGATCTGGTTGTAAATATGATAGACCGAAAAAATGGTCATTATCAATCAAACCTCCAGCAGATAATTAATAATGTAGTTGAGTTTGACCACTTATGCTGGATGCTTATACGCAAGTCTTATTCACCAATTAACACATTATCTGGTCAATCCTCTTGGGTAGAGTGTTTTCGTTTTTAATTGTTGCAGGAAGTTAATATAATCAATGTAAAAATAACCCCACTTTTTCCCCCTTTTTTCTTGATTTTTGTTTTTAATCCAATGTAGTTACTGTAAATAATTCCATTCGCCTCTATGGAGGTTATTCGGACAAAGACGGTGTGGTTCATGTCAACGTGTTAGGCGTATGGAAAGCCATCTGTAACGACGAATGGGACGCACTCGATGCCATGGTCACGTGTAGGCAACTTGGATTTACTGAAGGATATTCAATGTTCTCGGGAGAAAAGAAAACTCATTCACATTACCATTACTACCAGACTGAGCCACCGTCACCCACATTTCCAGTTGGAGGAAACAATTTTGCTTGCAATGGAAATGAGAAAACACTTTTATCCTGCAACCATTCGGCAAATATTTATTGCAGAAAATTAGCTACAGCTGCCTGTGGTACGAACATTTCGCTTGCCAATTCATTTATTCAAACCCTTTAATGGAATGCAACTTCATATAGCTGTATAGTAATATTTCATTCAAAATATTAAAAGTTGCAAATTTAATCATCAATACCACATACGAAGAGAAATCTTTGTGCTTAGTCCTCTATTGTATACATATGTATATATATATATATATATATATATATATATATATTGCTGACGATAATGCTTTGATTGCCAATAAAGTTTTTATTGGCAACCAAAGCATTATCGTCAGCATTATTTTGTTACCTTACAGAAGCCGATACGTGAAAGTAATATATATATTTACATAAATATTTAGAGAGAGAGAGAGAGAGGGATAGCGAGAGAGAAGCTAGAAGAAATTGCATTAGCGATGGTGGGGGGGGGGGGAGACTGGAGAAGAAAGAGAGAGATGGGGGGGGGGGAGCCAGGGAAGGGTGTCTAGGGGTAAGCCTCACACCATTGTTGATATATCTCTATTTCACCCGTAACTACCCATTGCAAATTCTTACAGATATTACAGATGTCACTTACGGCGAAGTTCTGTCAAATGTGAATCCATTCGGGGATAGTGATGTATTCCATTATACTATTAACACTTCTGATGGCAAGTCCCATGGCCTGGTATTAGTAACATCCAGCTACAGTTATGATCACAAATTTCCGACAGGTGGTATGTGTGACATGGACCAACTAGCGGCAATGAGGATATGTGAACGCCATGGATATTCTAATGGGGGAGAGGTAAGTGAGTGAACAGATATTTAATAATGCCACGTCACTTAGTAGAATAGTTAGTGATAGCGACCTGGGAAGAAGGTGAAGACAAGTGGCGGATCTAAATGGGGTGTGGGAGTTATAGGACCAGGGAACGCCTGGAGTTAGATCATACACACAAAAACTTTATCTCGGAGTGATGACCTTTCTTTAATTCTCTTAAAAATGTTTTAATCAAATATTCGGGTGGCAAATTGTGAGACCCATATACTTGGGACCAGGAACATCTCCCGAGGCTGATGCACAACAATGCCTCCTGAAATATTGCTGTAGTTTATCAAACCTTGCTGGATCTGTCACTACGGAGGGAGGGAGGGGGGGGGGTGGGTGGGTGCATGGTAATACATAGCCAGGGCTAGCTAAAACAAGAGGTTTTAGCATCGCTCTCAACCGAGCTGTCCAAAACCTTGCTGACAAGTCACTGTTTTTTTCCCTACTCTGCATTGTTTATTTGATTTGTGTGTTTTCCCACCTAAAGTGAGGCAGGCCAAAACAAGACGAGGGAGCGTATAATGGTGGAGTACATCGACCCGTGCCCCCCCCCCTTGAGATGCAAATCTAATTTGAAGGAGAATATGTTAACAAAACAAATTTTATTTGGTATCAAATTCCCTTTTCTAAAATTAATTTCTCGTGATGGTACTGAATAATCTCGATGTGGTAGTGATTTATTTGTTTACTTATTTTTTTTTTGAATTATTATATATATATATATATATTTTTTTTTTGGGGGGGGAGGGGGAATCGTCGAATTTTCTCTGGTACGAAAAGGTTCCACCATGTTTGAAGTCATCTTGGAATACCCTGTAATATCTATATATTGCTATGATTTTGTTTCTTTCCCATCTGCATGTGAAGAGAATCAAAGTAGATTCCCCAGAAGGCCTTCCAATGCTCTTCAGCAAGGTATCATGTAACAATCGTCACGACTGGAGATTAGACAATTGTGATACAGAGCTAACACAAACCGGTGTCTGTCCGCAAGGCATCAAATACAATGGAGTGAAATGTTGTGAGTAAAATACTTCATTTTTATGTTTTAAACTTTAAGTAATTTGTACTGTTCCATCTGTTTTATTTATTGATTAACCTGAAATTGGCAATTTTTATGTGTTCTCATTTTAATGGCTCACTACCTCCTATTTTAGATGATTTATTTTCTAACAGTAAATTTAAGCACTCATTTAATACACGTAATAAGAATAACGCTATCTTGCCACATTGTCGTATATATCTCACACAGCGTAACTCCATCATCTTTAAATGTACTTAGTTATGGAATGCTCTTACATCTGAAATAAAAAATATACATTCACAATATGCTTTTAAATCTAAATATAGAACAATTATTTTATCTGCATATTGATTCTACAAAACCTTCACAAACATTTTTTTAATGTGTGTGTGTGTTTTTGTGTGTGTCTGTTGTTTGTAGTCTGGTTGTAATTGACCTATTGTAGATTTGATTGTTCTTTAAGTTCTTGATTTACCATGTTATAATGTATATTTTGTATGTAAAGGGATCACTGTTTAGCAAGCCACATGCTTTTGTTGTGATACCCATACACATTTTATTGTATATATATATATATATGCTTTGCATTTTATGAATTATTAATAAATTGAATTGAATTGAAAATTGAAAAATTTATCTATTTATTTATATATATGCACATAAAAATTGACCAGCAGCACACTCTCAAAGGGTCAATTTTACAAAAATCAATGAAATACAATATACAGCTATAACAAGGCAAATGAACAAAAACGTAATACAGTATTCTACGTCACAATGTATCTCCAATTAAAAGACGTATCTCATAAATAGAAATTTGAGTAAGAGAGAAATAAGGGGAAGAGGGAGAGAAGGAGAAGAAGAAGAAGAGAGCGAGAAATGAGAGTAATGGAAAGAAAGAGAGGGAGAGAGGGGGTATGTCCTCCAAATAGAAAGAGAAAATTGAGTGAGGTACAGAGAAAAACAGAAAGTGGTGAAGAAGAAAAGGGTTAAATGATATTTCGCTCCTATACAAATTTGAATATTCCTAGCAGTTGCATATCTATGGAATGCTTCTTCGCGGGGGGGGGGGGAGAGTGGCACACAAATTATCTGATAACAAAGTATGTCCGGACGGGAGGGGGTATTTTGTATTAGTAGGCCTATATAGTCGGTGGTCAACCCCAAAAATGGATTAAAATAACAAATTTTTTTATAAAATGGTAATAAAAGGCAAAAAAAAAAACGCGGATTAGTGGCAAGTTGTGATAGCCGATGGTGATCAAGTTTCATCAAATATTTGAATGTTTACAACAAAGGCAGTGTTGAATTAATCAAATAGGATACAGCAAATTCATCTAACAATGTTGAGGGAAGAATCAAATTTATGAAGAATAAAATCATAACAAACCATTATAAGTCAGAAATGAAAATGATGATGTGGGTGGAGACACAGATTTAATGGGGTGTGTGAAGCCTCAGCAGGCACAGACCCTACTTTTTCACCTTTTTTTTGCATAAAAAGTAAAAAAAAATATAATACAACGCTGTTTACTATATGAACCTTACAGTAATTGTTTAAACAGTTTTAAAAGTGTTTAAATCTTAAGCAACAAAGTTTGATTTTCAATATCCGATCTTAATAAATTAAACATGATTGTTTAAACGGTTAAATACCGTAAGGTTCACTATAGTACACAGCGTTGTATAAAATCTTAAACAGTGTTTTTACTGTGTAGTACGTAAAGCAGCCGGAGCCTGAAGTTGTGAGACTAGATTTTCTACTCTAGACGAAGTATAATGGATAAAAAGTGGCAAATATGAGTATGTGCTTGCAGCCGAGGGCGTGTGCCACTCAATTAAAAATAAATAAAAAGAAAAAAAAATAAATGACAGTGTGCGTTTCCTTATAAATGTTCCTTCTTTATAGGCACTTCCGTTTTTAAGATTTTCCCCTTTTACCCCCTCTCGATCTCTCTCCTCTCTCTGTTTTTTTTTTTTGGGGGGGGGGGGTGGGGTTGTATTACGTTTAGCGACTGATGATTATTTATATGCTTCAATTCAATTCAAATTTATTTTCATTCTTCAAAATGATACAAATAAGTACAAGATAGATTGATTCAATTTAAATAAACAATAGCATGAACAAAATTCAATATTGGAAAAAAAAATACATATTTGAAAGTAATAATAAAGTAAGTAATATAAATTAACATACATGTCAAGTTAAATCAATATAATCAATATCATTAAATATAATTGAATCAATGCAATTATATATCATAAGAAGAATGGAGGGGTCCACTGAAAAGCAAAGCTTGTATAATGTGGACCCCTCAAAAAATAGATACATGGAATATAGAAATATACGTAAAGTAATACATGAAGATAACGAA
Organism: Lytechinus variegatus; assembly: GCF_018143015.1. Lineage (NCBI taxonomy): Eukaryota > Metazoa > Echinodermata > Echinoidea > Temnopleuroida > Toxopneustidae > Lytechinus > Lytechinus variegatus. The sequence goes on along the minus strand of NC_054744.1, from coordinate 33,228,126 downwards.
AAGGCAAGTAATAATAGTAAATAACACGAAACAACACAGGAACATGAGGTGGACAATAGTACGATGACAACTGCCTAGAAAGAAAATAGAGATAGGGAGAGGGATGCAAAGCTAATTTGCTGCATATATATTATGTCTACACATACATACACATCAACACACACACACACACACTCGGACATACACACATACAATATAAAAGGTACAATATAATGTATAGACAAGCTATAACTTTTATATTTCAAATTTTATGTCTAACTGGAAAAAAATAAAATAACAAATAATAATAAGGCTTTATGTTCTGTATAAACATAGATAATAGATTAGCAAAAAATGATACAAAATTTTAGTTTAAATAGTGAATACAATTTATTAGGAAATAAGGAGCATAAATTTTAATTTGTTTTTAAAGGACAGTAAAGAACGGGCATCTTTAATCTCATCGCTAAGGGAGTTCCAAAATCTTGGACTTGTATATAAATAAGTATTTTGTGCTAGATGCGTTCTGAGGAGGGGCAAGTGATATTCATTTGACTGCCTGGTGGGATAGTTATGGAGGGATTGGTTTTGGTGAAACATAGAGTCAAATATGCGTGGCAACGAATTATTTTTGTATCTATACATGAATTGACCTAATTGAAATGAATATAATTTTTTTATTTTCATGATTTTATGTTCCAGAAACAATTGATCTGTATGAGAACGAACTGGTGCATTACATATAATTCGGAGTGTTTTCTTTTGTAAAATCAATATTTTGTCCAATAAAGATTTATGGGTATTTCCCCATGCTTATATTCCATAATTAAGGTACGGTAAAATCAAGGAGGAATATAACATGAGTAATGCGACCGGAGGAAAATAGTGTTTTAACTTATTAATTATACCAATATTACGAGATAATATTTTACTCACGTGAAGAACGTGGGGTTTCCAAGAGATCTTATTATCAACTATAATTCCTTAAAAAATAATTTGGGAAACACATTGTAAAGGTGTATCATCAAAGATAATGTCAAAAGGTAAAGATTCAATAGAATTACTAAATATCATATATTTGGTTTTGTTTAAATTAAGAGATAGTTTATTGGCGCGTATCCATTGAGTCAAATTTAGCAGTTCCAAATTCATGATCTGAACTAGAGTTTGAGGGTTTTTGTTAGCAAAAAATACATTGGAATCATCTGCAAAAAGAATGAAAGAAAGAATGTCAGATGATCTGTGAAAATCGTTAATGTAAATAATGAATAAAAGAGGCCCTAATATACTACCTTGTGGGACACCACAATTAATGTCATGTTGATCAGAGATGTGATTATTTAAATAAACATATTGTTTTCTATTTTTAAGGTAATTCCTGAACCACTCCAAGGCAATTCCACGTATTCCATAATGAGAAAGCTTGTAAAGTAAAATGTCGTGGTTAATAGTGTCAAATGCCTTGGAGAAGTCCAGGAATATACCAATTAGATGCGAACGATCATCTAAAGAATGACTACTTTATGCACAAAATTCAAAAGAGCGTGTATAGTGCTATGCTTTTGTCTAAAACCAAATTGGAAGTTAGTGAATACATTATTAATTTTAAGAAATTTAGTTGTTCCCATAAAAATTAATCTTTCTGAAATCTTAGAAAGAGAAGAGAGTAAGGATATAGGACGGTAATTACCAGCATCAAGCTCGTCTCCCTTTTTAAATAAGGGAATAACTTTCACAATTTTCATTTGTTTAGGAAAAATATCACTTAATATTGATTTATTTATATGTGTCAAGGGCTCAACAATAGACGATATGGTTCCTTTTAATATAAAATTAATTATGTCATCATGACCAGCACTGTGTTTATTATTTAAGGAGGAAACAATATCGGTCACTTCATAAATAGTAGTCGGATAGAAGAAAATGGAATTGGCATTAGGTTGTCCCAGGAATTTAGAAAAATGCTTATTAGATTGTGGATTTTTTGTGCAAATTTTCCCCTATCGTAGAAAAGTAAGAATTTAAAACATTGGCGATTTCTGTGGGATCTTCTATATTCCGATTATTAAATCTTATTTTAGTAATATTTGATTTCATTTTTGAAATATTCAGAGCTTGCTTCATAACTTTCCATGTGTTTTTCATATCATGTTTATATTGTTCTAATTGAATCAAGTAATATTTCTTTTTTTCTGCACGCAAGACTTTTATTAATGTATTTTTATAAGAAGTATACTTAATTTTTGAATGTTCATTCTTCTTTATTTTGAATTTATAGTACAGTCGTTTTTTTTATTAATTGAGCGCAAGAGGGAGTTAGAAATCCAGGGAAGTCTGGGTGATGTTTTATAATTAACTCGATTATCATTCTTTTTAGGAATATGATCATCTAGATGTTTTTTAAATATACTTAAAAAATTGCCTAAAGATAAATCAACATCGTCAGTGTTATAAACGCTAGACCAGTCAACTCTATCTAAACTGACACCAAGACTAGCTAATTTTTCTGGGGTGGCCCTACGTCTAGCTGGTAGGGGATATACTTTATTTAAGGAACATTTAAAATAAAAAAATGACATAATTGGATAATGATTAGTAATATCAGAAAGGACTATTAAGGATTCTGGGGGTGGTAATGAGTTACATAGAATATTGTCAAGGAGAGTGGCTGAGTGATTACTAACACGCGTAGGTTTAGAAATTAGTGGCAAGAACGAGGCTGAGTAAAGTGTTTCGAGAAACTCATGTGAGAAATTGTTGTTAGCATGTTTTAATAAATCGATATTAAAATCGCTCGTTACAAATACATCTTTGCTGACAAAATTAGCATTACTCAGAATAGATGTTATAAATTGAAAGAAATCATTATTATTTGAGTTTGGGGGTCTATAAATAATTCCAACTATTATATTTTGCTATGAGGAATAGAAATTTCAATAAATAGTGACTCAATAAACTCATTCATAAAATTAAGTTCATTTAGGACAGTAAATTCAAAATTATTGGAAAGATAAAGTGCTACGCCCCCACCCAACCTTTTTGATCTGTTATTAACAATAAAATCATATCCATCTATTGCATAAGGTAAATTTGTGTCTGTGGAAAGCCAGGTTTCGGTCAAGCCAATAACTGAAAAAGAATATTTATTTGGGTTGTCTAAAAGAGTGTGAAGGTCTTCAAAATGTTTACTTATGCTTCTGATATTCATATGCAGTAAGGAAAATGTGTTTTTAGAAAATTTGTTTGTTACTTCTTTTAATTGTAATTGGGTAATATATTTCGAGGAGGGAATTGGAAGTGAACATTGATTAGAATCATTGGCATAATTTAACTCCTCAGATGATAGATCAAGGTTATCTGCAAAATTATTATCATATGAGGCAGAAGAGGTATCAAAGTCACTGGATTCTCTATCAGATGAATCATTATCATAAAAATTGAAAAATGAGTTATTTGTATCAGCCATTTAAAAATTTATCAAAACAGGAGAAGCATAAAACATGAATAAATTGTGAGGAAGATGGAATAATCCAGCACTTCTTAAGCAGCATCTCAGCAAGCATCTGAAGAAAGGAAATTGGAGATAGTCAGGCAAGAAGACAGATACAAACACAACACAGAACAAACATGAAATACTCTCATTTAGAAAAAAGTAACAAACGAAAACAGAAATAGTATCTCTCATCTTTGGAGGTGTATCATGCGGTGCTCCAGCTTTAAAATAAATGAACTGAATTACGCTTACTGTACATGGAATAAAATAATAAGCAATTAACATCTACATGCTTCGCAGAAATGACACGATAAAGTTTTGTTCTTTTTGTGAATCATAATACCATGGAGTAGGTCCATGATAATGTAGATATCTAGCCCCACAAAGTAGAATGGTTATCTCTCTGCTCATACAAAATCCTCCGAACCTTTGACATGTAGAGATACTAAGGTGCTACTTATAGTAATGCATATTTTGAAAAGAAAAAGGTATAATCTTGAAAATGTACGTTTGAAATAAAAGTATAATGAATAAAACAGATGCATTTCTCCTCAATTTTACTTTGTTTCTATTACCATGATTACAGATACAAATGTGAGACCGTATGTCATTGGTGCTTTACTTTTCGCTGGTGTTTCTTCTGTTTTCATCTTCCTTGTCGGTGCGTGTACTATACACTTCATCCGGAAAGATCGAAAAATTCCTCACACTGCTCTTGTGAACGAGCAGGATGACTTCACAACCAGTCGTTCTCACCAAGATTCGTGATATTTAATAAATTCATGTAAAATATACATATTATTGTAACCTAGGGGATATAATACATTTTTTATACATCTGTCATCAACGTTTTGTGTTGGATGTTGTTTAGATCTGATAACTTTTCTTAATTTAGATGTGCTACGAAGCACCAGTATCTTAGAACATCTGATAAAAAAATCATAGACAAGCTCAACTTTTACGTTAATTATATTTGTAAGAGGCATATTTTTTGTAGTGAAAATAAAGGTTTTACCTACATTTTCCTTGACATGTAAAAGAGCTTTGTTTCATACCATTAGGGGGAAAGAAAGGCGATTATTTCCTGTATGGAGCGACTTGACTTTAATGTTTTATGTTAGTAGACTTGTTAACTGCAAAAAAGGGGCTTACCGCTGCATTTTTGAGTACAAATGTCCCACTTGGCACAAATGTTCCTTGAGTCAAAAGAAAAAGATTCATCCAAAGAGACACGCTGTATCTATGCAAATAAGCAACTAATTTGCATAAATTTGCATATTATGTCGATATAGTAAAAACAAGTAATTCAGAATAAATATTTCAACAGAACTGCCCTAAAATTTGAAATAAAGACTTAGGGTAAGACAGGGAAGAAAACTGTCATAAAATAATTGGGATATCCTTGTTTATTATTACCTAATTTACATAAATTATGCAAATTATAATTTAAAACAGTATTCTTTCAAGAATCCTGAACTGTTTTTATAAATAACAGCAATTAATACAAAATGTCAACATTCTACATGAAAGAGAATATATTAGCGAAAACATCGATATGCTTCATGACAGTATTAGTGTCTTAATTTGCTTAGAAAGAGGGCAAATATGTCAAAATGTATGACGTGATATTGCGCTAAAACGAGACCAAAACAACCTCTATGTCACAGTCACACTCACGAATCGGACAATAAAGCGATCAATGGTATGTCATTCGAGATAACACAATCTCAACACAATAGATTCCATCGGCTTCTCGTATCGCTTTTGTTGGTGTGTCTGCCACACCGTAATCTGTATACATACAGGCAAAATGCATTTCGGTATCGGTAAAACACTATTAATTTTGTTTTATTTGTTTCTAATTGGTTTCTCTTGGAAAATTTACAGGAGACATTGCTTTGCAGGTTACTGCTTAAATGAAGCTCTGGCACATGAATCATGACGAATGTACCCCACATCAATCCATATTTTAACTTTGTTAAAATATATGTCTTTTGGAGACCCCGAAGTGGCAAAACTGCATTCCCCGCGGCATTCTCGCTACTTTACAAAACCAGTTCGACTTGTATTATCGACTTGGAAAAGACAGATGTATGAGACATCAGTGAACATGTTTCCTGAAGATAGTTTTTTTTTTATTATTTAAGACTATACGTCCACGGGAGCCCTCCGAATTTACTCCATCCTCTCTCTGTATTTCGACACTAAATAAAAAAATATCGTGTTTAAAAACCACCGGCAAGGCAAGTTGCGTTTTTGGTATAATAAAGCAACTTTTATATCTATATTTCATATTTATCTATAATAATATTATTAATGTTATTATTATTATTATTGTTCTGCAGTTTGTAATAATGTTCTAGCACAGTAAAGGCTATAACCCAACAGGAGCATGCCTAGGACACCCTTTTCCCTTTTGGTTTTATGTATTCAAAAATAGTTTATTGTCTTTAGAACCCTTAAAAGATTACTTTTGTTTGTATCAGGGGCGGAAATTTCTCCCAAAAGGTAGGGGGGACAAGGGTCTGGAAAATTTTACAAGCAAAAAAAATAAAACGCTATTACCTAAAATTAAAGGTCATTTTGACGAAAATATATTTGACAAGCAAAAAAAAAATTAATAAAAAAAAAGGTCATCTCGTCCCAAAACGTACGTTTTATTCCCATTTTGAGTGATATATTTCTTAGCATCACCAAAGACCCAAAAAAGTAGGGGGACATTTGATATTGTGTCCCCCCTACTATTTTGAGTAGGGGGGACACGTCCCCCTGTCCCCCTGGGATTTCCGCCCATGGTTTGTATTGATATCTTGGAATAGATTGAGGAGAAAATACTCTACAATTGACATGTAGAAGAGCTGTAGTACATTGAAAAAAAAGCCACACGTAAGCTCTAAAATACTCAAACCCCTTTATTGCTTCCACTCTATGTTAAATTTAAATATTTTCAGAGCCCATTCGGGAGAAAGATACATTTCTACTACACACAGTAAAGCCTCTTTACTTTCTCCTCTTGAAAAAAACAAACATAGAAGGCATTGTTTTATATCTCATAAAATAAGTTCGTGTACATGACGGTGGCCTGTCAAAGTTGCCCAACCCTTTATTTTGTTTTGACAATATATATTTAGAATATCGTCTAAATGAAGCCCTCATCTGGAAAAGGGCACTTATTAAAAGCAGCATCTACATTACATAGAGGAGGCCCTGGTACTTGGAAGCGGGGGCTGAAGCACAACGCAAGATTTTCCGGACGAGGGGGGTGCTGCGTGTGTTATTCTCGATAGATAGCACCCCCTGGAATTCCGGCAGATGTGACAAAACGAAAAAAAAAGAAACGTTACCCAAAAAATTCATTTTGTAGTGCAATCCTTTTTGTTTATTTCCTGTAAAATTTATTGATGTAAATTTGAAAAACGAAAAAGGTTCAATGTAAAATTTTGGTCCCAAGAAATCAAACAAGCTTCAGCCCCCTCTTCCAAGTGCCAAGGCCTCCTCTATATAATGTAGATGCTGCCTTTAATAAGTGCCCTTTTCCAGATGAGGGCTTCATTTAGACGATATTCTAAATATATATTGTCAAAACAAAATAAACGGTTTTTGGCAACTTCGACAGGCCACCGTCACGTACACGAACTTATATTATGAGAAATAAAACAATGCCTTCTATGTTTGTTTTTTTTTCAAGAGGAGAACGCAAAGAGGCTTTACTGTGTGTAGTAGAAACAGTGGCGTAACTACGGGGGGGGGGGGCATGGGGGGCACTTGCCACCCAATCGGCTGCCCCCCCAAAAAAAAGGGGAAAGGGCGAAAAAGCGGGAGAAAGGAAGAGAAACGTAGTGGGGAAAGAAGAAATTATGTTCATTATAAATGTTATATTATAATTATGTTATATTACATGAAAAAGCATTTTTTCAAACTTTTGAAACATTATTTGCTCACAGGGCCTATGACTTTATTGTTCCTGGTGCTCGCATAGACCGTTTAAAGAGATAATAATCCTGATGTACTAAAACCTTCTGTTTTCAAATCAATACTGTACACCAAATACATTACCTCGCAATTCGAGTCATAATTTTTTCATGTAGTGACATTTGCTCTTTTTTATGACTACTTAAATTGATTGCCCTATTTAAGGTCTAATATAAAACATTTCCTGTCCGTGCTAACGTTCGCATTAGTTGTTTGGTGAGATGTCTACTCTTCAATGAATTTCTAAAATCAGTCCTTAAAATGTCTAGTTTTCTGATCTCAATATCAAAAATTTTCAGCTCGCGCTTCGCGCTCGCATCCTTTGGTTAATGAAATACGTACAGTCTTAGTGAATTCCTGCAAACAAACAAGACTTAGAATGCCTCGTTTAGGTCTGAATTTCCGAAATTTTCAGCTCGCGCTTCGCGCTCGCAGTATTTGATTAGTGAGATGCGTATGATAATCATGATTACCATGTCTCCAAAAAGTGCTTAATGTGTTTATATGTAATTCTAACAGAATCAGCAAAGGTTGGTACTAGCATTAGATGACTTTGCTGAGATATGTATAATCTTAATGGATTCCTAAAATATATTCCCCATTTTGGGTCAATATATACAAAAATTTCAGCTCACGCTTCGCATTGTATAGCAAGGCAGGTACATATCATGATTACAAAAAAAATGCTTATAATGTCCCTTTTTAGGTCTGAATATCAAAAATTTTCAGCTCGCGCTTCGTGCTCGCATTATTCAATCAGTGAGATACATATCCGTTTTATAGCACTGCATGTCCTTAAAATGTTTCTATTAGGTCAGTATACCTAAAAACTTAGCGCGCTTCGCGCGCTCCCTAAGTGACTCGATTTTTTTGCTGGTGCCCCCCCAATGCCGTGGCCCACGGTACGCCACTGAGTAGAAATGTATCTTTCTTCCGATTGGGCTCTCAAAATATTTAAATTCAACAAAGAGTGGAATCAATAAAGGGCAGTGTGGCTGTTCTTCAATTTACCACAGCTCCTCTACATGTCAGTTGAAGAGTATTTTCTCCTCAATCTATTCCAAGGTATCAATACAAACAAAAGTAATCTTTTAAGAGTTCTAAAGACAATAAACTATTTTTTAATACATAAAACCAAAAAGGGAAAGGGTATCCTAGGCATGCTCCTGTTGGGTTATAGCCTTTACTGTGCTAGAGCACTATTACAAACGGCCGAACAATAGCCTTTACTGTGCTAGAGAACTATTACAAACGGCCGAACAATAATAGTAATAATAACAATAATAATATTAATAATAATTACAATAACAATAATAATAATAATATTAATTATAATAATATCAATAATGATGAATGTAAATATAAAGATATAGATATAAAAGTTGCTTTATTAGAACAAAAAAAAACGCAATTTGCCTTGCCGATGGCTTTAAAACAAGATATTTTTTGTATTCAAAGTCGAAATACGGAGAGGGGATGGGGTAAATTCGAAAGGCTCCCGATGGCTTAAATAAACAAAAATATATTTTTTTCAGGAATCATGTTGTCTGATGTCTCATACATCTGTGTTTTCCAAGTAGATAATACAAGTCAAACTGGTTTTGTAAAGTAGCGGGAATGCCGGGGAGATGCAGTTTTGCCACTTTGGGGTCTCCAAAAGGTATATATTTTAACAAAGTTAAAATAAGGATTGATGTGGGGTACATTCGTCATGATTCATGTGCCAGAGCTTCATTTAAGCAGTAACCTGCAAAGCAATGTCTCCTGTAAATTTTCCAAGAGAAACAAATAAAACAAAATTAATAGTGTTTTACCGATACCAAAATGCATTTTGCCCGTATGTATTACAGATTACGGTGTGGCAGACACACCAACAAAAGCGATACGAGAAGCCGATGGAATCTATTGTGTTGAGATTGTGTTATCTCGAATGACATACCATTGATCGCTTTATTGTCCGATTCGTGAGTGTGACTGTGACATAGAGGTTGTTTTGGTCTCGTTTTAGCGCAATATCACGTCATACATTTTGACATATTTGCCCTCTTTCTAAGCAAATTAAGACACTAATACTGTCATGAAGCATATCAATGTTTTCGCTAATACATTCTCTTTCATGTAGAATGTTGACATTTCGTATTAATTGCCGTTATTTATAAAACAGTTCAGGATTCTTGAAAGAATACTCTGTTTTAAATTATAATTTGCATAATTTATGTAAATTAGGTAATAATAAACAAGGATATCCCAATTATTTTATGACAGTTTTCTTCCCTGTCTTACCCTAAGTCTTTATTTCCAATTTTAGGGCAGTTCTGGTGAAATATTTATTCTGAATTACTTGTTTTTCCTATATCGACATAATATGCAAATTTATGCAAATTACTTGCTTATTTGCATAGATACAGCGTGTCTCTTTGGATGAATCTTTTTCTTTTGACTCAAGGAACATTTGTGCCAAGTTGGACATTTGTACTCAAAAATGCAGCGTTCAACCTCTTAACAAGTCTACTATGTGGTATAGATTCACACGAGGCAAACAGAACCTTATATTGTATACAATTTTTTTTTTAAACTGTCGATCAATTTCGAAAATAATTGTAGCACGCTGTTCATTTATATATGTATTGTTGTATGTGTGTGTGGGGGGGGGGGGGGGGGGTGGGGATCATTGTCATGTTAACATCTTTTGTAAAAAGGGTTGCATGTGATACGATGGTGAAAGGCTCATTACAAAAATCTACTTCGTATTAATAAGGAATAAGCAATGATAGGTAACGAGTGCTATTTATGGGCATTAAATTCAGTGTAATTACCAGTAAGGATGAGTAAGTTGCGGTCTCTTTTTTAGGGGAGGGGGTGTTGTCAGATTTGTAAAAAGATAAAGTAACCCTTTGGGGCTTTTCTACATGGTAAATCCTGGATATATGCCTGGTGCGGCCACTGATGTCACCGATCACTCCAACAGGCAATTTTGGTCTGACGATCATAACACGCTCTTTTATAAATCCACGTATATTAATTATAATTCCTTAATGAAAATAATGATGGATTAATTCATAATTAATTAAATTTACTTACTACGAAGGTGCAAACTGCCTCGAAACAGTTGAAAGATAAGAATACCGTTTAACGCTTCGATCGAATTCGGCTAAGCGTAGCCGTAACGTCATGCCTGAAGATGGATTAGTCTTCGGATGGCCCAGTGGATTAGTCTTCGGACTTTGAAACAGAGGGTCGTGGGTTCGAATCCCAGCCATGGCGTAATTTCCTTCAGCAAGAAATTCGTCCACGTTGTGCTGCACTCGACCCAGGTGAGGTAAGTGGGTGCCTGGCAGGAATTTATTCCTTGAAATGCCACCGCGCTGTAAAAGGCTGCGGGGCTAAAGCCAGGGTAATAATATCCAATTAAGCACATAGGGACGCATTTGGCAGTGATATGCGCTATATAAGCATGTTGGTATTATTATTATTATCTGTCCATAGCGATAAAGTGGGATTAAAACAACCGGGATAGTAAGAACCATTACACAAAAGTGACGGCACGAGGATTGGCGATGTAGATAGACCATAAAGGGGTTACTTTTCGTATTTCTTATCTAACAGCACCCCCTAAACCAAACAAATAACTTACCCTTACAGATAATTACTGCAGATTACTTCAGAAAATAATCTACTAAATCCTAAACAGTACATGCATATGGTTTCCGACCCATCCATTCTTGTGAGACTGCTCTTTCTGTATGGTCGATGAATTAACAAAGAATGTTGATAAGTGGTAACTGAATGGCTTAATACTGACTGATTTACGCAAAGCTTTCAATATGGTAGACCACCAAAGTCTTATTGGTATATCGGCTAAATGTGGTTGTTCTGATCAATTGATATATCATTTTACATAAGTGTGTAGACTTAAGTTTGCTCTCTATTTGTATATAAAAGGGCCCCAATGAAAACCTGAGTTTGCCCTGATTTGGGCTAGCCTTTTTAATATGTGAAATGAATAATGGATTATAACAGTAACAATAATAATAAATCGATGCCTGCTAATTGGACGGAATCTTTGAGTAGGCCTATATCATGCGCCACGTCACATAGCCTGTGTCATGCATCATGCTTAAACACTTGACATTATTTACCTTACAGTGTGGGTGAAGGGAGGGGGGGGGGGGGGAGGGTGTAAAAGAAATTGGATACGCTTGAATATTTTAATGTACGTGACATGAATAAACGGAGACAAAATCGCATATGAGACAGTTTAATTGTTTGCACTGAGTACGATAATAAAGGGTCTGAAAGGCTGAAGTCCAAAATTCTTGAGTTGCAAAGCATTCGATGAATGTTTTATTAATGGTAATATAAAAAAATGTCATATGGGCCTTGGATATAAAGGCTTTCGAATATAACATAATTCCTAGTTAAACAATCGTGGCAATGGCTGTCCTAAAGAGGTGTGATCTTCTAGCATTGTTCTTCATGGCTTACTTCACGGACGCACGTAAGACACGCAATTTTGTTTAATGATAAAACAACGACAGTAATAATTGTGCAATGTATCTTGAAACTTAATTTTATTCTGTCGTGACTGGTCATCAGATGATTGTAATTTTACAAAGACGTAGGTTGACTTGTATGAATTTCGAAATTATGTCAAATCATATCACTTATTAGTCGAGAATTCTTCTCTTGTAAAACACTTTTTTTTTAAACTGTACGTAGAACAGTAAGCATGGTAAGGGATCATTGGATATCGGAAAGTTAGGGACATACCTGTAAAGTACATTCTGAAACTTTCCCCAAATTTCACGAAGGTTAAGTGTTTTTATATGAAAAAAAATGTATGAATTAAATGTAAGCAGAATAGATGATCATTGACATGACTTTCAAGGATGTGCTACATGTTTCATGCATATTCAATAAGATTGAAACCAACGACTGAAATAGAATTCGAACACTCCTTTAAAAGAAGCAGACGGCATTGGACGTTTGAACCCCGAACTGGATTTTACCGTATACCACCTAAAATGGCGCTTATATAAAGGTTAATGAGGGGGGGGGGGGGTAGGAAAAGGGTGTGAAATGTGACAAAGAATGGTGACAGTATTGTGTATGACGGAGAGGTTATTTTACGGGATGATACCCGCTATTTGAATTAAATAGCAACCATCATACCTATTTTAGACAAATATATTAAATATTCAAGAGTTTATAATCCACAGAGAGCAAGGTCTCTGAAAGACCATGACACTTGCTTCATCTTTCAAGGGTCTTTCGACGAACTTTCAAAGATCTCCGAGGTCTTTCATGATTCCTGATGAATCTTTCAATGATCTTCGTGGTCCTCGTGAGTCCCAAACATTTTGAAACGGTTCAAAACAGTCTTTCAGCGGTCTTACATGGACATTGTCTTTTGATGGTCTTTCACCAGTCTTTAAGTGGTCCTTCAATGAATTTTCGAAGTTCTTATTAGTCTTTCCATGATTTTTTGCGGAGATCACTGTAAGACTCATGAGAGATCATTGAAAAGTCCATGGAAAGAATTATGAAAGATCTCTTGTTGCATGAACAATCTCTTAAGACCATTGAAACATCTCTTTAGGACTAGTCTAAGATCGGTAAGACAAGAAATATCCATAAGTTTTTCCTAAGAAAATTATCATATTATGGAATGAAAGGAGTATATGTTTGGACTGGTTTAAAATCATACTTAATGGACAGAAAACAGTATGTGGTGGTCGATGGTGTTATTTCAGACCTAAAAGAAATAACGTGTGTGGTTCCACAAGGTTCTGTTTTGGGGCCTCTCCTGTTCTAGTTAGATATCATACAAAATGCTCAAATCCATTTCGTTTTTCTCTCTTTGCTGACGACACAGTTGTCATATTATCTCACAAAAATATTCACACACTTATATCATCAGCCAACTTTGAATTACGTAAACTGACATCCTGGTTTCAGAGCAATAAATATGAAAAAAAAACTACGTATATCATATTTCGTTCAAAGAACAGGAGAGTCCCCAAAAATCTTGAAGCAATATTTGTTGAAAATACTACACTTCAATGTGTTCCATCGATATCCTTCCTTGGTATAAACGTGGATGAGTTCCTAAACTGGAAGACTCATATTAATAATATCTCTTTAAAAGTATCAAGAAGTATTGGCATATTATATAAACTAAGGTGTTTTGTTCCATCTAAGATATTAATGTTGTTGTACAATTAAATCATATTACCACATTTATTATATTGCAATATCATTTGGGGTAATTCATTTTCATCTCATTACATCAAGTTAAAAATTCTTCAAAAGAAAGCAATTCGAATAATTGCTCATCTGATTACAACACTCATAGTAATCCTTTAATTGTACAATTGAAGATTCTTCCATTTCAGGAGCTTGTAACACTAAACACACTCATATTTATGTTTAATTTTTATATTGGTAAAGTTCCTCAAATCTTTCAAAACATGTTTGTAAATAATTCTCTCATCCATTCGTATAATACTAGGCAAAGATTTTTATTACACAAACCACGTGTACGCACCACCAAAACATTGAATTCATTTTTGTATATAGGACTAAGCAAATGGAATAGTTTGGATGATAATATCAGGTCTAGTACCACCTTGTCAAGGTTTAGGGAATTATGTAAAAGAGATTTTTTCAGAGACTTGACCAATTGTTGATGTATTGTTGCATTCTTTTTAACCATCTCCGTTTTCTCTTCTTATCCTCTCTCTCTCCTCCCTCTCTCTCTTTCCCTCCCTCTCTCTTCCTTTTCCCTTTCTCTTTCTATCTATCTTTCTCTACCTCACTTTCTCACTTTTCTTTCTGCATGATCTGCTTTCAGATGATTAGGATGTGTGTTTGTATGGTGTGTTCGGCGTGTGTGTGTGAGAGTGTTGAATGATGGCCTGCCAATTTGTTTATCTTTGTTTTTTCTTCCCCCCGCCCCTTTTGTATATTATATATTGTATTGTATCAATTTTAATGTGTTGTGTATATGTTGGAGCCCCAATTCACAAGCACTGCTTCTTATAGGGGTCCAAACCTTTCATTTAATTCTTTTACATTGTATTTTTCTGTTTTTATGATTGGTTGAATAAATAAAACTAAAAACTAAACTAGACTAAGACAAGAAATATCCATAAGTCTTTTAGAGTTCTTTTAGGGGTCTTTCTGAGCCATTACACACAGATGACAAATTTTAGTGATCTTGGAGACTGCTATAAGACCTTGAAGAGTTTGAAAGGTCCTTGAAAGGTCTCCCCTCTGTGGAATGAGGGCCTAAGGCCGCCATTCCAGAGAGGGGAAATGAGATGTAATGACTTATTCGTCTTTAACCTGTATATTAAAAAATGATAACGAAAAACTAACAGTAAAGGTAATGAACTCGTATCGAAGAAACAATGTCCTGGATACACACCAGAGCTTCCTGTGCAATATGTTTGTTTCACCCCAAGGTGCAAGTAACCATTCTATTCGGTTGAGTGATGGGGGATCCCTAAGCAAAGGATACGTTCAAGTCAATGTCTCGGGTGTATGGAAAGACATTTGTAGCGACGGATGGGACGCGCTCGATGCTATGGTCACGTGTAGACAACTTGGTTTCACTGAAGATTATGCTTTACTTTTTAAATCATCTGAATTCCATTACTTTACACCCGTCCCATACGACAGAACAGTTTATGGCGGAACGAATTTCGCTTGCAACGGAAACGAGGAAACTCTGTTATCCTGCAAGTATACAAAATACAGCTCTTTTTGCACACGACCAGCTGGTGTAGCCTGTGGTAAGTTAAGTGGTAACTATTCAATTGCTCATTTTGTTCATTTTTTTCTTATTCAAACGTTAATTAATTAAATTCATTGATACTTTTGTTCATACAAGTTAACTCAAAGGAGCGAGTAGGGGGAGGGGGAGAGGGTTCTTGAGCCAGAGAGCAAAAATAAGGGAGTGAGTAACTAGTTGATCCAGTTTCCCTCGCCTTTACCAAATAGTCCTACACTTGCCATATATTGTCACACTTACATTAGTCGTTGATTTTTCTTTTTATTAAACCTCATTATGATTTTGTGTTGGTAACCGACGAAATACCGATACATGAACACATTTGCATAAAAGTAGTATTCATTTTGATGAAATGTACCAGATGGGAAGGTCTCAAATCATGTACCATAAATTCAGTAAGCACTCAGCTCCTTACATGTCACAAATTGTCTAATGCGTCATTCATTGTGTAAATAAGCCAATACAGGGTGCATACAGAGTACGCATGAGTAATTTTCTCGCGTGTTAAATCACAGCCCATCCAAAAAAAACCCATTAGAATTCAATCCCTCTCTATGTCTTGCGCAACATATCCTTTACAACGAAGACCTCTTTGTGTGAAAAGCTTTGCATTTGTTCAGTTTTTATGTTTCCGTCAATATGATTTCTTTTTCTCTTTTTCTTTCCTGTAATACATGCATGTACGCATATAGTAAGTCGACTATAATTTCTTCTTTTCCAAGGGGGATCCACAATTTTACAAGCTTTGCTTTTTAGTGGATCCCCCTCATTTCCATATCCATTTATGCTCTATATTATACTGTTTTTTTACGAAGTAAGAATGCCCTTCTGTAAAATTGTATTTGATTTGTATTGTTTTATATTACTTTGTATTATGTTTTGAATGGAAATGAAATAAAGAATTGAATTGAATTGAATATGGAGTTTTCGCTTAAATTCACAGTAGGGAAAGGCAGGGTTAGTTGAGACACTTTTTGCATTTTGCATGTTAGAATCGATATGACTAATAATATTGTAGCATTAAGTACCATGCTTTTAAATTTGATTCTTGGGAAATATTTTTCACCTATTCATAACTTTCTACCCCCACACTGAAAGTCATTGTGACCTTTGAAAAAAAAACATGTCAAATGGCTCAACTTTTCCCATCTGTGGGGTAAGTTGTGCCACCTTCTGGGGTAAGTTGAGCGGACCACAAAAACTATGTACAAAATGTAGGCGGGAAGAACCAGCATGTCATTTTTTGTTTATTTAAAGTCTTTTCACTTGCTAATTCTCTATAAATATTAACATCCTCTAATAGTAAAAGAACTGTCATGTGAATTTGCCCCGTTCTGCCTGCAGATCATTGGTCTTTTAAGGTTTTTTTTATTATTATACATTACCAGAAGGATTACAATGGCTCAACTTTCCCCATGTTGGCTGGCACAAATTATCCCAGTCCGAACCCTAATGCGATATTTTCAAATCCACCCATTTGTTTTGCATCTCTCATGTAAATAACTATGACAAAAATGAGAATCCATACCTGGACTAACAATATTATTTTTTTCTTTATTACATTTAAAGACGTGTGTTGGTAAAAAGCACTGATATATTTCACAACCTTTTTGCAAAAAAATGCTGAAATTTGTATTTTTCCCTCTAAAAAGTACTTTTTGTTTCAAAATTGAAAACAATGTGGTGGGGTAAAGGGTTATGCTATGGGTCATCAATGTATTACTCCACCGCAATGTTTGACTCATTCATTATTGGCATGGGGGTAGTGGCCCAACTTGCCCCTATGCTTAACTTATACCTGAATGCAGAGTACGCGGAGGAATGTGCGCCCTTAACCGTTTTCATTTTCTGCAGGTGTCACAAAAATCAAATATGATGAGATCCTGGCCAAAGTATATAGTCACAACCATCTTGAGTTTTCCTTTCCTTCAGACGGTAAATCAGAATACAGAGTATTATCTGAATCAAGAAGGAGTTCTGGCAATATAATACTGACTGGTGGCGTATGTGACATGGACGACCATGCAGCAATGACGGTATGCCGCAATCAGGGCTTCATCAACGGGGGAAAGGTACATCTCTTGATAGAATGAAACCCTGGGAACAAGTTATACTGTATGAAAGTAATATGAAAGTTAAGAGCATTTGAACGTTGAGATAGCTAAATAAGTTGACATCCTCCCTTTGGCAATACGACCATAATGCGTGATGTCGCACCTGTAACCGATCAGTGCTCACCATTTATTAGCTCTGGTCGTATCGGGGAGTTCCCCCTGACCCATTAATTGAAGCGATATGATTTCTTTGAAAAAAAAAATGAATGATTTACATTTGAGAAATAGTTAGCAGTGTGTGCCAAAGGTTTTTTTTTTCAACCCCCAATTATTTTTCCTTATATGAAGAGCTCACTTGCAAAAGGGGTTAGGTCCATTTTTTCATCAAATTTGACTTTTTTTCTCAATGTATAGATTTTTAGTTGCTCTATAAAATGATACAAAAGAAAAGTTGAAATTACCATTAAAAAGTGATTTAAAATGGCAAAGAAAAATAACTTTTTTTTCAAAAGGGGTTAGGTCCATTTCAGTTTAGTTGCAAAAGGGGTTAGGTCCACACATATATTTTTGGAAAAGAATATTAAAAAAAATATGAAGACACATAGATTTCTTTTATACCCAATGTTATGTTCTCATGGTAGGGTATCATGAAAATTTAATTTCGCATAAGAATATTGTAATATGGGAGAATAGAAGAAAAAAATATACATTTTCTTTGAGTGGGCCTAACCCCTTTTGCAAACAAACTATTTTGATGAGCTCATTTAACAAAAAGGGGTTCAGTCCATTGTTCATAATTTCTATTGTTTTCTGTCTCAAAAACTCTCAATTTTAAGTCGCTTTGATGAAAACAAAGAAAATTTGAAATTCACATGAAAACGTAAATAAAAGTGGCAAAGAAAAATATTTTTTTAAATCAAAATAGATTGGAGTCATTTCAGTTTACTTGCAAAAGGGGTTAGGTCCACAATTACAGTTTTTTAAAAGAATGTATAGGAAATAAATTAAGACAGGTAGATTTCTTTCATACCCAATTTTATGTTTACATGATAGGGTAGTACATCATAGCAATTTAGTTCCTCATAAGAATACTGTAGTAAGTGAGAATAAAAAACATGGTTTTTATCGGAATGGTCCAAAGTGGACCTGACCCCTTTGGCAACTAAACTCTTCATATATTTCTTATATTGCAATTTTTATCAAGTCTATCCATTGACTGTCAGATCACTGTTTTTCCTTTCATGTGAGAACATGTAATTAATATAACATGGTCAAAACATTAGTGATTTCAAACTTTAAATGCTCATAACTGTTTTTTTAATCCATTTTTTCTTTCAAATTTTCATTGATGTTAGTTTTAGGGTGGTTCGTACAAACTTACTTGTTCCAAAGGTTTCCTTTTTATAACATTTCGTAACTTTGCCTGTTTTATTTATTTTCAATTTTTTGAAAAAAATACAGAGTACTTTATATGTCGCCTTCTCCTTAGTCAAAAGGCACAGACCCATATTAAAACTTTGATCGACAGGTTGGTATTCACCACAATACTAGTACATATAAATCTTCCTGTTTCAGGCCTTCGGTATATGCCTACCCAAGTCATTACGTTGTAGGCTCTTGGATCAGTGGCGAAATGAGCCAAAAGTTGTTATAAGGCCAGACATGGCGTAAAGTGATTTAAAATGCCAGATCTACAAGAAATCCATTTTTATTGGCGTTTCATCCCTCAGTTAAAGAGAAAACAAACATGGCGGATTGAAATCAAATCAGACATATAAACCTGGTTAAAACAAAAAATTAAAAAAACATATAGCAGACGGTGAAAGAAAAAAAAAGTGAACAAACGACGAGAAAGTAATTTATCTTGGAAGACGTGTTGTTAAATCCTCGTGCCATTAAATAGGTAATGAGATAACCGGAGATAATTTTTTTTAATTATTTGTATATGTATACTACTATTAATATTGAGACATATTCATGGAATATGGTCAAATTTTTCTGTCTGATCCAGTTCACCAAATTACAAAAAATGTATTTTTTTGCAAAATTATTTCCAAAATAGTTATTTGTAAAGGGAGATATAAATATATCACATAAACGTGATCAATGTTGTATTTCAATTATTGCCGTAAAAATAAAAATGTAAACGTAAGTATTGGAAGAAATAAGCACATTCCTGATAATTAAAGGGATGGTCCAGGCTGGAGATATCAATACCTCAACAAATAGAATAAAGTTCACAAAGCAAAATGATGAAAATCTGATCAAAATCGGATAACAAAAAAAGACGTTGTTGAATTTTAAAGATTTGCATTACTCCGGTGAAACAGTTCTATTTATGCATGTCTATATGATTATTCATTAGGTGGGCTGATGATGTCATATTCCTCTTGTTCTTTTGTATATTATTATATGAAATTAGGTTTATTAAAAAAAATATATAGTGTCAAAACAAAAACAATTGGATTGACACTGATTAAGTGCATTATCCCGCAACTTATTTTATCATACATTTCATAATGGAACACATTATTTACACATGTATGAAATAATGAAACATATATGATTTCATGTAAAAAAATATAAAAAAGGGAAAGTGGAGATGTGACATCATCAGCCCACCTAATGAATATTAATGACGATGCGCATAAAAATGTTTTCACAAAATATTGATAAACTTTAAAATTCAATAACATCGTTATTTTTTATTCGATTTTAAATGAAATTTACAGCAGTTTACTAAAATATTTTCAACCCGGACCATCCCTTTAACAAATTCTTGACACATTATATACAGTAGTTGCTGCTGAAACATGCCACCAACTCTGATACACAGTTCAGATAACCAATTTAAAAAAAAGGGAATTCAAATTCAACTTGCTATTTAAGAGTGGGCATTTAATTTAAGGTCCTCTATCGAAATACGAAATGATGGCTTAATAAATTTTTAGTATTGGTCAAGAAGTATTTGATATTTCAAAGTAAAATGAATTAATACATGTAATAAAACAAATGAATGATTATTTTGTCCTAAAACTGGTTTAAAGCAATTATTTTACATTTTTTAGTGATGTCATTCGAATTTCTCCCCGCTGAACAGAGAACAAAGTTGACAACAATAGAAGGACTACCAATGATGATAAGCAAAATAACGTGTCGTGTCAGTGACAAAGTAAGATATATCTCTTACTGCGACCACGAGTTTACATCAACCGGGGTTTGTCCACAGGGAATTAAACACAACGGGGTGCATTGCTGTAAGTTGTTATTTGGAACTTCGGTTAAACTCAAACTATGGGTTTGGTTTAAGTATGGATAGCCGACTATGTTACTAATCTCTGACAGTAAATGTACAAGTATGTTCCATTCCGCAGCGGCAAGTTTTGACGGTACTATATCAATTTAGAATTGTATGAGACTAAATATAGTTTCCTTCCCCATGAAAGAATTAGGAAAAAAAATAAACATTAAAGACTTTCCAATATGTCAGCACAGAGATAGACCATTGCTTAGATAAAAGCCTACTCCAGGCTGAACATATTATGATTTGAATTAAAAGAGAAGAATCAGGCAAACGCTACAAAGAAAATGTGATCAAACTCGGACAAGGCATAACAACGTAATTATGGCATTTTGAAGATTTGCTTTATTTTGGTGAAACATTTCATACTCTTTTAAAAAACCCCAAAGAAATGAAGTGCTAATTTAGCACTTACAGTGCTCGTATAGTTACTGCACTTTAAACTAGAAAATCAGCACTCGTAGTGCAGTCACTATACACGTACTGTAAGTGCTAAATTAGCACATCATTTTTTACAGTGTATGATGATGTCACATCCCCATGCACTTTTTCGTTGTTTCTTATTATATGAAATCATATTTACTTAAAGTTTTCCTCCAAGAACTAACTATATAAACTGTATTTACAACTGATTTAATGTATTAATATTCATCAATGTAACTTATATTATCATAACACTGTATTGAAATTAACTTATATTATTATAACACTGTAAAAATGAAGTGCTAATTTAGTACAGTGCTTGCATAGTGACTGCACTATACGAGAGGTGGTCAACATTTAAACAAGAAAATCATAACTTTTAGTGCAGTCACTATACAAGCACTGCAATTTATATAAATGAAAAATGACTTTAATTTATAAATGATATCGTTAAAGACTTCAAAATTAGAAAAACTAAATTATGATTTTAAATAATCTTGATAAATTATCTATATTTATATAACATATTTAAACATAGTTTTATGCAAAAATTGCTTTCAACTCTTCCAAATTCATTGCATGAAAGTAACTTAAATATTTCAAATTTCAAGCAAATAGTTTATTGTAACAATCCCCATGGATTTGTACACAGTGACCAATTGCAGGCCAGGTCCCAATTTGCCACCTGAATTCAAATGCTTATACCTTGGCCACATTTGCTATACGGCGGCCGTACGGCGATTCAAACCACCTATAGTTGGACAAAACATGTTGAAACGGCTGTTTTCGACTCGCCGTACGGCCGCCGTACAGCAAATGTGACCATGGTATAACCTAGGCAATGAGTTTGCCACTAGCTAATACTTATTAACATTCACGAAGATATTCTGAAATATGAACATAATGTAATAGTGTTAATGTGTTTGCTAAAATACATTTTTATGTCTTTTTAAAGATACCACACCTGCGCCATCCGTCATTGGGGCCTTGATTTTCCCTGTTCTTGCATCGCTACTTATCGTAATTGCTGCTGTGTGGGGGATACGTTGGATCCAGAAAGATCGAAAACCTGCTAGTGATTCTGTAGATGTATTCGTGAATGAGTATGACGACGATGATCTGGCCAGGACGACACCCTAACTCCATCTGTCACTACACACACGCACACACCACCACACACACTTTCATCATATCTTTGTTATACAGTGCGCCCCCCCCCCCAAAAAAAAAAAAAAAGAAAAAAAAGAAAAAAAAGAAACCGAAATATGCCGATGATTTATCATAAATTAATCAAAAAAAAAATAATAATGACCTAACACGGTAAAGCTTAGTATGCCTTCTTTCGTGTGGTATATTTCAACAGGTTCCTTATTCATGCATGAGTGGGCAAAATTATCTGAAGAAAGGACATCGAAAAGTCGCTTGGCAGGCGGTACCTGAGTTTAAAAGGAAATCATAGGTATGAAGTGTTCAGTATCTGCTCTTTAATTTGATAACTCAATCACCAGAATTGGTAAAATATTACCAAGTTTTGTTTATCTGAAATAAACGAAACTTGAATTTCAATATAGTATAAAATGAAGATGCTTTACAGGCGAGATGTCGGACTTGCTCAACACTCCAAAATAGACACCATGCTTGCTTGTTTGTACTTTCTAGTCCAATTACGAAAAGCAGGCCTAGGTCAGTTTCATATGTGTAAATATTTTGCAATAAATATGTCCTTGATTATGCATGCCACGTGTATCATAGAGTATTGACTAAAGAACAGTCTGATAGGTTAGAGTCAGTATAGAGAGAGCACTGAAAATGTATAACTCC